>NC_134268.1:91605482-91921183 GCF_031893055.1 Leptodactylus fuscus | reverse complement strand
TGTATTGTATGGATCTCTGATGATAATCTTAAAGGGGTTGTCCCATCACAAGGATCCTATCTATACTGCTGGTTAATGTGGATGTAAGACTTTTCCTAAATACACTGCTTCAGCAAAACTGCTTTGTTTGTCCACTATATCACTTTATTCAATTTTTTGTGGACACAGCCCTGACCTAGCTGCTCCTGAGTCAAATGATGTATCTGCTGCTCTCAGGGGGGAGGGAGGAGGGGCTAAGTGCAGGGAGCAAGCCTGTGTATCTAGCTAATCCTGTGTCTACACCATGTGACCTAGGTCCTGCACTCAGATAGAGGAGCTGCTTTCATTTCTCCTGTTCTCCCAGTTATCAGGCTAATTCAATTGTGTTCATTATGGCAGAGACAGGCAGTCTCTGTATGTAACACAGAATGGAGTTGCTGCTGCCTGTACTTCATGGTCCAATGTGGGTGGGCGGAGCTACACGCAAATTTGGGGGGGGAGCTAAACGGCAGGTTGCCTGTGAAACCCCACCCACCAAATGATGCAAGCAACCAGGAAGAAAGAAGATTTTACAAGAGTGAAGACTGCTGAGTATGTGAGGTGGGAATACCCCATTAATGTCTCATGATTGCATCTTATACTCGTATACGCTGCTGTCACTATGAATGCCACTGCTGAGTTATTGTATTTGTTCTAGTACATTCTGAATAGGGAGCAGTGCAATGATTCCCCCATGGGTACAACTCTGTTGTTCTTGTTTGCTATGCTGCAGATAGTGTTTTTTCCATGCTGTCCAATATATAGGCTACATATACTTGATGTTTCCTATCATGCGGAGGTATGAAAAGCTTCCTATAATAGGGAACGGGATTTAGAAGTTGTGTTTATGATTGGTTAAGTCTTGTACGGCTACTCATTTGTGTTGAGTGACAGTGTGAGTCTGGGAGAGCAACTAAGATTTTTCCCTAACTAAAATGATAACCTTGATCAGCGGGATCTGTGTGAGTTCGGTGGATTCTCTGTGCAACCAGGAACATTGCTGTGTTTTTGAGGGTTTTCAGCTTCAAGAATGCACTTTACAAAAAAGGCCCATTTTTACTACACTCATATCTTCACTATCCCACAATCCAAAATAGTTATTTAATACCTTTATCTCCCTTCTCTGCCCCCTGGTCCACCTTCAACATCACTTATCCCAGTTGAAGACTTCTTCATACTTCACAAATAAAGTTGACACCATCAGAAAAAGCCTCAACCTACACTCCCCCAAAACCACTCAACTCAACTGTTCAGTTTTCTTCATCTTTAACCAGCTTTTCCACCATCACCAATGAAAAGCTCTCCACCCTAATTTCAAAATCACTCCTTCCTCACCCTTAAAATTACAATAATGCTAGTCCACGCCCTTATAATCGCTCACTTAGACTACTGCAAAACTCTTCTCCATGGCATCACAACAAAAGCAGTCATCCCCTTCAGTCCCCTTCAGTAGACTCTGCCACATACTGTCAGAGGGTACTACTTCTCTAATTATTCCTTGGAGATGACCTTGACCACCCTGTGAAATTTAGCTAGGGGATCCCTAGTACTGAGAGATACGATTGCAGTGTGGAAGGAGGTTTGTAAACGGTTCAGTCTCTCCTTCCAATTTTTCAGATACATGAGCTATTGGGGTCACCCAGGCTTCTCCATGGGATACACCAGTAAGGTGTTCCATAGGTGGCAGGAAAAAGGAATCACTATGTTAGGAGACCTGCAGGTTAACCATCTCCTGCAGAAGACAGGAGATGGTTAACAATACCCGAGGTACAAGAGTAGATTGGCATGAGGCAGGGTCAACTCAAATGATTCTCCTGGAACAGAATTGGTGATATCACACCAGAGATAACCTGCTTTCAGGGCCATTTTAACACATTTGGTTGTCCCTGTGCAAAGATTTCATAAATGGGCCCTCCCATTACCACCACCTACAAATACCTGACCTGCTCAAATAATATTGCTCCCTCAATGGCCCCCACATAGTGTAATGCCCCTTAGTGACTCTCACACAGTATAATGCCTCTCTAGAGGCTCCATACAATATTCCCCTAATAACATCCCTCTCCAGGTTGCCCCCACTATTTCGTGCCCTCCCACCCCGTGGCTGCCCCCACTTTTTTTATGTACATTTTATCCCTATCAGTATGTATTTGGAGTATGCAAACACAAGGAGAACAGACAAACTCCTTGCATATGTTGTCCTTGGCAGCATTCAAACCCAGGACTCCAAAACTGCAAGGCTGCAGTGCTAACCACTAAGCAACCGTGTTGTCCCGCAACACCATTTCACCCCCCCCCCCCAAGTTGCCCCAACTGTGTCAGGCTCCCCCTCAGGTTGCTCCCACAGTATCATGTCCTCCCACAATGACATGTCTCCCTCAGGTTGAGCCCACAATATCATGTCCTCGCCCCATGTTGTCCCCACAGTATCACGACACACCAGGGTTAATGCAGGCACTATAGTTCTTGGTTTATTGTTGGAAGTCTGTGCTGGAGCTTAATATTGCACTTTATTAATAGTTTGTATGTTAGACTTGCTCACTCACATACTGTAACATCTTGCTTTCTATGTATGATTTTGAAGTCTGTATATTACTGTGAAAAAATGAAATAAAAAAGTTTAAAAAAAACAAACAGTCTAGACAGACACAGACCAAAACAGAAGCATGTATGCAAACAGAACACAGATTTCTCAGACAGAAACTTATATGAATGCATCAAGAGTCAGAAACCACACAGAGCTAAGCCAAAGTCAGAGCCTGCTGGGAAAGCGCGACAACGTCTCAGACTGTTACAGGGGCTTTCCCAGAATTGACATTTATCACGTCAAAACACAGCTGACTACAGCACTTGGCTATCTTCAACACTTGACTAGAGCTGCAAGGAATGTATACAGTATTGTGCAAAAGTTTTAGCAAGGTATGGAGGGAGAATGCTTTCAAAAATAAAAGTGTCAATAGTTTATTTTTGTCAATTAAAAAAATACAACATGAAAGAAAAAAAGACAAGCGTATCATATGTGATAAGTCAGACACTAGATGGATACTTGATGGGGGGGTTACAGTAACATAACTAGGGGAGGTACAATGTTCTAAAAATGTGGAGGGCACTCTTTGAACGAAGTAGGGTCGCAATCCTTAATATCCACTAATAAACAAACTTCTTATATATAAGTATCTGCAAAGTAAGCATGGTTTAATTCATCAATCATTAATACATCCGTAAAACAAGTAATGCTGCTGTCAATAGATGACCTTCATTAGACTCTACAAAGATACAATAACAATGGTGACTGATAAGTGTACAATTCATATGCAAAAATACATATAGTATAAAGTATATACAGCACAGACCAAAAGCTTGGACACACCTTCTCATTCAAAGAGTTTTCTGTATTTTCATGACTATAAAAATTGTAGATTCACACTGAAGGCATATATACTTAACAAAAAAGTGTGAAACAACTGAAAATAGGTCTTATATTCTAGGTTCTTCAAAGTAGCCACCTTTTGCTTTGATTACTGATTTGCACACTCTTGGCATTCACCTGATGAGTTTCAAGAGGTAGTCACCTGAAATGGTCTTCCAACAGTCTTGAAGGAGTTCCCAGAGATGCTTAGCACTTGTTGGCCCTATTGCCTTCACTCTGCAGTCCAGCTCCAAACCATCTCGATTGGGTCCAGGTCTGGAGACTGTGGAGGCAAGGTCATCTTGCGTAGCACCCCATCACTCTCCTTCTTGGTCAATTATCTCTTACACAGCCTGGAGGTGTGTTTTTGGGTCATTGTCCTGTTGAAAAATAAATGATGGTCCAACTAAACACAAACTGGATGGAATACATGCCACTGCAAGATGCTGTGGTAGCCATGCTGGTTCAGTATGACTTCAATTTTGAAGAAATCCCCAACAGTGTCACCAGAAAAGAACCCCCACACCCATCACACCTCCTCCTCCATGTGTCATGGTGGGAACAAGGCATGTAGACTCCATCAATTCACCTTTTCTGCGTCGTACAAAGACACGGTAGTTGGAACCAAAGATCTCAAATTTAGACTCATCAGACCAAAGCACAGATTCTCACTGGTCTAATGTCCATTCCTTGTGTTCTTTATCCCAAACAAGTCTCTTCTGCTTGTTGCCTGTCCTTAGCAGTGGTTTTCTAGCAGCTATTTTACCATGAAGGCCTGCTGCACAAAGTCTCCTCTTAACAGTTGTTGTAGAGATGTATCTGCTGCTAGAACTCTATGTGGCATTGACCTGGTCTCTAGGGGCGTTCATACTACCGTCTGTGTCCGACAGGTAGTGTCCGCTCCTAGTGTCCTTTCAAAATCTCGCACGGACATTAGGAGCGGACACTAGCTGTGTCCGTGACATTTGTCATTCATTTAAATGGTGATCGGGTGCGTTCTTTTGCACTCCGTGCCCTTCCTTCACTGTCCGCTTGTAAAGATGTCCGACTTTTCAAGCGGACAGAAAAAACCTACACGTTGGGTTTTTCTGTCCGCTTGAAAAGTCGGACATCTTTACAAGCGGACAGTGAAAGAACGGCACGGAGTGCAAAAGAACGCACCCGATCGCCATTTAAATGAATGACAAGTGTCACGGACACAGCTAGTGTCCGCTCCTAATGTCTGTGCAAGATTTTGAAAGGACACTAGGAGCGGACACTACCTGTCGGACACAAACGGTAGTGGGAACGCCCCCTAATCTGAACTGCTATTATCCTGCGATTTTTGAGGCTGGTGACTCAGATGAACTTGGTGAACTTGGTGACTCTTGGTCTTCCTTTCCTGGGGTGCACCCTAAAAGAAGGAGGAAAGATTTGATCAGGTTAAGAACAGGCCAATCTCAATCAGGGAATATAAACAGTAGCGTATAACCTTTGTGAATACTTAGCACCCATTTGCCAACAGAGTACATCAAATAATCTAGAAACACTAGAACCTTCTACAGAAGACCTATCTGAATATTACAGAGGTTTGATCTCCTTTTTGCCGTCTTAGTGACATCCCCAAAATGTCCAGTACGTCGTAAGAGCAAAGAGTGAATGAGGATGACCCACACGGTCTGGTCACAGCTATAATGGGGAAGAGCCTGGAATCATGGACATAGACTAAAACAACATATCATCAGGATTTAATTTGGTTGTAGTGGCCACTGGGCCCCTTTTCATTACAGTTGTGACAGGACCCTAACGGACATACCTCCAGTATTGCCCTGATGTCAGACCCAGTGGCGGCCCCCATGCCTGCCATCTTAGTGTCCTGATAGCAATACACCCTGCCTCAGAATGCTGATCAACTGACAATTCATAGTAATGCTGAAGTATAGCAGTGCATTCTACAAGAAAAAAATTACATAGTTTTTAAAAATATTTTTTTTAAATCCCCAAATATTAAAAGTTTATCTCCCTTTTCATTTTCATTTTACCCTTTTACATACTTTATATAATGAACGTGCCTTTATATATATATATATATATATATATATATATATATATATATATATATATATATATTAGTCAACTAGCTTAGCTCCACTTATTGGTGTTTGATACATTAATTAATATGACCTGACTTTCAGGGAATTAATATATATTAATTAATGACATATTTATGGCTTACCTTCTTAAAGTCCAGGCCTCTAAGGAGATACCCTACTTACAAATGACCTATGTAAGCAGGGCCGGTTTTAGACAAACTGTGGCCTTGGGCAAAATTAAAAGTGAGGCCCCAAATGCTGATTTACCATCAATGCCATCATATTTTCAGTGGAGACAAAAAAAGAAAAGAACAGCATCGAGCTGTATATGGTGACGTAATGTAAGTTAAGGTAAGTATCTCATTATTCAGAATGAAAGCTTCTCACCTGATGAGGTTGTGATAAACACAACTACCAAAAGAGCCTATGAACCACTTTTTAGGGGGGGTTCCTCCCTAGGTGTTGGAGCTGCAGGACCTGTACCACCCGAGGTGTCAATGCAATGCCAAAAGGACCAGAGCAAATATCACTGCGCTTCACCTTATATTGATAAACTTTCTTTATTGATGTCCAAAAATAAACCACTGGTGGTGATCATTTCCTCTGCTCCTATTGGCATCATATTTCCAGTGGAATCCCCTTTAAGAACGCCTCCATTCTGCCTTCAAAAAAGTAAAAACCACCCCTTCTTATGCCCACGCACAATTCAAATAACCACTCAGGTACTGCCTAAAAGATTTTCACACCCCATATCAGTTATTATAGCACCTACTTATAAACAATAGTCCCTGCTTATAAACAGTGGCCCATATCAGTAATAGTTCCCCTTATCAGTAATAGCCCCCCTCATAAATAATAGTTCACCTTATAAAATAATAGTTCACATTATCAATATTAGCCCTCATAAGTAATTGCCCTCTTAACAATAATACCCACTTATAAATAATAGTAGTCCCTTTAACATTACCCTCCTCATAAAGTTTCCCTCTTATTTAAATAAAAGAGACCACATTATAATAGTCACCCATAAAATGTCCCCCTTTTTATAGGCCTACTATAAAGAGTACCTCCCTATATAATAATTTCCTCTTATAGTGGCCCCCTTATAAATAGTTTCTCTCTTATACATAATAGCCCTCTTATAACAATCCATCTTATAAGAATAGTTCCTCTTCTATAATAGTCCATATATATATATATATATATATATATATATATATATATATATATATACACTCACCAGCCACTTTATTAGGTACACCTGTCCAACTGCTCGTTAACACTTAATTTCTAATCAGCCAATCACATGGCGGCAACTCAGTGCATTTAGGCATGTAGACATGGTCAAGACAATCTCCTGCAGTTCAAACCGAGCATCAGTATGGGGAAGAAAGGTGATTTGAGTGCCTTTGAACGTGGCATGGTTGTTGGTGCCAGAAGGGCTGGTCTGAGTATTTCAGAAACTGCTGATCTACTGGGATTTTCACGCACAACCATCTCTAGGGTTTACAGAGAATGGTCCGAAAAAGAAAAAACATCCAGTGAGCGGCAGTTCTGTGGGCGGAAATGCGTTGTTGATGCCAGAGGTCAGAGGAGAATGGCCAGACTGGTTCGAGCTGATAGAAAGGCAACAGTGACTCAAATAGCCACCCGTTACAACCAAGGTAGCCAGAAGAGCATCTCTGAACGCACAGTACGTCAAACTTTGAGGCAGATGGGCTACAGCAGCAGAAGACCACACCGGGTGCCACTCCTTTCAGCTAAGAACAGGAAACTGAGGCTACAATTTGCACAAGCTCATCGAAATTGGACAATTGAAGATTGGAAAAACGTTGCCTGGTCTGATGAGTCTGGATTTCTGCTGCGACATTCGGATGGTAGGGTCAGAATTTGGCGTCAACAACATGAAAGCATGGATCCATCCTGCCTTGTATCAACGGTTCAGGCTGGTGGTGGTGGTGTCATGGTGTGGGGAATATTTTCTTGGCACTCTTTGGGCCCCTTGGTACCAATTGAGCATCGTTGCAACGCCAAAGCCTACCTGAGTATTGTTGCTGACCATGTCCATCCCTTTATGACCACAATGTACCCAACATCTGATGGCTACTTTCAGCAGGATAATGCGCCATGTCATAAAGCTGGAATCATCTCAGACTGGTTTCTTGAACATGACAATGAGTTCACTGTACTCCAATGGCCTCCACAGTCACCAGATCTCAATCCAATAGAGCATCTTTGGGATGTGGTGGAACGGGAGATTCGCATCATGGATGTGCAGCCGACAAATCTGCGGCAACTGTGTGATGCCATCATGTCAATATGGACCAAAATCTCTGAGGAATGCTTCCAGCACCTTGTTGAATCTATGCCACGAAGAATTGAGGCAGTTCTGAAGGCAAAAGGGGGTCCAACCCGTTACTAGCATGGTGTACCTAATAAAGTGGCCGGTGAGTGTATATGTAAACAATAATTTTAACATACATGAAATATGTACAGTATTTTTAAGTTATAAAGTGATGGCATCTCACTAGGATATGCCTTCACTTTATGGTCACTAAGGGCTATGACACCTGGGACCCCAAATATCACTGAGAATAAAGGGAACAATGCACTGATTGAGTATTGCATCCCTTTACTGATTGTCCTACATAGTGGTGCCACAGCTACCCACTATGCAGAGCAGCACAATGTAACCATGCTGGGAAGTCATGAGTGCCATTGTCCAGGGAAGCCTTAGAAGGGGGACACATTGTCACATTGCACTACAGTCAATTACTTCTCAGGATTGGTGCAGGTACCCAAGGTGTAATATAAAGTAAAGTCATATCCTAGTGGGAATGCCATCACATTATATGAGATAGAGCTCACTGAGAGAATTTAGGTGCATGTAACAGAGTGGTAGTTACTGTATAATTTAGTGTCAATTATATACATTTTAATTTTTTTATATTATGGAATTTTTATACAGAAAAAGAATAAAGATTCCCCAGGAAAGAATTTCCAGTGGATGCCAAAAATTGAAATGAGTGAAGATAAGCAAACAGATAAATGCTCAACAAGTACTTCCTATCTGGATGAGCTGGAAAAGCATCGGTTTTCAGTATGGTAAGATGAATTTTCACACAGGACAGTGGCAAATGATACAGTATTTGTTTCCAATTTCACGTTATCAAAGTACATTCAAAGGCTATGAGTATTTCAGAGCCAAATTACTAGAAAGAACTAAAATTATTAATTTAATTTAATTTATTTAGTTATTTATTATTTGCTTGCTGTATTATCAATGAATTGAGAGTTTGAAATTTTATTTTCTAAGTTCAAAAATCTTTTTAAAAAATCATGTACACCCTTTTCACAGGTGTAGAAATGTGTCTGCATGTAATTCAAAGTATTGTATTCACAGAGTATTCCTTAGAGTATAACACTCTAGAAAGTTACATGTAAGGGCAAACACATTGGCAAAGTAGGAACTTTACATCCTGTCAATCACTTTAAGTGAAGACAGGCTTACACCGTTCTCTCTTCAAATCTATGACTGAAACTTATTGTCAGACAAGTAAAGGATAATCATCATTTCACAATACCACAATCATATGACTCATTTACAATAGCATAAATCCCAGTACATAGAGGAAATTGTACATGTTCTCATCTACAGAATGATCAAATTCTCTTTAAATATTACAAAAGACAAGAAAATAATAACACAATGTAATACAATTTTGTCCCTGACTATTAGCCTAACCTCATGTAGCTGCGGGCTGCAACGAAAAAGTGCTGCAGGAAAAACCACAATGGAAATGCATCACAGTTTTCCTTTGCAGACTTTCTGCTTCAATTATACCTATAGGGAAACCACCAGCATTTCCATAGGTATAATTGACATCTGAAACTTCCAAAAACGCAACTGTTTTGGAAATTGCGGCATTTCCATTGCAGGTATTTTTCTGCAATGTGTGGATAGGATTCGCTAGTATACTGTCCACTTTGCAGGAACTGTGCACTATGTGAGACTCCAGCCTTAGGGTGCTTTCACATGGAGTTCATGCTCCGCTCATTCAGACACGTAAACACGTGTCAAAGTGACCGCTGTAAAACAGATCCCATAGACTTCAATGTGTGCCAGTCTTACGCACGCTACACATTGAAATCAATGGGAGGCTTTTAAACCCATTGATTTCAATGTGTAGCACGCATATGACCGGCACACATTGAAGTCTATGGGATCTGTTTTACAGCGGTCACTTTGACACGTGTTTACGTGTCTGAATGAGCGGAGCGTAAACTCTGTGTGAAAGCACCCTAAAAGAGAACTGTCACTTGAAAATGCAGTGTTATCTACAATCAGAATAATATAGAACAGAATTGCACACATTGATACATAGTTTTGTGCGTAAAGATTGAGGTTAACGTGTAATTAAATTATTTAGGACTCTTTTTTTTTAGGCTCAGGCATCAAGTGGGCATATTTGAATTACAGCACATTTCTGAACTATGGCAAAAATTACTTTTTAAGACTTACGACTATACAGTTGATAATTTTCATGAATGAATCTCTAAGAGTAATCTTCTGTTATGTACTCCTTATATTATCATAGTATTAAAAGTCTAGTATATCCCATCATCTTGCACCTCCAAATGTGTTCATATGTTCTGCTTGAATTTATCAGGATGAGTATCAAGGATATGGATCTTGAAGGACATCCTGCAGTTCAATATGTCATAGTAAATTGCCCAGCGACTTTTTCCTTTCTTCTTTTATTTTCCTTATTATGTCTTCAAGAAACACATCAATAATGTTATCATCTGAAACTGACCTTAGCTTGCAAATATGAATTCCCTTATACCCCAAAATTATTGTACAAAGAGCAATAAAACACAATAACTGAACATTTAATACATTGTTATGCTTGCATTTTATTTTACCATTTCATGATTTTGTGATCGGAAACAATTATATTTAACCAATTTCATAATCGACAACTTTTAATTGTGAATCCATTAAATATTCTAATTCTTGAAATATATATTTTATTATAATTTTTTTTAAAAAATAATGTATTGTATAAATTCTACCTTTCTTCCACTGCATTACTTTTGTTTTTGAAAAAAAAAAAAAAAAAAATTACCTAGTAATAATGCTATTCTTTTTTTAAAAAAAAAAAAATCTAAATTTATTGATGAGTAATAATATTATACTACTGTTGCATAATATTGGGTTTGCTTTATTCCCTTCACTTAAATAAATGATATCATGTCACTCACTGGAGAGTATAACGAAAATAAATATACATATATTCGTCCAAAAGCCACTCACATTGAAAATACGTTTAGCAATTTCACCACACAACACTAATCTTTTCCCTTCCTTAGACTGAACTCATTTTCTAATTAAGTAACTGAAGAAATGAAGAGTTCTGGATGATTGCCTCATTTCCTAACGCAATTCCTTCCCTGCACATTTAAACAGCACAAATAATTCTAAGGCTCTTTAATTCTGCAAGATTGCATTTGCTTCCTTGCATAAATGTTGCTCTGCGTATATTTCCAAAGCCCTGGTCAATGATAACATACAATGTTAATTAGCTTGTTTTATTACAAACGAAGCACATTTATTTATTATAACTCAAACACATTTCATGTACGTTACTTCCATCCTTACTTTTTGTGGCTTTCCCCTTCTGCTTTACAAATATTTGTAGCATTAAATTCACTGTGATCGATTTACCTGATCACATTTTCATCTGCTTTCTGATATCAATTAGTTCCTGTATGATTCTATAATATTCAACTACAAACCCCAGTTTATCAAAACAAGTGTGACATTAAACTAAATATCTATATTTTTCAATATAACAATTATAGAATATTTCATGGCGGAAAAGGACCAGGAGATTTATCTGGACTGCCACTTTGGGTGTCAATGAAGTTGTATTTCAATTCTACTGCCAATGGACCCTGATTATGGCTAAAGCAATCATTGTGATTTTCCTGTGTTTCTATCTGGGTCCCCCTACATAATCTATAGCAAAAAAAAAAAACACTTGTTATTCCATAGATAACCTAAACATGCTCTGATTTAAAAAAAAGTGTGCGTTTTTCAAAATGCAGCTTTTCTGCAGATTTTTTTTCTTGCAATATGTGGATGAGGTTAAGCTAAATCTCATTCACTTTGTTAGTGCTGTAAAATGTGCAAATAGTTTCTTCCAAAGAAATAAAAAACTCTAAATGTCACTTTGTACTCTCAGTCTAAAATTTCCTTAGTTTGTACGGTCTAATTTTTATTAAATGTGGGCCATTATTTTTTTCCTGAATTCTGATATGATTTGAGAAGTTGCAAGTCCTAGCTAAGACTGCATTTTAATTCTTCACAATAACCATGTTTTTGTTAGGGACTGTATGTTATAAGCATCAGGTGTTACAGTAGAAATCCTAAAAATCTGAAACAAAGCAAAGTAGACAAGTTATAACAAATGGGCTAAACAGCAGAATTCATTAATTCATTGACAGAATTAGTAAGACTCTATATCAGCAAATTCAATATTACAAGAGATGCTCATCACTAACTTTGGATGAAGAGGCTAGAACAATATATAAAAAAAAAAAAAAATAGAAACCAAAACTGCGTTTTGGATCCAAGACTGGCCCCAGATTAGACTCAGGTCTTGTGACACTGGAGACTAAGGCTGAGGACCCACATTGCAGAAACACATCTTCTTTTGTTGCAGATTTTGCTACATTTTTTTTTAGCCAAACCTAGGAGTTGCTACAAAAGGAATGGGAAATATATGTGAAGTTCTTATACTTCTCCCTTCTGCTCACTTCACTCCTGGTTTTGACTCAAAAAATGCAACAAAATCTGAAACAAAAAAGCTGTGTTTCTGCAACGTGGGGCCTCAGCCTAAAAGTGATATTTGAACAACAAAATATGCTTAAAGTGGACCTGTAACCAAGTAGAAAGTGTTAAATAATATACATTTTATTCTTGCTGTTCTCCTGAAAAATCTGGTGTCTTTCTCTTTAAAATCCATCCACCCATTCAAAAGATATGGCCCCTGGCAGATTATAGCTCTGATTCTCCATGTGGATGGGAACTGTTTAATTTCTCAGAGAAAAATAAAGGGTTACCACCCACTTGGGGGATTTGCGGTGCACATTTTGGGGTGATAAACCACAGACCTTAGTTATGTATGTAGGTCTTATGAAAATTAGGCAGACACTAGAGACGGCCCTTGAGCCCTGAGAGCACAGCTCTTGCTGCTTCTATAGGATGGGTGATATCATGGTAGTGGGAACATCAACTCCCACTGCATGGGGTGGCACAGACAGGAAATGGTCGGGGTTTGCACAGTAAAGGCAATGCTCCAGAAATCTGAAGGCCCCCCCAGAAATCTGAAGCCCCCCCCCCCCCAGTGTACCAACTGCTTCTTTGGCTTAAGTCTTTAAGGCTATGGCCCCACGTTGCGGACACACAGCATTTTTTTGTTGTAGATTTTGCTGCGATTTTTTTAAGCCAAAGCCTAGAATGTGTATAAAAGGAATGGGAGATATATAGGAAGGTCTTATAATTCTACCTTCTGATCAATTCACTCCAGACTTTGGCTCAAAACCCCCCAACAAAATCTGCAACAAAAAAAGCTGTGTTTCTGCAACGTGGGGCTTCAGTCTAAAGTAGTTTTTTTCTAAAAATATATACAACATGCACCAAAAATCTAACACCAGTAACATCGTGTTAAATGTATTCTCTCTCTATGTATAATAATGCAATAATTCGATTCCCAAGGCTGTTTTTTTCCAAATTAGCCAGATAGTAGACATGTCATTCCTTTTAACTAGTAGCATTGCAAAGAGTTAATTCTCATAAAGAGAGCAACAGTAATGTTATTCTTCAATAAAACAATAAAAACTATAAACTTATTTTTTACAACACACCTGTGATTTGACATGGAAACACTGAAGGTGCAGATGCTTCATGTATTCCCTGTTGTGCCTTTTTAAACACCTCCACATATGGTTTGCCTCATGCCTGTGAAACTGCTTGTTGTTTATGCCATATAAACAGAACAGATTGATTTTACACCACGGAAAGTCAATGAATTACACTGTGAAGGGAAAAACAAATTCTACACTACTGTGGTTTGTGGAGTTTCTATCATTAAGGATCATATAGGCTTTAGGCCAAAGGAAGTATGTTATTTATACAGTGATCTAACCTAAGTAAATTAGAGTGATAATAGAGTACTATTGAGAGAGTGCTTACCCACACTACCATTTACATGACACGTGTCGCCATTAGTCTAAACTTGTTACAGGCCAATAGAAGTTGCTGACAATTTACGACTGACAAATTGAAGTTTCATATTCTCTATTATTACATCATCAATTTGCAACTAACGGAATGCATAGTCAGGTGTGTGCCTTTAAGTACACATAGAAGTACAGAAGAAAAACTAGAGGGTAAAGTGTACTTACAGAGAAACTGTATCATTTTCATCATTATATTAGCAATAGACTGAACACAACATTTAAAGGGAACACTATATCCAAAAATGTAAAATTCCAACATCAAAAAATAAATTATAACTCTTAATTCATATTGTAAAAGAACAAAATAAAATCATTCCAAATAACTAGGATCCATGACAAAGGGAAAAAAAAAATATTAGCCTACGCGTTTCAGGGTAAGACATGGAACCCCTTACTCATGGGGAACCTGTGACGTTGTACATACAGTCCTAAGTGTGAGCATGTTATAGAACAGGAGGAGATATATTCACTATCACTTATATATGATTCAATTAAAGGGGCTTTGCAGCCCAAAATTATTTATATATAATTAAAACTATATATATATATATATATATATATATATATATATATATATACATATATATATATATATATATATATATATATACACACACACACACACACACACACACACACACATATATATATATACACACACACACACACACACACACACACACACACACACACACTGTTTAACCTTTCCTTCCCACCATGGATGCTGAGCTCACTGCATGTAAGATGGTGGTGGTTACATGTTTCATATGGAACAGCCTGAAGGTGCTTTTCAGACTTTTCTTCAGCACTACAGAGTTATTCTCTTTACCTATCAGGACATTTCCCAGTGACATCATGAGGGCACGGATTTTCCAGGTTCTTCAACAGTAAGGCTAAGGCCCCATGGTGTAGAAATGCAGCTTGTTTGTTGTAGATTTTGTTGTGTTTTTTTAATCCAAAGTCGAGAGTGGCTACAAATGGAATGGGAAATATATAGAAAGCTCTTATACTTATAACTTCTGCTTATAACTTCTACTTCTACTTATAACTTTGGCTCAAAAAAACGCAACATAATCTGCAACAAAAAAAAGCTGCGTTTCCGCAAAGTGGGGCTCCAGCCTAAAGGAGTTTTCACACAATATTACAAACGATCTTAAAGTTTCTGTCCTGGATTAGGATCTGAGTTGCCAGGGATTGGTGCAAAAGAAAAAAAAAATATCTGTCCTTTGCGCTCCATTGTACAGTCCCACTACCATTTTCCCTCACTTGCTGGAGCTCTTTATGCCTGAAACTATGAGACACCAGTGACCGCTGAGACTAATCAGTGGCTTCAACAGTCAATGGTAATGAACATATGACATACAGTATGTGAGTGATGTCTCCTGTCCCTCTTGAGTGACCACTGAGGCCACTGATTGGACTCAGTGATCAAATGTACCTGGTGGTTTCAGATGCAGAGAGCTCAGGAAGGGGGGGGGGGTTCACATCAGTGGAAAAAGACAATAAAGCACTGCAGTGCATCAGCATCCTGTTACGGCATTCCGCTCTGGATTAGGCCCGGATGAATGGGCCTAATCAGAAGGGAGTCTCACACTGTGGAACGCCTCGGCTGAATGAAGAAGGGGCATGACGCTTCTTTTTTCCTCTACTAGCTAGCAGATAAAAAAGCAAGTGGCTCCCATTGAAGTTAATGGGAGCCATTTTTGTCATCGGATTTTGAGGCAGATTCCGTGTCAAAATCCGCTGCCAAAAAACTCTGTGTGAACTAGCCCTTATAGAGGGTACCAATGGAAAGGGAATTACTTATATACTTTACACATCATGGGTCTGTAATGGAAAAAAACATCTTGTTACCTTTTATTTCTTTTTTTATTTCTGTAATGTCAGAACATGTTTCTCTGACAATATTAATATATTTTTCCAACAGTTGTTTTTTTTTTTTTTTTTATTTCAGCCCTTAAAATAATTTTGGAATGTGATAGAGTTTCTCTTATTTTAATGTTGTATCTAAAGGATTTTCCCTCAATAATATTACAGCTTTATTCTTATAATTCTCATACATATATAGTCTTAAAAATAATGAAAATTATTTATTCATATTGAATTTTTGCTTGTTTTTAGCATCTTTCTAATGCTTCGCCAGTTCATCATAATGTTCCTGAGATACCTGTGCAGATATTTTACATTTACAACAGATGTTCACGAAACATGTAATGATCGTACAGTCGCACTGACTAGTATAAGCAAGCCAAAACATTTCCTGCTCCATCAATATTTTGGGTCTAGGAATTCTGATTACCACAATGTACATCTGCACATAATGTCGGGAATGAGGCTGAATTTAATGAAAATTGCTGTCAACAAGTAGATATTAAGAAAACGTAAAAATGCATTCTAATGAGATGGAACCTGATCTCACTCAACAGAGTCTCAAGTAATGTATTCAATAGCTCGCTAGACCTGGTGGTCAGAAACTAATTCTCCAGCGTGTAATTAGTTCACAGCATATGCAAATTGCTAGAAAGTTCAAAAAGAAATAGAAACGCTCTCTGGTCTCAAATTTGACTTTTTCACAGATGTGATCTAAATTTATACCTTACAAAGAAATCTACAAGGAAATGGGGTCTCTCATTTGGAACTTATTTTCTGAGCCCTTGCACATATACAGGACATTAGAGGAATTAGACTGTTGTTTTGGTGATAGCTAAGGGTCATGGCTGATCAAACAAAACCAAATTGTTATACTCATGTGGTCCACACTACATTAGGACCTAATCATTAGATCCAGGTTAGTTGCTGCTCAGTCTCTGTTTTTTTTCTCTGTGAAAAGCTTCAGCTATTGTCGTATACATTTGCTTTGTGCCTTCTAATTAACACCTATCAATTAACTGTCTTTCATTAAGAGAATATTCACATTGACCTGATTAAACAAAAATGTTGCTTTGCAACAAAAGTGGGCACAATTTTAAAAGATCAGATTTTTTGGACAATCTGTTTCTGTTACAAGGGTCCCATAATGACATGCTCACTGAAGGCTGTGCCCTTGTGGAGACACTATTAGGCTGAAGCCCTGCATTGCAGAAAAACTGTTTTTGTGGGGGCAGATTTTGTTGCAGTATTTTGAGCCAAAGACAAGACTGGCTTTAGCTGGAAATAGAAATAATATATAGGAATCTGTTAGGGTAAGTTCCCACTGGGTTTTTTGGTCCGGAACCTGAGGCGGAGGCCGCTTCAGGTTCCTGACCAAAATACGGTATTTGCGACTGGATGCCGATGCACTGCACCAGAATCCAGTTGCGCACTCTGTTCCGGATTAGGCCCAAATGAATGGGCCTAGTGGGGAAAGGAGGGTCTTCAGGCAGATGTCGCGAGGCGAATCCGCCTGAAAGAATGAGCATCTCACTTCTTTTTCCGGGAGCCAGAACAAATGGCTCCCAAAAAAAAAGGACTGACCAGCTCCCATTGATTTTAATCGGAGCCGTCTTTTTGGTCAAGATTTTGAGGCGGATATGGCCTCAAAATCCTGACAAAAAACCCATTGTGAACTTACCCTTATACATCTCCTTTCTGCTACATTAACTCCTGGCTTTGGCTCAAAAAAACCCAGAGCAAAATCTGAAACAAAAAAGCAGTTTTTCTACAATGTGGGTGTTAGGACAGTGCGACAGATGCGGCCAAGAGGTCGGGCCGCAGCCCATTCTTCTGTTGTGGAGACGTAACACATTGTCATTTCCTCCTTGTTGCTGGAAATCCAGCATAGCAGGGGTTAAGTCCTTGCAGCCAGGTGGGTGTGGTTGGTTGCCTGACTGACAGGGGTGTCGACCAGTGAACGCCCCGCTTGGGCAGCTGGGCCGGCTGCTTGGGACCGCCCTTTCCCTATTTAACGAGGCAGGTGAGTCAGCCCGCTGCTCTAGCCTCAATTCATAATAATGTATGTGGTGTGATAGCTGCATGTCTGACTGGTCTGTTGTCCCAGCAGCAACTGTGTGTTTGTGTGCATGGTTCCAGTGCTGTTGCTTTATAGTTGGCCTTAATTAGAATATTCCCTTTAGATAGAATCATACTTTTAGTTTCCTTTGGTCAGCTAGCTGTTTGTTATAGGTAGCTCTGGTAGCACACACTCCTATGCAGTCTCAGTCTAGCTCAGGAGTTCTGACTAGACTTCCTATTTCTATAGTGGCTGCTCTGAGCTGCAGAGGCTGTCTCTGTGCTGCTAACAGAGTTTACCCAGATGGTGGTTAAGTCCAGCAATGATGCTAACTGCTGGGCTTAGTTCACACCAGGGTAGCTCTGCGGCTCAGAGCCCAGTTGGGCTTCGCAGGATATTATTATTTCCTTTTTTTTAAGTATCCTGCTATCCGTAACAGTGGGGCTCTCCCCATAATCAGGTATCATTTCTGGGAGACCAGGTAATTTACGTCTTCAATGTGTCTGCAGCATCACTGCACAGGAAATTGAGAATTACCCAGATCCTACTGAAGTTAGTGGTTTTGCTCCTGTAATACAAATTGTAACAGGTCTTTTAGTGGAATTTTTATTAACTGTTCTCCACTCCAACTGATAGATGTCCTAAGAAAAGAACTCTCTGTGATCTACAAGCTGTTAAATATGTTGTACTATGTTGTCCCCGTGGTTGTGATGTTTCGACTAAAAACTAAATTGGTTGTTTTTTGCTGAGAGAGACCTATTGGAATGGACTGTAATACAGTCTGTTCCATACAAGTTGATAGAACCAGTTCAGACATTGGAAAGCAAAGAGAAATATGAGGTGTACATCTGCCTCTGATTCCTCCAAATCTGCCTTCAAATACTTTGTGGATGGTGAATGGTGAACCCTAAAAAATGTGTGTTCTGCCCCTTGCTTCACAGTGGTGGTTGCCGAGTATTAGCATCCCGTTGTGGTTTTCAACTGCAGATTAGGCCCAAAAGAATATGCTGATTTGGGGTGAAATCTGCGTCAAAATCAATGCCAGATTCCACTGTGTGAAAACAGCTTTTGACTTGGCCTCCCACCCTCACATGGCATATTGGCCCATTTCCTTATTCCCACACAGTATAATGTCCCATTTACACACTATAATGTCCCTCAGTGGCCCCTTTCAAACAGTATAATGTCCCATAGTGGCCACCCCGCACAGTAAAATGTCCCATAACTGCCCTTCCACACAATATAATGTCCTATAGTGGCCATTTCATACAGTATAATTTCCCATAGTGGCCACAGCACATAGTGTAATATCCTATAGTTACCCCTCCACATAGTATAATGTCCTATGACGGCCTATAACATGACCACTAATGAGGGCTATGGTTGTATCTTGTGGATATAGCCCTAAATCCCCAGATGGAAGCACCCCTTCAATGAGAGGTTGACCAAGTTTCCATTTATAAAGGCAGAGTCAGAGGATCAGCTGAGTAAAGTAGTAGCTGAGAAAACACTTGTGTGGTCCTCTGTTTAAGAACTTGATCTATCAAAGAGCGTCTTTTGCATCAGAGGGTTAGGCATTCATTAAATTGACAGCTTGTTGATTTCAATGGAAATAGAGTAAGGCTTTGTCTTGTAAATGTGCTGCAGGTAAACTGAATGCTTCCCACATGGACCCACAAAGCTGACCATTTGGGGTTCCAGCAGTGGGACACTCTGTGATCAGCTTATAATACAAAGACCACCTAACAAAAGCTGTTAGAACCTGTTCAGTTGTACAATATATATATATATATATATATATATATATATATATATATATATATATATATATATATATATGAATCACAGAGATGATGTCATGACAAAATATGTTTGATATACACTTCTACTGTGATAAGCCATGCCATAGTATCTGTTCTCTTTTGTAGTCCATATTCACCAAACCCGACCTGATGATTATGTGATTTTCTTATAATCTGAACCACATTATCTGGCCCCTAATCTTCTGAGTCCTTAATAAAGTATTCAGTTCTATATTTTGTGGTTTCAGAAAGAGTGACCTTTCCTTTCACTCACTAAATGCCTCAATACTACCAAGAATAGGTCTTGTGCCCAAGGGAATGCTGATCAAATACAGCTGCAAATGGATTATATAGCGGTAAGCTGACTCATTTTTTTATTCTTAGCATAACCTCAACAACCCTGCTTATAATATTATATGTTTGATACATCATATAGATATGGAGGAACTAAGCAAAGCATGAGTACAGTGCAAAATCCCAATGAAGCAATATAGGGTGGATGGGAGTAGTAGTCGGTCAGACAGTTTGACTCATCATGGCTGTAGTCAACTCCGCTTAACCTCAGGTCCTCTACAGGACCTGTTGTTATAGTAAAGTGTGGTGGCCTTTTGGTATGGAGCTTGGTGACAGTGGTTTTCACCAGGGCATTTCCTGTAGTTAGTCTCCCACCCGAAGGTGGTTGGGGTGCTCTTGAAGTTGGTACAAGATTGAGGACTCGGGGGATACTTGAAAATGGTACAAACAATGCTCTTGATGAAGTTTTCAGCAAGGCAGGTGAACAACGGGACAGAAATCCTCTACAATGATGGAGATACCATTTTGAATATCACTGGGTTGGAGCTGGGGGTTTAGGATAGTCCTCCCTGGTGTTAGTAAATATCTCTCTAGTTCTGGCAGCCTCCTCAAAAAGTGTGTTCTCTCTTAAACAAAGGTGCACTACCTGCAAGTTGTAGGTTGCAGGTCTCTAAATCTTACTAGGCCTCACCTGATGCTCCTAGGTCTTAGTCATAGAGTAATATTGACTTGTCTCAACTAGCCTATGGTAGCCTAACTGTGTCACCTCGGCTCAGAAGGAAAAGAACAACTAACTCCTCCACCTTTAGTACTGCTGAAGAACGTACCATCTAACCTCTTCTAGCCTAATTGGTATAATCCACTTAAAATCATTTTATTTTGCAAGTATTTAATTTTGGAAGCTTTGCCTCTTAAGATACCTTAAGATAGTACCGTATGGCAGCAAAGGAAGAGCATATGGGTAATAATGTAATATAAACACTTAGGGAATTCATTCACACATTGTGACTTTATAATGAATTACCGTATGTACTCGAGTATAAGCAGAATTTTTAAGCACAGTTTTTGTGCTGGAAAAGCCTCCCTCGGCTTATACTCGAGTCAGGCAAAAAAAAAAAAAAACAAAACATTTTTTGGGGGGTGGGGGGTCTATGACCAGCCGCAATGGTAATGTATAGAATCTCCCATAAAATAGTGAAAAAAAGAAGCTTTAAAAAATATAATAAAAAAATAAAATAAATAAAAATTCTAAATCCCTCCATTCCCTAAAATACATGTAAAAGTGGAAAAGGACTGTGAAACACATACACATTAAGTATCCCTGTGTCTGAAAGTGCCCGGTCTACTGAATATAGGGTATCTGCAGTGCTCCTGTTCCATCGGGAAGGGGTTAATAGGAGCACTGCAGATACCCTATATTCAGCCAGACTGAATTCCACATGGGGGAGAAAAAAAAACAGTCCTCAAGCTCAGGGAAGGGGCAGACAACCAAAACCCCCCCCTCCCCTTTCCCAGCACCTACTGCACCCAAAAACCATTTTAATTTTTGAAATTTTCCAGTAGTTGCTGCATTTCCCCCCTAGGCTTATACTCGAGTCAATATGTTTTCCCAGTTTTTTGTGGTAAAATTAGGGGGGTCGGCTTATATTCAGGTCGGCTTATACTCGAGTTTATACGGTATATTAAATCTCAAGCTAAGTTCTGCTATATTTATCAAATTTATCAAATTCAACTACAATTTAGAAGAAGCCTTAGGCATACCTCAGTGGTACAAAGACTAAGGGCTAGTTTACAGATACATGCTCAGACATTCTTTTTTCCTTTTAGTACAAGTATTTGATGGAGTCAAATTAGAATTAGCCCATCATGTAAGTGATAACAGTAGCCACAGCAACACCATGCTGTGTACGTACATTAGAAATCCCGGTTCGATATCATCCAAAAGTTAAGACTAGAATGCCATAACACTTTGGTCCTACAAACACCCTTTGACCGTACTCAATGAAGGTATAAATTCTACGGCCATATAAAACAGTTATTACTCCATTACCGGAAAAAAAGTGAGAATATTTTAAATTGCAAAGTTGCACGCATAATACCTATTTATGATCCATTGGATACTACTCTAAAAATTGTCCTGTGTAGCCATATATTATGTAGAAGGCATTAAATCGCAGCATGCTTCATTGACTGTATGTTCAATTGGAATGACTATTAATGTGATGAGAGTCCATTTGGATTAGAAAACTGATTATCATGTATTCAGATGGGTTGAATGGAAATATTAATGTAAAATGCCTTTAGAAGTCATAAGTAATCTCACTGCTACCTGTTGTTGCTCCTATCAGGTCTTTTTTCTAAGCATGAAATGTTTATATCTATTTTCCTTTCATGCTTTTTAATTGTAATTGGTGCACATTTTGCCTTCTTGCTAAATCAATCCTTGGCAGATTTAGAATATAATGGGCTTATGAACAATGAAACAAAATATGTATGAAGTTAACAAGGTATAATACTTCGTTGTTATAACAACAACAAAAAACTCACAAGAGTAAAATATAAGGAATTAATAAAAGTTTTACATACTGAAAAATTTTAAATACCCTTTAACCCATTCTTGCTGCAGGCACTTTTTGTTTTTCGTTTTTGATTCCCTTCCCCCCTTTCCATACCCCATAACCCTTTTAATTTTCCACTATCAGAGCCAAATGAGGTCTTAATGTTTGCGGGACAATTTTTTCTTCATAATGCTTCATTAATTATTCTGTACTGTGTACTGGGAAGCTGGAAAAAAATTCTGAATGGGATGGATTTGAACAAAAAGTGCATTTGTGCGACTTTCTTACGGGCTTCGTTTTTACAGTGTTCACTGTGCAGCCAAATTGACATGTCACCTATACCCTATATTTCATTCTTCAGGCTTCAATAGAAAATATATATATATTTTTTTTAAATGTAGATTGTGAGCCCCACATAGAGCTCACAATGTACATTTTTCCCTATCAGTATGTCTTTGGAATATGGGATGGAAATCCATGCAAACACGGGGAGAACATACAAACTCCTTGCAGATGGTTTTTTTGCCCTTGGTGGGATTTGAACACTGGGACTCCAGCGCTGCAAGGCTGCAGTGCTAACCACTGAGCTACCGTGTGGCCCCAATAGAAAATAATTTGATACAGGCCTGGGAGCCTTCACAAGGCTCCTGGCTGTCATGCAAATGGACAACAGCCGTGGAGCTTGCTCCTGGTGCTGGCGATCCCCAGTAAAATGGCGCCTTGGTTAGCTTTGATCTGGGTGCCAGAGGGGTTAATACTCGCAATCAATGTGGGAACCGATCACAGGCATTAGCACCGGGTGTCTACTGTATAAAACAGCAGACATCCAGCGGCTATGGTGGTCGCCTGGCTTCCGTGAGGTCGCCATCTTTAAATACCCGACATCCTTGGTAATAGTACGGTGGATGTCGGGAAACGGGTTAAGAAAATTCTACCACCTCCCAAAGCATATTCAATGATAACTGTTATTGTACACATCATGATTTAAATTGACATCATACAAAAAACATCAATTATGCTGCTGCAAAAATACGGCCTACTTGCTACAGGGTTTCCTTTCAGCTGGAACTGGGTATCAACTGGATATTCTATATTCAGCTTATTGCTTAGATTCACATTGAACAAAAATGAATCAACTCCTTTAATCCCTTCCTACAAAGCAATGTGCATTCATGAGAAAAATAAAGTGAACCCTCTTTGAATTACACAGTTTTATGTAATAAAAAAAATTATTTAAAAAATCTAGTCCTTAGAAGGTCTTAAAATTAGGTTAATACAACCTCATATGAACAACAACCACAAAACACTCCACAGTTTCATGATTTATTTAACAAATTATAACCAAAGTGGAAAAGCCATGGATGAAAAACACCCCACCTCTACCAGAACTAACTTGAAGCAATCATTTTCTGTATGAGTTTATCCGGCTCTCACATTGTTTCAAAGGAATTTTGTCCCACTCTTATGTACATGGCTGCACAAGGTATAGAGAAAAGTTCACTGTTGACTCAACGACCCAGTTCTGTGGCTTCAAAAAATGCCCCAATTTTCACTCTCTACCACTGCTCTTGACAGTTGGTAAAATATTTTTGTATTGATATCCTCTATTTTCACTAAATGTGGTACTGTTCATTGAGGGTAATCCTCTCCACTTTGGTCTCATCTGTCCAACAGACACTGTTCTAGAAGTCTTGTGGTCTGTTCAGATGCAAGATGAAAACATAAGACATGATGCAATGTTAATGAAGAAGTTTTTCCCTGAAACCTTTCCAAACAAGCCATGCTTCTTCAGTCTTTTTCTAACTGTACTGTTGGGAACTTATCACTATCACTGTGAATTCTGGTTTATTCCAATGGTCCATGTTTTAGGTCATCTTTATTACTGTGTTCGCCTATTTATTGAATATGTATACTATAAAGTAAGTAAATATAATTTATTGGACTGGAGTAAATGTGTTCATACTTCAATAAAGAAGAGATAACTCCCTGCTCTGTATAAAGATACTTGCAGTTTCTTATAAAAAATTTAAGTTTGGTCACATACGAGGCACAGCACACGTGCCACCTCATTCAGTAGGTCTCATAATTCAGTGTGAAATGTGGGGGATAATGTAGGATTAGTCATAAAGAATCATTCACTTTACCATGTGCAGTTCATATGAACGGAATATATAAATCTATTTAAAAAGGAGAGATGTCAAACATTTTTGCCCTATAAGAATAAACTGAAACCAGTCTAAATTTAGGAACTGTAAAAAAAAAATATATATATATATATGTATCACTAGACACACAATGTAACACATCACATCACATTTGCTAGCCCACCAAACTTTTTAAAGCACTTTTACAGTTTCACACGTCTGTGTCCGCCCAATTCTCAAATCACCGCAGACGAAGTCGCAGGTAAAAGCTAGTAATATATATATATATATATATATATATATATATATATATATATTACTAGCTTTTACCTGCGACTTCGTCTGCGGTGATTTGAGAATTGGGCGGACACAGACGTGTGAAACTGTAAAAGTGCTTTAAAAAGTTTGGTGGGCTAGCAAATGTGATGTGATGTGTTACATTGTGTGTCTAGTGATACAGACAATGTGATGTGTTGTATTGTGTATGTCGTGATACAGACAATGTGATGTGGTGTATTGTGTATGTCGTGATACAGACAATGTGATGTGTTGTATTGTGTATGTCGTGATACAGACAATGTGATGTGTTGTATTGTGTATGTCGTGATACAGACAATGTGATGTGTTGTATTGTGTATGTCGTGATATAGACAATGTGATGTGTTGTATTGTGTATGTCGTGATACAGACAATGTGATGTGTTGTATTGTGTATGTCGTGATACAGACAATGTGATGTGTTGTATTGTGTATGTCGTGATACAGACAATGTGATGTGTTTGTGATGTGTTGTATTGTGTATGTCGTGATACAGACTATGTGATGTGTTGTATTGTGTCAGACAATGTGATGTGTTGTATTGTGTATGTCGTGATACAGACAATGTGATGTATTGTATTGTGTCAGACAATGTGATGTGTTGAATTGTGTATGTCGTGATACAGACAATGTGATGTGTTGTATTGTGTCAGACAATGTGATGTGTTGTATTGTGTCAGACAATGTGATGTGTTGTATTGTGTATGTCGTGATACAGACAATGTGATGTGTTATATAGTGGAATGCTATATGTAAAATGTGAGTGAGTAGAGTGAGGGCTACTCCTGAGGTGACAGTAAGGAGTGTGCAGGCAGGTTGAGGCAGGAAATGCCAGGCAGTGTGTGTGAGTCTATAGCTGGGGCTAGGAGTCCTGCTTTTGTGAGTCTCCTGCTAGGAAGCCATGTTGTTTAGTGGCACCAAAAGTAGCCTGTGACTCAATCCTAAGGGAAAACTATGTTTGTGGAAAATTGCACGCAAATCCGTCCAGGCGTTTTAGCGTGATTGAGGAACAAACATCCAAACTCACAAACATCCAAACATCCAAACGCACAAACTTTCACACTTATAATATTAGTAGGATGTAATAAAATAAAATGCATTTAGTGCAATCATGTGACAGCACTTCTTCGGTTTGTCCTATAGTCAGATATGGAAAATCAATATCTTCTTTTCATCTAGACAATAGAGTACTCTTATGTGTAAGTCTCTGAAACAACTTGAGACTGAGGATAAAATCAAAGCCTTGCTTTATGACATCACAAGGTTGGAAATCACAACTTATTACCTCTCTAAATGGCAAATGTTTTAGTCTTGTCATGCATTATTTTTGCCTGTCAAAGGAGCCAACCATTATAATCTGATTTTGTAATCTTTGTTTATCTATAAAAAGTTAACAACATTGATCTAAAATCTATAAAGAGATCATAAGATTATCATTGCAGATAGCCTTTAGAACCCTTACTTCTTATGTCAGTCTCCAAAACTCAAGCATAGCCAAATTCCAAATAAAAAAATAGATTATTATTTGCAGAGGGACAGAGTTGTTGATCAAGTGGACAGTGAGCCACTGGAGATCCAGACATAGCTGGAAGATCAGGAGGTGCTGTGTCTCACACAACATCCAAAGCATGTCCTGCAAAGCTCTTACAAATTCTAGGAAGTCTTCATAGATAAGTTATGATGATATTTTCTTTCTATGCATGATGTACGTTGCCCTTATAATGTCAAGAAATATGTAATTCCAGTGTTTTAATTCATACTTGCTGGAATAAAAGCAACAAGACATATTGCTGCCTTTTTGTCTCCTTAAATGTTATAACAAATCCACGTTGCTGCTTTTATAATATGTGACATTTTAGAATCTTAATTGCCTGCAGTGCAATTACATTTAAGTGCAGTTTCCGCCTTCATGTAAAGTGTGCAGATATTAAAGAACTAGGTTGGCATTTTCCAGCACTAACACTGTGACTGATAGAAACGGAAAAAGGAGAGACTGAGAGATGCAACACTATTCATAGCAAATGTGACGCTAAGTATCACATGAGCATAGCTGCAGTAGTGCTATGTCTGTAATATAATATAGAGTATCATTAATATTAAACAACAATGTATTATATACAGTATTACGTTTAAATTGTAGATTTTATCATTAAAAATAAGAAAACCTTATTGTTATCACTCCCTTTACAAGTAAAGGTGTTCCAATAATAAAGCAAAACGTATACAAATTCCAGGTGGTTTACCATTCAGCTCAATACCAGAAATACCAGTGAACTCTGATTGAAGACATTAGCTCCGGGTCTCTGCTGTAGAATACAGCAGAGACCCGGTTGCTATGGTGGCCACACTGCAGGAGAGTGACCACCATCTTTAAAGACCCGGAATCCACTGTACTATTATGGCAGATGCCGGGAAGGGGTAAATAACTTATTCACACAGCCGTGTTACTGATTTGCACTGTATGTATCCATATTAATCCTACGAACTCTCCATACATTGTATATTTAGGTGGTGGTTCTTTTTTCCAGAGTCTATGGAGAATCAAGCATTAAATCTGGGGATACAATTCTGACAGAAACCTTTGTTTTTGGAATGATTTTAAAACGATTCTATCATTGGGAAAACTCATTTTTAACTAAGCATATATTTGCATAGCCATTAGAAAGGCTATTCCAGACATACCTTTTATTTGTTAATCCTTCCAGCCATTTTTGAATTAGCTCGCTTTTATTGATAAGATAATTAGTCTCCAGATTGCACCCAGAAGTCTCTGTGATTCTCTCTGAGCACTGTGTGATCTGTATACACAGGAGGAGGTGAGAGCAGGGAAGGCTGATGAGTCATCATCATCAGCAGCAGCAGCCTCCCTGCTCTCACCTCCCCCTGTGTACACAGATCACACAAGCAGTGCTCAGAGAGAATCACGGAGACTTCCAGATGCACCGTGGAGGCTAACCAGCATATCAATTGAAGCAGCCTAATTCAAAAATTACTGGGAGTATTAACAAATAAAAGGTATGTCTGGAATAGCCTTTCTAATGGCTATGCAAATATATGCTTAGTTACAAATGAGTTGTAAGGATTGGAGTCAGGGGCAGGCAGTGCAAAGTGACACAGCTGGGAAAGCAACACTGTGCAACTAATGACAAAAGGGGTCGCAGGCCCTGCAGCTATAACTATGCTGTAATATCTGAGATGAGGCAGACCAATGCACTTCCTAATTGAAGTGCGCCTACCACGGCTCCTAACCTTCTATCCGGCGGCTAGGATAAGGGGAGAGGAGGCCCTGAAAGTGCTAGGGACTGGAGTCACGGGGGTCACACCTAAACAGAAAGCACAGTGTAACTGCAATGCAAAACAAAAGACTAAAACAGCATGGAACCAGGGAGGACCACAAGTCCCAGCAAGACACAGAAGAGAAGGCGAGGTCAGACGAGCAAGAGGTCGAGCCAGGAGATAATAATAGAGGTACCGAATCAAAAGACAAGGGATAGTCAAAAATACAA
Source organism: Leptodactylus fuscus (assembly GCF_031893055.1). NCBI lineage: Eukaryota > Metazoa > Chordata > Amphibia > Anura > Leptodactylidae > Leptodactylus > Leptodactylus fuscus. Next base: position 91,892,828 of record NC_134268.1, on the reverse strand, counting down.
GCCGGGCAGATTAACCAAGAGAACAGACCGAATATTAACAGACAGGGAATCAGACTGAGCAGGGGGACCAGGAACCACAAAGTGACTGGCTGGCAAGGATCCATGCCTGGGTGGAGTTAAAATAGCAGCAGAGAACACACCTGATGGCTAATGACATGGAGACTGAAGGTAAGGAAAAGATTAACCCTTAAAGACCTAAGCACACCCAATAGAACTCCTAACACGTCTCCCAGGGAGACGCCGCGCAGCAAGGAGACCGCGGCGACTCCGTATCCTGACATGAGTTTTCCCAATGATAGAATCCCTTTAATGTATGAACTCCATGTGCATCAATGGAAGAGACAGCTGGACAAAAAACACTGATGCAAAACATTAACAAAAACAGTGACATGTGAATAAGGTCTAACTTGGAACACTGAATAAACTATCAGCTTGTAATGAATTTTACATGGGAAACTGTGTCAGCTTCATGACCACATAGTTCTCTTCTGCATTGTGGTCACTCTTTGGCTGTTATGCTGCTGTAGCCTATTGGTGAAATACAATTTTTTTTTTACATTTTCCAAATATACTACTGTAGATACATCAAAACTCAGCCTACACCTTAGGAGATTACAGAGCTCATTTAATGTGCTTTAATTGAATGAAAATATAACAAAAAATAATCCAAGCATGATAGTGTAAAGCATATGCACTAAATTGTCTCTAGCCATTGACATGTTAAGTATGTGTGACTTCACTCTTGTATAATTTTCTGCATAAACAATCATTTTGAATGAACTGTGCTTCATCTCTAAGCTAAGATAATGATGGTATTTTAAAGAAATTCATCATAATTTATTGAGTATGAAGTGGATCATAAAACTTATTATGGTTATCAGATTTATGATCACTATCCTAGTTCTAGTTTGTGCAATGTACTTTCACCATATATATCTATTCTGTTCATACAAACTCATACAATTCTGTCTAATGTCTCATTCTGTGTATTGTCTAACCTTTCCCTATTTTTTGTCTAGCCACCCAAGAAAAGAAATTCATGTATATCAGAAAATGGCAAAGCATGCGACATTTGTAATATGGGCTGTGTTTTCGGAGCTGGACATGGGGCAATGGAAATCACATGATTTCTGGTCAATTATGCTCATGATGGCTTTGATGTGGTTTATAAGGCTTTATCTACATTATTGCAGTCAGTGGCTTTTCCTCCAGGCTATTTCCATTCCTGTTTTCACGTAAGCTTCATTTGTGGGGTTTAAGGTGCACCTTTCTCCAATAATTACCATTTTGGGAATAAAAAACCCACTCTATATGCTGTTATTTCTTTATCAAATTATAGGAATTGTGAAAAATTGTTACATTGTCATTTATATTTATTTATGCTACGCTGCTGGCATTTTATATCCCGTGCCTGTGTCTAAACAATGAGCATGGACTTCTGAAATGTTTCATAATTTGCACTCCTTGAACATGGCAGTCACCTAGGCTTAAAAATTGTGGTGTTGTGTCTGTACATCACATGACCATGGATGGTACATTACATGACCATGGTCAGAATTTTATTCACTAGACATAACAAAATGAATGACAGCAGGCAGAGATCTAGAAAACTGCGAGTAATTGATACAGAAAGTATATTGGAAAATTCTGTAACTTTTTATTATACAAACCATAACATTTGTTTCTCAATATTGGACTGAATTGACCAACCCCTTTAAATTTTTAAATATAGTCCGGGTCTGGGGTTGCTAGGTGGGGTGGCATAGACACAAACGTCCAGTTTCTTTAGTCCAAACAAAGGTAGAGTTTATTTTCACTCCAAACAAAATGGTGCAGCAACAAAAGGAAACAATACAAAAATAAATACCTGCCCGGCTAGGCTCTAACTAAACATAGAATAGGTTACCTCACCTATAATAGCAGAAATCCAAAGCCAGTTGAATAATTCAGGACACAGCTCTAAAAACCGACCTCTCTGTTTGGCTCTCCAGCCAAGCTCTGCCAAAGTCTGCTGCTGGAGACTAAGTCTCCTTTGATGAGCAGACTCTCTTCAGCTGAATCGCTGCCAGAACATCCCCAAAGGGTGGACTGGAGGGGGGTGGAATGACAGGTCCCACTGCCAACCTACCTGCCATTCCTAAAAATCCAGCCCAGTAACTGGAACTCTGAAATAACCCTCAGCAGACAATAGTCATCTGCTGAGAAATGTTCTTTCAGGAGTTTTCTCATCTCACCCACTTTAGTAGTCTGGGCGAGATGTACACCTCCTCCATTACCTGACCAGCCATCGGCTTACATTATGAATAAACAATATAATCTTGTTTTCAAATTATGATTATATATTATTTTTGCTTCAATTTCCAGGTTTACATTTTATCCTCATACTGTAGAGCTGACTTATCAGCATTCTCTAATGCATACAAGAGAGGAGTTGTTTATGGTCGCGGTGGGACCTATGTCCTTAAATGTGTCAATGCTCCTAATGATTCTTCTAAGATGGAGCTGTCAAATATTGTTTCACTCATTCCCTACTATCTTGTCAAAGTTTATCATTGCTCTGGGTCTCTGGACTGTGCTAGACCCTTTGGCTGTGTTTATAGTGGATTCATTCCTTGGGGTAAGTCACTAAAATAACTCCTATAATGGTCATTTAAAAAAAAAAGAAGAAAGTGCAGTTTTCTATTTTTGCAGTGTGTTACTAACATGAATCAATTACTCATATCGATTGTCAAAAGTTGTGAAGCAGGTGAACATAGAAAAGCCTCAGTCTAGTTTTTCATACAGTATGTGGTATTTGGGGGAAATATGAGCATTGAAAAGAATGCTTTAGCTATGCATAACACTGAGTTCCAATATTTGATTTACTTTTTACTTCCTATACTGTGAATAATGGGAACTGCTAGATGTTGCAGATAATGTGGTCATATGTCCAGAGTACTTACTAAGAGTTAAATAAGTACAATCATGAAATACAATAAAACAGCGCTGATAATATTGATCAGATACATTGTCCAGCACTTTGCTGGAGGAGCAGATTTAATAGTTGCACCTAGTCACTGTATGTGAGGAAATGGAAAGGCCCCTCTGCCATAAAAGTAGATACTATGCTAGTATTATAAATGACACATTAGGTTGTAAGCATGTTATAGATTCTATATTAAGGCCCAGGACTTGACCAAAAATTTAGAAAGATAATGTATCCTTATTTTAATGCCCACATCTTCTAAACTGGAAATTTCTCACTAAAACTAGAAGGGATGAAACCTTTGTACAACTTATATTGTGAGTAAATCCACTTCTATGGTGATGAACAATAATGTACTGTTATGCCTACTATAGTCTGACAACAATAACAGCTACAGCGTGAGTTCACCATTTTCTATTATATATTCAGATATGTGTAATACTGTTTTAAGATGCCATATTGTAACATTGTTTCTTCTTATTTTTATGTTGCAGAGACTTTCTTACAGTGTAGACAAGCCCATAGCAGACGCAGCGAAACTCTATTGGTTCTTCGTTCGAATAGAGCGGTCTGGAACCCCTGGCATTCTCATCACTTTGCTGATATATCTAATGATTCTTATCATCTCTTCTGCTGTGCTTTACCTTTATCTTCTCAGGTTAGAAAGCATGATGAGAAAACACAAGCAAACTGTCCATAAGTCATCAATACATACATTGCAACTTCTTTATTGTGGGAGTAACTGTAATATATAAAGTACATGTCAATAAGTTATTTTTCTTAAACAGACAACATACTCAAACATTTGTTAATATAGCTGAGTTATAGCATTGACATTTGGGATTTTGATCATGTAAAAAACTTGGTTTTCTGGGTGTGATACTGACATGAGCTCAGTTTGCATAATATAAGCTCTTATGACTTTTAGGCCTCCTGCCCATGACCGTGTGCTCAGTGGTGAGGCAGACGATCAAAAGACACCCCATCTCCCCCCCGCTCTTCAGTCCGGGGGGGGGCGGGGTGATATAGTTTTTCTTTTGATCGTCCACATCAGGCAGTGTGGGGTGCGGGTGGGAGTGCTAGTGGTAACATTAAAGTGAATACAGTGCAGTAATATATTGTTACTTACAGGAGATATCTTTCCACATTGCAGCTCTTCAACTATTACTGTGTCTGGGCCCCTTGAAAAGCATATGTACGTACTTTGATCACCAATTGTGGATCCACGTTTACAGACCAAAAGTACATCTGTGTGCATAAGGCCTTACTATGCAAGTTTCATTACAGTAACTATGTTCACATCAAACTGGGCCTATACTAGGAATAGAAGTTGTTTGGTCTTCTAATTTTGCAGCTGCCTTTTGTAGTCTAGTGTTTCCCAATATTGTTATTGGGGTAAGCCGATTGTGATAGAAAATATAATATAGCACATTATATTATATCTCAGAAATACTGCTGCTTCATTGTAACCAGCATAGGCACAGTGCATCTGTTTAAAGGCTTCAGTATATACAAAAAGAGTTCTGTTTATATAAATATCCCAAAAATTTTCTAAGTCCGTCTAGTATAGTGCTGTGTTATGGCTCCAATGTTATCCAGCTGTGGTCTCCATATATATATGTCAATAAAATTTGGAGTTCTGTTATACATGCCAATGTCTGAAACTAATATGGCATAGTGAATTGGATGTCACATGGATAATGACCCCCTTCTACTCAAAATTCAATGGATTATATCTAGAGATGAGCGAACAGTAAAATGTTTGAGATTCGATATTCGTTTCGAGTTGCCCCTCAATATTCGACTACTTGAATCGAATATCGAATCATATTATAGTCTATGGGGGGAAAATGCTCGTTTCAGGGGTAGGCAACATTTGATCAAATTATACTTACCAAGTCCACGAGTGAGGGTCGGGCTGGATCCTCCGAGAAGTCTTCTCCGTGCAGCGTCCCCGCGGCATCTTCCGGCTCTTCCGGCTCTTTATTCATTCTGGCAGGCATCGGGCTTGGGCAGAGCCGACTGTGCATGCCCGCACTACAAGCGGACATGCGCAGTCGGCTCTGCCCAGGCTTGATGCCTGGCAGAGTGAATTCAGAGCCGGAAGACGCCGCGGGGACGCTGCAAGGAGAAGACTTCTAAAGGTAGGAGAAGAACCAGCGTTGATTGGCTGACTGTATAGCATTCGGCCAATCAATGCTGGTTCTGCATCGAACTTTTCCATTCGAATAGCGAGTGGTACTCGATCGAGTACGAGTATTTCGAATATCGTAGTATTCAATCGAATACCTACTCGATCGAATACTACTCGCTCATCTCTAATTATATCCCCTTTCAAATGTCAATGTATACCATGATATACCATAACCAAGAGATATTGAAATGTAGAGAAAGCAGATATATAAACTGCACTCTATCTTGTTATAGATCTTGTCTGGTTTCTTGTAATGTTTTCCACATAGGGCCAACATACTCCACATACTCCACAGTTCTTTACAAATGGGACATTATCATGTTATAAAGAAGAGTTAAGATTAAGGTTTCATTAAAAACTGAACAATTTGGAATATTCAGGTTGAACTTGGCCATTTTGCCCTTTCTAGTCCCTGCCCAGAAGAGTTTACTAAGAAACTAAATAGTCTCATACTATACATCCCATGTATTTATTTTCTTTTGCTGTGATAGTACAAACTGAGTAGCCTGGAAAATAAAGAATAGAACTTCCTATGACCACTCAATACACACAACTTCATGTACTAAAATAGAGGTCACCAAATCTGGAAAAATGATAGTGGCTAGGAAACAGCATATAGAAGAAGATACAAAGGTAAATTACAGATGCAAAGAAATATAAATTGAGTGAAACAAGTTATATGCAGTTATTGCAATGAAATTAGGTGTTAATATGGGCAGATGGTGCATCTTTTATTGTACAATATAAATGGATTTATGCTATAGAATTTCATGTGTCCCCCTGCATAAACACGAAACTTTAATAAACTGGCGTAATTTGCTTTTTTTTCTGTTTAAAATTGGAATTCACAAATGTTCCTGTTCCCTTTGATGTTAAATAGCATAGATTAATTTCTAATGTGCATTTTATAAATAAGTACATTTTATAATATTTGAAATTAAACTGAGAAATCCTGTTTCACCCATATGTCTAAATATGAAAAATGAGCCAGATTGTTACTGTAATATCAAAAGCTTTCAGATTTGATATGGCCAATATTCATCCTTTACTTTGAAATATACATTGAAAATCCTGTTTACTTCAGTGGTGGATGCTAAAGGGATAATGGATGACCAAAGTAAGCAGAATGCAGGCCAGATATTCGGAAGCACTCAGAATTTATTTTAACGGATATCTCATCAAGAAAAATAAACAATTTATTAGACGGAAAGGAATCTGTAGTAATAAGTAACTTGTATCACTGGCTAATTGAATCAGGCAGTCCTGCAATGTGCAGGGATTTCGCTGTATTTTCTATGTAATATTAAATGCAAATTAGACCTAATTCCTATAAAAGGATAAAAATACAGAGCATAAAATAATCCTCATCTGTGTGCCTGGGCTTTTCCAGGAAAGCTTACAGTCCAAATATTGTAAAGAATATCTAACTATATAAATAGGACAGAGACCTTTGTCAAAGTAGATTCTGGGCTCATGAGACATGCTAGTTTCAACCCTTACCCAATTTATTATGGATTTGAAGATTTGCATTTGGTATCAATTTACTAACAGTTACCAATTGTGCTGTTTGCCATACACATTAGATTAATGTCAACTGCACTAGAAAGACTGGCTGACCATATAATGTGCTGTATATGGCGGTGCCTCAGCATTCCCTTGATGGTAGATGTGGGAGGAAAGAAGAATCTGAATTCTGGTTATGTATTCCTAAATATGTATTAATAAACTGATAACTGGAAATGACAATTTTTCTTATCAATAAGGGTAGATTCACACTACCATTATTAATGTTTGTTGCTCTCATCCATCATAGTTTGAGGCTGGATAAAGACATCAGACCATCAAGTCCAACCTATAACCCTACACTCACTTACAGTTTTGATCCAGAGAAAGGCAAAAAAAACCCATGAGGCTTATGCCAATTGCCCCATTTCAGGTGAAAAAAATTTCTTCCTGACTCCAACCTGGCAGTCAGTATGAAAACCCTGGATCAATGTGTCCTTAAAACGTAGAGTCCATAACCCGTAATATTGTCCTCTTCAAGAAAGGCATCCAGGCCCTCTTTGAACTTGTTGAACGAACAATGTCATAGGATCAGAGCTACAAAGATTGAGTGATGCAAACAGAACTTTCTTCCATCATGTATTTTATCATGTATTAAAAAAATAAATAAAAATAAAAACTAGAGTCAATGGGGACTCTACCATAGAGTCAATGAGAACTCTTCTTCTGTTATTGTCCATTGCTCTTATCCTTAGACAGATGAAAGCAATGGAAATTCAGAACAGAATGATGAATTTCCCCTAAGGTTTGTCACTACGTAGTGTGCAGTGGAAACAACACATCAATAACTAAGTGGGTGACAGCAGGACACATAAGCACCCTACTATTCATCTCTCGCATATCTGTATCAAATGAATAAAGCATAGCTTAAAAGTATGTTTGTTCCAATTTCTAATATGTTCTCTACATAGTATTTAGATTTATTTAGAATCTATATTTATTCAATAGGATACACAAGGAAAGTTGGATTTTGGATGTATTTCAACGCATTACTTGTGATGAAGGAGTCTGCCATGTTCCTTGTGATCTGGAGATCTCTAATCAAGAATTAAGCCATATTGTACGAAAAGCTGAGCAATGGCGAGGTATCAATGGGGAGCGAAGAAAAGTAGGTGAATTAACAATATTTTAATTAAAGTACATAACTACTTATTATTTATGTTATACAATTTATTTGCCTAGTGTTATCACATCATTGGGCTTATTTCTGAAATGCTATACATTCACATTAAAGAGCTCATTCATATCCATGTGCATATTATAAAGTGGACAATGCAATTATAAAGCTATGATTATACTCTTTTGACCTTCAGAGTATATTTAGCAGAGTCACCTTCTTTGGACTCTGGTGCTGCTTCCCATGCTCTTCTGCCTTCTAGAGAGGATGTCAGAGACTTCTGAGGCCTATAACTAATTACTTAGTGTTCACTTAGGTCACGTGGCTTTCCGTTATAGTGTCACTACAAAGCCAAAATTATTTTTTAAAAATTCCCTATCTATGTAAGATTTTTAAAATTTTAATAATGTAGGGACACTCTGGGACATTATAATGTGTGGAGAGTCATTATGGGACATTATACTGTATGGATCGGCCACTATGGGACATTATACTGCCATTGTGGGACATTATTACTGTATGGAGGTGGCACTATGGGACATTATACTGTGTGGAGAGGTCATTATAGGACATTATACTGTGTGGAGAGGTCATTATGGTACATTATACTGTTTGGGGGCCACTATGGGACATTATACTACATTGAGAGCTCCTATGGGACACTATACTGTGTAGAGAGTCACTATAAAACATTACTGTGTGGGGACTGCAATGAGACAGTATTCTGTCACAGGGAACTTCGGCATAAACGTTGGGTTCACTTTCTTTTTTTATGTAGATTGTGAGCCTCATATAGGGATCATAATGTATATATTTTTTTTCCTTATCAGTATGTCTTTGTAGAATGGGAGGAAATCCACGCAAACACAGAGAGAGAACACACAAACTCCTTGTGGATCTTGGTCCTGGTGGGATTTGAGCCGAGTACTCTAGCGTTACAAGGCTGCCATGCTAACCACTGAGCCACCGTTTGCCCCCAGGTTCAGTTTCTTAACAGTAAGAGGTCCATGGTTCCCTTTATCCATCCCAATATATGGGGACACCGTGGAGACCTTTATTTTTATATATATGCGGGATACCTTTGTGGTCATTATTTTACATGTGGAGCATTGAAGTGTGAAGGCCATTACACATTTGGGAACAATGACAGTGCCATTATACTGAGTATGAGGATACTGTTTAGGGGCACTGAGGGGCCATTATACTACATGTGGGGGCCCTTAGGGGGCCATTACAAATTTGTTAATGAAGGTTACAAATAAGCCTTATTTTATTAACATTTATAAGTGATCGCTACTTTGGGGGGTACTCATTTGGGACGTTTTCTCACAATAGAGTATTTTGCTTGAAAAGGTTGAAAAAAAATATTCTATGTCATAAATAAACTTTATATTTGTTAATGTAATGATGACGTGTAAGTATTGCAATACTAGAGGGAAATGACAAGTTGTAAACTATACGATGTACGATTGAAAGGAGACTCTATTACCCTGTTGGGTGGCTAGATGAGATGCAGTTGGGCATGGAGGCATAAAGATTCTGAATCATATCCTTCAGCACATTTGCCAACAGATGTTGCAGCTTGGCCTAAGGCACACTTGAAAGTTGCTGAAGATGGCATCCCAGCTTGTCTCACAAATGCTAGGAAGAGTTGCAATCTGGGAGAGACATTCCTAGGAATCCTTTTTGTTTGTGGTTGACCATTACCTTGTTGAAAAATGCCAGTTGGAAGCCCTACCACGAAAGGCAACACATATGGCCACAGAATGTCCTGCATATATTGCTGAGCCTTTAGTTTACCTCACTTCATTGGGATGACCAGCTGTTATATGCAATTGCTCCACAAATCATCGCATCAGCAGTTAGTGCAGTGTTTCTCACAGCAAAGGCAGGATTGAAGCAGTCAGTACAAGGCTACAATATTTGAGCCCAACCGTCGTTGGATACCTGTATTTCTTAATAAAGATGTAAGAGTTCTAGATTCTAGATGGGACCCTACTGCAAGCGGAGCTTTAAGGGGAGGGACCTGTCAGGACCGTGTGGCAGGTGTGGCCAAGATATCAGGGTTCCAGCCTGTTCCCCTGTAACTGCTCAGCCCAGCATGCATGGAGTTGATTCCCTTGCAGCCGATGGGCATGGTCAGTCTGCTGACTGACAGTGGTGTCAGCCTATGAGCACCTAGTTTGAGCATCTAGCCTGGGTGATCAGGCCCGCCTTCCCTCCATTTAAGGAGGCAGGTTTGGGCGGCCCAGTGCTCTAACCTCAAATGCCATATGTGCATGTCCGTGCAAGACACTAGTTTTGCAGCTAGTTGCCCCAGTTAGGTAGGTTAAGAGAATCTCCAGCCTTTTGGTTAAAATTGTGGGAAACCATTCCTTTAGTTAGAGTTCTGGGAATCTATCCTTTATTTAGTATTGTGGAATCTCCTACCTTAGGCAGGCTGCTACCTGTTGTGCTCCACAGCAGGTGGCTGTGGTGGGTGCGGCCCAGTAAGCTACTGGGAGCACACGGTCAAGTTTGTGTTCGTCTTGCAGTGCAGTAACTGCAAGACTTTATAATTCATTAGCAGCTGCTCTGAACTACAAGAGCTTTCTCTGAGAAGCTATCAGAGAAGCACCTAGTTTGTGGTGTAGCCCGGCAGTGAGGTTAATTGTCGGGCCTTGTTCAAACCAGGGTGCCCTGCGATTCAGTGTCCAGTTGGGCTACGCCGGATATTATTATTTAGTTTTTTTTTAACTATATCCTGCTGACCATACCAGGACCACATGACGTGGAGACGGATGGACTGCAGTCACTGGGTTAATTCAAAGGTATGGTAGGTTGTCACAGGGTTAGGTTGCAGAGGCAGAAATATATAACCAAAAGCCCGGGAAGAAGAACGGCAGTTGCTGGGAGGAGAAGAAGTTATCCGGAACCTGTTTGCCATGCGTGCATCACATATCCACTGCTCTATACCTCCTAACAGTTAGGTCAGAATAGGCTGTTGGACAACTCATTGACCATTCTACTGTTCTCAATCCAGTAATGTCCATCCTCTCAAAGTCTGCCAGTAAAATATCTTGCACTCAGTAGATCAGACAGGGTTCAAGAAGTGAGGTATTGCCCTGTGTGTGGGCTAGGCTGTTTGTTATGTTTGTTCCTGTTTATAAGCTGAATAAAGTCACTTATTTTGGTTTGCATTACGTGAACTGCTGTTTATTTGGCACCCAGCGCCACCAAGACCTCTGTAAATCAAGGAAAACTGCTTACCTTTGATGCTAAACTACTCTCAATTGTCACTATATATATATATATATATATATATATATATATATTGACAATTATTGTTATATATATAGTGATATATATATATATATATATATATATATATATATATATACTAGCTGGTACCCGCGACTTCGTCTGCGGTGACTGTAGAAGTGGGTATATACAGGCATGGGTAAGGTTTTCGTACTGTGTATAAGGGATGGGATACGAAATGTAACTTTGTATCTTGTTTTTTCTTTAATTCAGAGAATACGTGAGACTTTTGTGTAGAAGTTATTTTGTATTTCCGCCGCTATACGGTGTTGTGAGAAACTTTACATAGTGACTTTGGGACAGAAGTATTTGAAGTTAACCCTTTCCCGCCGATGGCATTTTTTGATTTTCGTTTTTGACTCCCCTCCTTCTAAACCCCATAACTTTTTTATTTCTCCGCTCCCAGAGCCATATGAGGTCCTAATTTTTCCTGGGACAAATTTTTCTTCATGATGCCACCATTAATTATTCTGTATAATGTACTGGGAAGCAGGGAAAAAATTCAGAATGGGGTGGATTTGAAGAAAAAATGCATTTCTGCGACTTTCTTACGGGCTTTGGTTTTACGGCGTTCACTGTGCAACCAAAATGACATGTCCCCTGTATTCTGTGTTTCGTTACGATTCCGGGGATACTTATTCTATATGGTTTTATTTACATTTTGACCCCTTAAAAAAAATCCAAAACTGTGTTAAAAAATTATTTTTTGAAAAGTCGCCATATTCCCACAGCCGTAACTTTTTCATACGTGCGTGTACGGGGATGTATAGGGCGTCCTTTTTTGCAGGATCGGGTGTACTTTGTAGTTCTACCATTTTCGGGAAATGTTATTGCTTTGATAACTTTTTATTCAAATTTTTATCAGAATCAAAACAGTGAAAAAATGGCGGTTTGGCACTTTTGACCATTTTTCCCGCTACGGCGTTTACCAAACAGGAAAAATATTTGTGTAGCTTTATAGAGGGGGCGATTTCGGACGCGGGGATACCTAACATGTATGTGTTTCACAGTTTTTAACTACTTTTATATGTGTTCTAGGGAAAGGGGGGTGATTTGAATTTTTAATCCTTTTTATTTATTTTTTTTATATTTTTTTTACTTTTTTTAAACTTTTTTTTTTGCATTTATTAGACTGCCTAGGGGTATTGACATGGGTGGGGGGTGTCGCGGATTGTCAGAGCGGTGGGGGTCGGCAAACATGGCTGCTCCGGAGCGTTAAAGAGAGCCTCCTGGAGTATCGGTAAGGTGAGGGGCAAAGTGGTAAAGTATATGTGAATGTGATTGTGTGGGGTTAGGGACGAGGCTGTAGAGGGCAATAGGAATTTTGTGGCTTGCTATGGTCCAAAGTGTGTGAGATTGCAGAGATGGTGGTGTGAGTTTGGGTTTTGTGGGGGTCCTGGCACAAATGTATGTGTGCTATTGTGACGAAAAGTAGCCTGTTGTTTAATCGTGTGTATTAACTATGTTTGTGGAAAATTTCAGCCAAATCGGTGGAGCGGTTTTTCCGTGATTGAGGAACAAACATCCGAAAATGCAAACATCCAAACACACAAACCCACAAACCCACAAACTCACAAACTTTCACATTTATAATATTAATAGGAGATATATATATATATATATATATATATATATATATATATATATATGTAGCGCAGGGATACTGATTTGGCTGAGTGAGAGACAATATATGTTCCTTCTGGAATAGAAATACTAATTTGGCAATTAAATCCGCATCATGTCGGTAGGCTTAATAACTGAGTCATGCATGATGTTAAGGAGGCTGCCCTCTAGAGGTCAGCATACAGAGGCACTGTTCTCCTAATTACATCTTGGAGAATAGATTTGCATGTTTTTTTACCCAGAATCCCTAACGGAGCAGGAATGACTTGTAAGTCTCCGTACTGCCTATGTAGGCACACACTCTCCCTAATGTGTATGATTATCACTTGACTCACGTCTAGTCAGTGAGTTTTGTCCTTCCATTGTGTTTATGCTCGGTTTGGGTACTGCAACTACTAGTGCATCTCAATAAATTAGAATATCATCAACAAGTTCTGGACTGTTGCTCAGTGGTCAAAGGTGTTTTCAGTTGAAAGTAGATTTTGCATTTCATTTGGAAATCAAGGTCCCAGAGTCTGGAGGAAGAGTGGATAGGTTGCTGTACATAATCCAAGCTGCTTGAGGTCTAGTGTGATGTTTCCACAGTCAGTGATGGTTTCGGGAGCCATGTCATCTGCTGGTGTAGGTCCACTGTGTTTTATCAAGACCAAAGTCAGCGCAGCCGTCTAACAGGAAATTCTAGAGACCTTTATAGTTCCCTCTGCCAACAAACTTTCTGGAGATGGAATTTTCATTTTCCAACAGAACTTGCCACCAGTCCACACCTGTCCAAAAGTATCAAGACCTGGTTTAATAACCTCAGTATCACTGTGCTTGATTAGCCAGCAAACTCGTCTGACCTTAACCCCATAGAGAATCTATGAGGTATTGTCAAGAGGAAGATGAGAGACACAAGACCCAACAAAACAGACGATTTGAAGGCTGGTATAATACAACCTGGGCTTCCATAACACCTCTGCAGTGCCACAGACTGATTGCCTCCAGTGACTTTTGGGTTTTCCATTGCTGTAAGCCATAGTCATCAATAGTAGCAGAAATAAACACCTGAAAAAGTTCACTCTGTTTGTAATGACTCAATATAATATATGGGTTCCACTTTTTCAATTGAATTACTAAAAAAAAATAACTTTTTTGATGATATTCTAATTTATTGAGATGCACTAGTATGTAGTAGTCCTATGTATCTAGGGAACATAGCAAAAATTTAAAAGACAAGTATACCCCTGTACCACTTTAATTTTCCTTTTTTTTTTATTAATTATGTAGTTTACATATTTAAGGGAAAATAGGGAATGTCAAGACCAAGTAATACAAAAGTCAGAACATTGCACATTGTTGGCCACTACTTTTCCTATTATATTGTATGTGGGCTATTGGGGTCTGTATGTCAGAACCACTTTTTAGTCCCAGTCTAGGCTTGGATCTTTGAAATGTCTTTCAAGAACAAAAATTCCTTATGAAACATTATTTTAATCGAACAATGAAATTAATATTATTTCCCAAATCAATAGTACAAGTGAATAGAATATCACCATCCTAGATCATCCATCCTAAAATGTCTTTTACTTTGACAACACTGCTGAGTAATCTCTTGGTCTCCTAAGACTAACCGGTTTAGAAGGTAAGGGTGCCTTCACACGGAGTTACGCTCCGTGTATTCTGTCATTTTACACGTGTAAAAATACACGTGTAAAATGTAGTTAGCCATTGAGTTCAATGGCTTTTTTTTAACGCGCGTCTTTTCGCACGTGTCTTTTTGCATGTGTGTAATTTTGCAATTAATTTGTAATTTAAAAAAAAACATTGAACTCAATGGCTAACTACATTTTACACGTGTATTTTTACACGTGTAAAATGGACAGAATACACGGAGCGTAACTCCGTGTGAAGGCACCCTTAGGGTTAGCACTGGGGTTGAGCTGATCCTGACTTTTCAGGATCGATTTTAAAATCCAATTTCCGATCATTTTTCATTCGAACCTGATCTCGATCCCAATTCCGATCCCAATGCAAGTCAATGGGATTTTTTTACTAATCGGAGATCGGATTTTAAAAGCAATCCTATTCACTATACAAAATGGAATCGAACAATTGTTAGAATCCACGCTGTGTAGTGAATCACTAAGTAGCCAGAGGATTTTTTTTTTAATCCTCTGGCTACTTAGTCCCCCTTGGTGTCCACTTACCTCCAGAGATGGCTGGTCCGCTGCTCTTCACTTCGATGCCGATCCAGCTGCCGTCTTCTCCACCTCGCTGCCCCCTCCCTGCCAGGTTAGGAGAGTGTGGGCGGGTTAGGAGAGTGTGGGCAGGTACTGGGAGTTGAGACGTCAGTTAGCACATATAATGTATGTTTGTTTGTTTGTTTTTCTTAATGACATACATTATAACATTTCCTATATTGATTTGTACTATTGAAGTAAAAATAAAAGCAAAACATAAAAAAAAACAATCCTGTATTTTATATTTACTATTTTTTTAATTTGTCTTCAGATGTCTTCAATATACTTTGTCGGCATGTATGTTACATAATTATTAACACTATTAACTACAAGATTTGCAGAACAAAATAATAATAATGATTACAAAAACATTTAGACAAGGACAGCTAAAATATAATATGACGCCGCCGTATATTTTGTCATTGTAATGAGTTTTGCATGTTTAATTAGATAACGATGTTTTTATGATTAGGTTAGAATCTAAGTTTCCCTTTATAATGTAGTTCACAAACTAAACTTGTAATTTTCTTTGGCAATAAAGCGATCATTCAGGAACAAAATATTATTGGACAATTTTTCAAAGTGGGAAAACTACACATTCAATAAAAGAGTATAGAAAATGTTAATTAGAATGGGATTTTCAGGTACAGTACGTAAATTGATATGTCATTGTTATACTAGCAGCAAGATAAATGTATGTTTATATACTTGTTAGTACAAAGGCTATTTTTCACATAGGAAGCTTTTCATCATGCGCTATATTATCTTTATTCTGCACCCTCCAAATAGTTTTTAACAATTTTTTCTATTAAACATATGAATAATGACTTTTGTTGGAATTATTAATATTTATTTAATAGCCCAATTAATTCCCAGGCTGATGTACAAAGAATTATGTACAAAGTATATACTCGAGTATAAGCCAAATTTTTCAGCACAGTTTTTGTGCTGAAAAAGCCCCCCTCGGCTTATACTCCGAGTCAGCAAAAAAAAAAAAAAAAATAGCCGCAATATCAATGTATAGAATCTCCCATAAAATAGTGGGGGGAAAAAGAAGCTTTCAATTTTTTTTTTTTTTTTTTAAAGTTGTAAATCCCTCCTTTCCGTGGAATACATACAAAAGTATAAAATTACTGTAAAACATATACACATTAGGTATCCCTGTGTCTGAAAGTGCCCGGTCTACTGAATACAGGGTATCTGCAGTGCTTCTGTTCCATTTGGAAGGGGTTAATAGGAGCACTGCAGATACCCTATATTCAGCCAGACTGAATTCCAAGTGTGTGTGTGGGGGGGGAAACAGTCCTCAAGCTCAGGTAAGGGGCAGACAGACAACCAAAACACCCCCTCCCCTTCCCCTTTCCCAGCATCTACTGCACCCAAAAACTCCGACCATTTTAATTTTCGAAATTTTCCAGTAGCTGCTGCATCCCCCCCCCCCCCCTAGGCTTATACTCAAGTCAATAAGTTTTCCCAGTTTTTTGTGGTAAAATTAGGGGCCTTGGCTTATATTCGGGTCGGCTTGAGACATGAGTAAATGACAAAAACATCCAATACAATAAACTTGAAATTACCAGGAGGTCTTGGCCCGCTATCAGTCCTCCAATCGAACTTACTCTGCCACTTTCACAGGGCTACCACTGCAAGTAGCAGAAGGAAAATCAGAAGTACTAGCAGTAGCCTATACAGTATCTGGACACGAAGAACCTGAATTTTTTTTACTTTGCAGTGCCAACTGGGCACACGACAGCTAGCATACATGAACTACCTGCACAACCAAGTTCAGTTGTACCTGGAGAGTGTTTGCTTACTCCAGTAGATAACCTTGACCCCATGGATATCTGGGCTGTTAAATGAGACCGACGACAGGAACTGGCCCGGGCTGTCATGGGTATGCTATCTTGTCTTGCCTGAAGTGTAATATCATAGAGGTGTTATATTCTACAGCTACATCATAGGAACAAGAAAACAGATCCAACGAATTGAGAATTGTGACAATGAATCCATCCCTGTATAGATCTTAGTCATCTTTATAATAAAGAATGATATATATGTATATTGTATGTATCAGGAGGGTACTAATAATTTTTTATAACATTGGTGTAATATATATGGTGCATTATGCATAAATTAAATATTTTTTATATTGGTAATATATATTTTTTTCACTTTCACCTTCGCCACTGTGCACTTTTTCACTCAATTCACTTATTTATTTTGAATAAGTATAATATATTTTTTCACTTTTTATACACAAATACTAAATGATATTGGTTATCACTATATATTATTAATTAAATATAATAATGATATATATATGTATGCACCATTTTTGTATTAAAAATGAATTGTTTTGTCTTGGTTCACACTA
Source organism: Leptodactylus fuscus (assembly GCF_031893055.1). NCBI lineage: Eukaryota > Metazoa > Chordata > Amphibia > Anura > Leptodactylidae > Leptodactylus > Leptodactylus fuscus. The sequence goes on along the minus strand of NC_134268.1, from coordinate 91,875,476 downwards.
ATGCGTTATAGGTGCGATTTTATTGCATTTAGATGCACCATTTTATGACTGTTAGTACCTTTGAATATATTGAGTATGCTGCAGTTATTTGCATGATACATATAGTTTTTTAGACGTTTTGTCCCTCTTATATATATGTAGCTTAATATCTTTCATATATATATGCAGCTTAATGGGCATCTGAAGGCGCATGCACACATTGACTGATATGCATAGCGTCTCATGACGCTTTGATCATCCTTTTTGTATATATGCGATGTGCGTCCATCTTTCTGCGCATGCGCAGCCAGGCGCGGTGTCTAGAATGTCTCACGTTGTCTTGATACTCTCGCACACGCGCATTGGCTGTTCCTATAGTACGCATGCGCATCTATGCTACGTGGCCATTCTATACTATATTCCCGTCTGAGTGGATCGTGGTTTTCTTTGAGCAGCTGTATCTAATTATTATTTTATTTGAGACACTATATATCCTTGGAAAATACTCAGCCACATAGTCTCTCCCCCTGACGAAGCCACTTGCGTGGTGAAACGCGCGTCGGGGCGCGTATCAGTGTTTGATATACATGCAAGGTAAAGTCATCTATTCAAAATGCTCATGATTTTCTGTGTCTGCAATATTGCATGAAGATGTTGTTATCTTCAATAATTGTTAGATTCTTTAGGTCTCTCCATGTATAAACCTAAAAATAGTAAATGTACATTTCTTTTTCAATTCATGGAGTAATCATGGATCATTTTCTCTATATTGCATTGACTCAGTATATAGCATAGACTTTTCATTTAAGCCTAAGTGCATGTATTTCATTACACTTATGTGTGGTTGCACCACTTACCTCTGAAACTCTTTTGCTTACTGTTCATTATTTATTAATATACTTTTCAATAAATTTATATATTTTTAGAATATTGTTGTCTTTTGTGTGGTAGTTGGCCTTTTCTTGGCCAATTTTGTTTGTATTGATAGTACTACCCAAAATTGCCCTATCTTTGTGTTTAGGGTATTCAGAGTAGTGAGTGGCTTGAGCGTGGCCTGACCATTGAATATGATGGTAACATAGCACACTAGCTCATCGTAAGCCTGCTCAACACCTGGTCATATAGACAGATAATCTACCTCAAAATGGTCAAAATAGGTAAAGATAAAACCAATGAGCCATCCGGGACATCGGGAGCCCTTAAAAGCCTGGCAGACCTTGATAAATATGTGCAAAAGAAGACCCTACTAAGTTCCACTCATGCAGTGTTTCCAGTCCCAAAAATAACTCCACCATATACAAGCAGTTTCTTGTTCACCTAATATACATTTTAGCCTGCGTTAATCTTAAAAAGAAAAAAATTGTAATTTCATGGGGGGGGGGGGGGGACATTCCGCTCTAGTGACCCAGTGTGACAGAGCATTGTTGTTAATCTTAGAAAAAATATTTATTGCTTGAGTGTTTCTCTGTATGTGCAAGTGCATGCTTACTGGAGCAAGCTATTGCTTCTAATCCTCCCCATTCTCCACCCTCGTTTCATGTGTGTAAGGCCAAGCACTGACTATTATATGTTTCAAGATGATATATGATAACCATTCTAGGTAAGAACACCAACTATGGAAGGCACTTGGGACCCACATATGCTGGCAAGCATGGCAGGCTGTATGCTCAAGTACTTAGACATCAATGAACATATTATTAGCATCAAGCAGAGGGATTAGTACTGGATGGAAATTCTCCTATACCCTTGCTATAAAGACAAAATGGAGGAATTCTTGAATTTGAATTTTGTCAGGATAGGCTGTATATCCAGTGTTTAGGGAGATTAGTGCCAGTCACATTTGTACCCAGATACCCAGATGGCTGCTTCCCTGAAGCCTGGTCCATTATAATATGCCCTGCCACACTGCCACACATGTTGCCACAGCTACCAACACTGTCACCACTCCCACTCCCATCTCCCAGTAGACTCACAAAGACAACCAAATTTATCGCATGAAGTAGCTAACAAGTGGAATGCTCTATTATTACATATGCATCCAAGTGTTCCATCTGCCACTAGTAACATTCCTGTCCCTTACGGGATATCAATAGTGGTTATAAAACAGATTTTTACATCAAAATTCTTTACAAAGGGCATTTACTTACTTTACAATTGATGTCCTAAGGGGAATAGCCCATGTTTACCAGCCCTTGGGTAGCCAATGAGCTTGTGTACTTACCTTAGACTGGGGCTTCTTAAGTCTATCCCTGACAGAAGAGGAGGTTCTTCTGTACACCTACCAAGCTACCAGTAAGATTAGGATAGAGACGCTGTACCATAATGAGGTGAGACGACTATACCTCCTTGCCTACAGAGGTGAGACAAATGGGGTTTGCATGAATAAAGTACATGGGGTAAAATAAGAACTGACTATTTCACTTCAGCACCCTCTGTGTGCCTCTCCATTTTCATTCAGGTCTTGCTTCCCGTTCCGTTGTTCATAGCGTCCAATGTAATCTAATATCCATGTGAACTGCCAGATTTAGCAGAAATTTCATGATTAGGGTAAAAAAAGAGCCAGATTAGTGGAGAAATCAGCACTTTTCATTAATAAAAGGTATTGCAGAGTTTCTTAGATTCACTTGTTGATTTATGCAAAGTGTGCTAGTGACCATGTAAAGGAGAATATGAATATCAAATGTGAGTTTCCCAAGGGCAATATCTGCATGGATTTGGCATGTTCTTCATATGTTTGTATTAGGTGCCTAGAGCTACTGTCGGTATTCCAGTCTCCTTCTACAGTTCAAAATTTTCACTGAGGTACTACAGAAATTATACCATGGTAGTAAAAAGAGGGGATAATCCCATTTCACTCTGATTTCTACAATATTTCCATATCCACTACTAGCTACCTTTTCTGTATATTGCAATATTTCATAAGCTGATAACATATCATCACTGTATTTTCCAACCTCTTTACATACCTGTCTTTGAATTGTAAGTTTTCATCTTTTATTCAATACATTAGTTAGTATAAGTGACAAATGCATTGAAAGATTAAATTAAATGTCTTTCAACATTTTAACAGCTTCTATACCTTAAAGGAATAGAGTTACTAGTGTTGAGGGGCTTTGAATTGTGGCATAAAAATACACAGTAACAGTTATGTTATCAGGTCTTCATCAAAAACTACTGACATGTGTTAAATACAAATTGCCCTGGATGCCCTCAAGATGTTTAGATAAAACGTTTCAATTTATTGAATTAACACACTTCCTGTTACCCATCACTTATCCATACAGAAGATTTGCATCATACATTGCCTTTGTACAATAAAGTATCTCACAGTACCATACTTTACCATAGTGCTCGACTATTGTCGGTATAATGCAATACTGCAAAGGAAAGTTACATGTCTCATAGCATGTTTGACCTATTAGTGAAGGATAACAGCTGATGCACAACATGAGAACATTACTGCTTAATACCAGGACTGGACACTAAGGGGGCATTCACACGGAGTAAAGTGATAACTCGCGGCAGAATCAGCGCTGATAAAAAGACTCCCATTGACTTCAATGGGTTCCATTTAACACACATAACATGTTGAAATCAATGGGAGGCTTTTTAACTCTTTGATTTCAATGTGTTACGCGCCTTCAACGGAACCCATTGAAGTCAATAAAGTCTTTTTATCAGCGCTGATTCTGCTGCGAGTTATCGTGGAAGAATCAGCACCGTGTTACTCTGTGTGAATGCCCCGTAAAGGCTTATGTGCCAGGGAGAAAACACTTACTAGGTCACCACAAGGGGCACAATCTCCTACAGGAGCAAATGATTGTAAATGTTCTCACTTAATCACTCCCAAAAAACAATATTGCTAGAGAGAAAAAATGGGTGAACCTCTTAGATTACTAACCTAGATTAGTTTCAGGACTGAACAAGTTCAGTACAAACCACATCTATTTTTGGCTTAAAGAGAGTCTATCACTGCCCCCAGCTACTTTAAACCACTCCCATAGTGCTATAGATGCTGTTAGCAGAATAAAAACTATACCTTTGTTAAGTTTTAGAGTCTGTTCACACTGAGTTTTTTTAAGGCAAAATTTGCCTGAAAAAACGCTTCCCATTCATTTCAATGGGAGTCACTAGCAGATTTTTCCTCTAGCAGTTTTTTTCAGCTAGCAGAAGAAAATTGACATGACCTATCTTCAGGCAGATTCCACCTGGAGAAACCCATTAAAGTCATTGTGAGGCAGAAAAAATGTGATGCATTTTTTGGTGCGGTTTTTGACATGAATTTGCAAAAACTACGTCAGAAACCGCTAGCGTTTTTTAAAGAGAAGTTTCCTGGTCCATACACTGTATTGGAGCAAAAAAAAAAAAACTGACAAAAACTGCGTCAAAAATGCATCATGTAAAAAACGGCGTCAAAAAAACCTTTCCTAATTCCTGAAGCAGATTTTTTCAGCTTGCAAAAATCTCCAGGTGAACATACCCTTAGAGTTTCAGGGATATGGAGAAAAAGCTCTTTTAGGCTAAGTGCCTCACGGGACGATACGCAGCGCTAAGGTGCTGTGGGAAAACCGTGGCGGGGACTTATCGCGGTTCTTCCCGCAACGCTTGGAACAGAAAGTTCGCAGAGTTTTCCTCCACAGACTTTCTGTTACAATTATATCTACGGGAAAGCCACCAGTGTTTCCGTAGATAATTGACATGCTGCAATTTCCGATTTTGGAAATTGCAGTGTGTCCGTGCTGCGGTTTTAAAGGCAAAGTAGACATGGGATTCACATGAATCCCATCCACTTTGCATTTACTGTAAAACTCCATGTCATTTCTAGCCCGTGGAGCCCCAGCCTAATTCTTTATTCATATGAGGATCTTGGAGCACAGGGGGAATTTTCTTCTACTACTGAGCACTGCTGCATCATCACTAATACTAGCATATTACCTAGTGAGGGGGCCCGGGACCCCTAAGGTGTTGGGCCCTGTGGCAGCTGCTACCACTGCTACCGTGGTGACCAAGGAAGTACGTCTATATCATAGAAACCACAGTAAAATTAGTTTACAAAAAGATGCACCTGTGAAAAATATTATTTAAAAATGGCAGATGATAAATAACCCCCTCTTTGGACAGCAGTCAGATAATGGCAGTGCAATCTATGCCAAATCTGAATATGTTACCAAAAAATTGCTCTATTGCAAGTTAAAGGAGTTTTCCCATCTCAGTGTTTCAGCCAGGCTGCCTGCAGTGTCTGCTTCTCACTTCCTGTATTTCTCCTCCCTCCCCCACCCCTTCTGAAGGGGACAAAGAACACTTCTGCAGATTAGATATTATACAGATTCTTGAACAGAATGGACTCATTGTTATCTGTGTGTTTACATAGAGAGATAACAGACCGGCTTTATCAGCAAACTGCAATTAGCTGTCCTGTTGGCACTGAGTAGGTGATGTCACTTGTCCTGTCTCACAGGTCCATGGTTAGAGCAGTTCTGAGTAAACAATGGGAGGAATAAGTTCACATAGCAGGAAAACAAAGCAGAATTTCTAAAGCAATATATTTAGGAAAGTCTTCAATTTACATAAGCTACCAGTATAGCTAGGATCCTTAAGATAGGACAACTACTTTAGCAAAATATAATTATTGGGAACAAAAGGGTGAACTATGCAGACACTACAGCACAGTGCAAAATTTTCTCTCCCCCACTCTTATGATTTTCTGCCTGACTGAAATTGATTATATCTAATTAAACTGTGCTCCTCTGGTCCTCCTCCTATTATTCTATTGCAATATAGGTGATATTTTCCCACTAACATATTACATAAATTTGCAGCATGCACTAATGATAACACAACTTAAGTTGCAATATTATAAAATGTCTCTTCCTCTGCAGCATCTTTTATTTGTATGTGACATTGGCACAGCAAGGTCTCCACTTGCCACTCCTTATTGGCTGATAGGCCATGAAATCCTCCTTGTCTTCTGTATTTTAACTGAATATTATTTTAACTGAAGGTGGCCATTTTACTTTTCCCAAGATGAATCGGTTTTGTTAAAAAAAGAAAATTTTGTAAAATTTTGGTCGAATCCAGCTTGTTACGAATCGCTCATCTCTAACAATGAACTGTATTGTTTTGTATGACTATTAGCACATTATACTAGTAATAATTTAACCCCAGCAGTAGATAGTTAACCAGCTAAAACAATGCTTACGTTCTTCTAGTTTACCTCCAGTGAACGAGTCTGCTTCGTGAAACATGTTCCGATTTAATAACTCATTTCAGATTTCATGTTAACACTGTTTTGCTTTGGCTTGATGCATGAAGCTTTTATTCTAAAATGAACTGAATTTTCCTCTAAGTTTTACCATATGTGTTTTCAATAAGATGAATAAATGCGTGACAGGAAGGCTTTTAGATTACATGGGTTGTAATACTTCCCTTTCTTTTAAGTTTTGCAGCTTTGAACCCAAAGTGGTTTAGATTTAGGAAGTTTGTTATCAAACATGACTGGAAAAACTTAGGACACTTTTGGCAAATCACAATCACATAAAACTGATCGTGCAGGTGTAAAGTTTGCAGGTGACAAAAACATATTTCCGAGAATTTTATTCTTGATTTATATTAGGGGAAAAATTGGCAGTCATGTTATAATATATCTCCTACAATAAGATACATAATAAATGTATATATATATATATATATATATATATATATATATATATATGTAAAATAAATATGCACACATTTTTTTTGTCAAGAGAACAGCTTTTCAAGACGATTCCTCAAATTTTACACAGGCCTGGCAAGGTAAATGCTAATGTCTAACATGCAATCCACATTAACTATAGGCTCCATGTGTACAATCAGCTTTTTATTGCCATGATTACTTTAGACTAACATCCGCGTGGTCTCATTTTAAAATACAGGGTGGGCATTTTACTAAAATTTATACAATGTTGTTTCTGTAACCTCAAAATTTTATACCTCCAGGTCTGTGTGGAAACCTCTCTAATTCATGATAGTGATAAGTCACCGTGCTTGTATATTCACAGTTTTATAGCTAAAGCGTTGTGAGTGCAGGAAGCGGAAGTCTTTTATCCGGAGGCCAGATATTATACAGGCTTACCCAATTAAAGCATTTTCACCTTCCCCTGTCACTCAGTCATCATTCTGAAGTTTACCAGATCAGCAGTCACTACCAATCTTACTGAATTGTAAATTGCTCATTCACTTGCAGTCCTGGTAATTGTGCCTGTATGTAGGATGCATACTGATGAGGAGCAGGTAAGAAGCCATACCAATGAAAAGCGTTTCATGACATAGAGATAGACGTAAGATTTGGATTCAAGAGACAACGTTCTTTAAGCAAAATTGCAAAAACTGACACATTTTACAACTGTATGGACTTTATATTTAACATATTCCCAAATGAATTAAAGAGCCAGACAGCCAGCAGTAGTAAAATAAAAGTGAGAAGCGCTAACATATTGCACAGCATAATAGGGAGAATCAAACTTTCTTTAACTTGAACTGAAACAAGAAAAAAAGATCCGGTCCAGATGAGCTGCAAACTAAAATAAAAGGAGAAACTGGATTTATTGGGAAAGATAGTCCAGAAAATCAAGTTTCAGGGCCTTTTCACACGGCCGAGTCACGTACGCGGAAAACGGTCGGTGTGTGGGTCGTAGTATCCGGACTGACCTCAGCCATGTACAAAATTGCTACAGTAATAAACTGACATAATGCTGTCAGTTCTTTACTGTAGCAATTGGGCTGTTCAGGAGCTCACTGCAAATGGCTGGGTTCAGTCTGGGACTCAGTCATGTGAAAGGGCCCTTAGCTACCAAGGTGCAAAAAAAAAGGGTTTGGAAAAACATTTAGGCATATGGAGGGGATCCACAGACAAAAATAGAACATGACCTATATTTTGACAGTCATGTGAATAGCCCCCATTGTCTTGAATTGAATTCAGTGCTGCCGTGTGATGTCCATTAAAAAAATGGACGTCACAGGAACATTATTTGCTGTTGTATGAATATAGCTTCAGGCCTTAGTCACCCATCAGTTTCATTTTTGATGGATCTAAAGTCTGTTAAAAACACCCATGAAGGTAGGTTTTTACTGGCTGTTTTGCATCTGCTCTGTTTTGTTATACTGTTTTTTTCCCTATCAGTATGTGTTTGTAGAATGGGAGGAAATCCACACAAACACAGGGAGAACATACAAACTCCTTGCAGATGTTGTTCCTGGCGGGATTCAAAGCCAGGACTCCAACGCTGCAAGGCTGCAGTACTAGCCACTGAGCCACCGTGTTGCCCCTTGTTATACTGTTTTTTTGTGCTCAATTGTAATCCGTTTTTAATGAGCTGCTGATGACTTTCATTGGCCTTTCTTTTTTTAAACCGTTTTTTTAAGGAATGTAACCGTTTTTTAAGGAATTTAACATGAACGTAACATTGCTATGTTTTACTGTCATGTAAATAAGACCTTAGGTTACATGCACACAGGAAAAATAATAGACATTAAAAACAGATGAAACTGTCTTTTTTTTAACATCCTTTTTCCATCAGTGGGTCACTTATTTTTCGTGATTTACTTTTTATGCTTTATTTTCTGGCCATCTGTCTGTTGTTATTATTATTATTAATTATTTATTATGCTTACTTATAAAGCGCCATCATATTCTGCAGCGCTTTACAGATATTGTCAGTCACTGTCCCATATAGGGCTCACAATCTACAGTCCCTATCAGTATGTCTTTGGTGTGTGGGAGGAAACTGGAGTACCCGGAGGAAACCCACACAAACACGGGGAGAACATACAAACTCCTTGCAGATGTTGCTCTTGGCAAGATTTGATCCTAGGACTCAGCACTGCAAGGCTGCAGTGCTAACCACTGAGCCACCGTGCTGCCCATGCAGTCTGTTTTTAATGTCAGTTTTGCATCACTTTGTCACCCGTTTTTACAGTTAAAAAAATGGATGAACTTCATGGGTCTACTTTTTATGACCCAACCCACGTTTTATGACACTCAACCAAGTAGATTGGTTGGTGTCTGATTGGTTGATAGGAGATTTTAATGGAGCAGTGACAGAATCAACCAAACACTATTAATCAGTGGGTCTCAGCAGTCAGACCTTCCCCAATCTAACACATATCACTTATCCAGTGGATATATATAGGAGGCCACACATGGCAAACATTTTTCTGAATCTCACAATATTCCCCTGAAAGTTTTAGTAAGTAGATGGTGTTTGCTTTCCCACACCAGCAGGAATTGTTGCAGGCCTTTCGTGGTATAAGTTGAAAGCTAAAGTGAAAACCCATAAAAAAGTGGTGTTAAAAACTCTTATGAAGTCATTGAACAAATTCAGTTATAAAGAGTTATACACGCAGTGACATAATACTTATGTGTATTATAGTTGCGTATTGTCACTTACCCTACAAATCCAGATGGTGTGTGATACTGCACCATCCACAAAATAGTTTCTAAAATATTCAATGTACACAGATTATACCATTGTCATCATTAAGATATCAAGAGTCTGTATTATATGTGGATAACATTTTAATGCTGCCTATAGTGGGCTTCTTGACTAATGGTAGATGACCTCTTGGAAGGGATCAAGAGGAGTAATGAGGCAAAGCTTCTGCGTGAGCCTTCTGTAGCCTCCCATTAGAGCCTCACTGGGACACTATTCCCTCAGGGGAACAAGAGACACCATACAGTGGCAGTCATTGAGTCCTGCTTCTACTTTGCCTTCATATGTTTGAAGCCCATGACAGAGAAGGTCACAAAGGTTAGAGCCTCACACCTCAGTGACTGATAGCACACATTGCCCCCATGAGACAAGGAATTGTTCTGCCTTACTTCCTGATGATCTCTTCTTGGGCCACTGATTCATGTTGACACCCATTGAGATGAGATCATTATGCTGACATAAATACCTTCACCAGAAAACAATAGTAAACTAAAAAGGATAATCTATGGGGAATGAACAAGCAAGATGTTCAATGAATGAATGGTCTAGCATGTTGTCTAGAGGAAAATCTAGAAAGAAAGTGGTTATAGTCCAGGTGGAGGGCAAATGGTTTTATCTTTTATTTCTGATGTATATATATATATATATATATATATATATATATATGTAACCAAAATATATATTAGATTTCTTTTTGGAGCATTTTGTTAACCGTGTATCGAAGTGTCACTGTTTGTCTGCTCAGTTTATACATTATCATGATTATACATATTATTAGTATTATCACGTAGACTACAAAAGATTTATTATAGATTACACATTTCCATTAAATAGTAATCCAGATAAATCCCCTTTTTAATTTGTTCAGTATCAGATTATATTTTTAGCCAATTTTGGTTTAATATATCATAGATAAATTTAATGCAATACTTTACAATTAATAAATGTTGACTGTTGATGATTCATGAAGATATGCGGTGTTTTAGAATTGGTACAGATGTAGCAAAGTTTATCAAAAGTGGTACCCATAGAAAGTACATATTTGTCAATGGTACAAGATGAAACCAGCACTCCCCATAAAACTGATTATAAAACTGCATTAAGCCTAATGCAGGGCCCAAAGGAAAGGTGCTTTGTATTTGTGTGCCATACACTACCTCCGCAGGCCCTGCACTAGTTATAACATAGTATATCAGTTTTGTCTCTACTGTTCTTTTCATTTGCTGATGAGAACTGATTTTATTTTTACAGTCAATCTATGTCATTGGGACTATATCATATATACATTGGGATAATGTACAGTACTCCTATGTAAAATTGGCAAACTCAGCCTCCTATACATGTAGACAGATAGGCTAGCATTAAATTAACTATATTTATTCATACTATACCTATACTAGTAGAGCATATATACTAGCATATAGTATACTACAGTAGAGTGAGGAATATATTACAGTCATGTACTAGCACATGGTTTATATCTGTTTATTTACTCTTGCAAAAAATAAGAAAAAACAAAATGAAGCAAGTAGACACTTAAAAGACTTCTTCCCAAGCTTAAAAGACATTTCTTCATGTATAGTTATGCCATTATTTCTAAGTGTCCAACAAGAATGAGTCAAGCTGTATCATTTTAGTACCAATGACAATTTTGGCATAGTGATATATGACCTCATTGACTCCAGACAAGGCCCTTGTTATAGATTCAAAGGGTCCGGTAGTATTTTATTACACTGCAACACAAAGATATATTGCTATATCAGTAAAAAGAGATTCTATCCCTGCACATTTTTATTGTATTTTGTCTGTGTGCTGAAATGAGCTTCACTATGAGCTTTCACTAGATCTTTGATGGTACATTTTATTTGTTATCAAAGAATATCAAATATAGAAATGTTCTAATTGGTTATAAAGAGGTTACTTTTTGTTACAACACTAGGGGAAATTTACTAACGCATTTACACCAGTTTACTGAAATAGATGGGTCCCCATGTGATTCATCTTTGGCAAACTGTCCTTTCCAGTGCCAAAAATGTGCCTCATTGTTCCTTGAGAGCAGTGGTGCAGGATGGAGAGTATAGTGGGTCATATCTGAATTCTACGCTAGGTCCTAAAATAGATTTTAGTTTTGGTGCATAAGAATGATTAAGAGACTGTCAGCCCCTATAAATTCTCCTCACTGTTTTTATTTTAGGAAAGTGGTACTCTTTACCATTAACTAAATCTTCCCCATCGAAGGTCTAGTTTTAAGTTATTTGCTTTATAAGCAGTGATACCTTTACTAATAATATATTGATAGGTAGAAAGATAGATATATATATATATAGATAGAATATAGAATATTTTATTTACACATAACCATGTGTTTTCTCAGTGATTACACGATCGATCTTGAGATCCAGGTCCAAGACTTCAGATTATCTACAATTCTTGTAAATGTCAACCTGTATCCCCTGTGATAGGAGATATTGCATAAAAAACTAGGCTAGAAAGTCAAACTCAAGACTGTCCTAATATATACCATAAAAAAGTGTGAGGCTAAGGGGTATTAAAGGTAATAGGAAATAACAATCCATTAATTTCTTCTCAATTTTAGTTGAACTACACCCAAAGAATAACCAACTAAAGGGGCATGAAGGCATTTATATGAACAATTGGTCAAAACAGCATGAACAGAAATCCTTTGTTACTGTAAAGAAAATTACTTTGTTACTATTATTCTAACAAATACTAAACATGATAATTTTTTTACTAGTGAATAGGGTCCAAACCCTCCAGTTATTGAGGGGTTAATCTTTGTCGCTGTCCCTATTATGAACATGTTGTATATTATGAGACCCCTGTAACTGGGTACAAAGTGAAAATATAATACATCTGTTTTAAACATGGTTGCTAACATCACACCTGTTGACCTGTAAAAATATGTTATAAATATCACATACACAGATGTCAATTTCAGCTGAACATTCTTCATTTTATAACTTTCTGTGTTACTTTGCAGCAGGCTTTGTATGCAAAGGGACCTGATAATATTCATCACCTAAAACAAAGGCCTTGCCATCCGGGGAAGTAACACTTTTATTTTATACATGTCGGTAAAACAAATATTTGCAAGTAAAATTGTAATAAACTTATTTCTCCTTGAGGATATTTTTTCAATGCCAAGTCGGGTCCATTATGTTGTACCCATGTACTGCTATGGGCTCATGTGCCTCTAATTTTAGGGATAAAAATGCCATATTACTGCTTGTAGGGTAGAATGGAGTGCCTCATGGAGACACAGACAGTAGCTTTGAGAGCTTGCTGGGTGACAAATTAGACTTTACCAGAAATGCACCTTTCTTTACTCAAAGGATATAGACAGACTAGAACTGTAGTAATGTCAGCAGGGTACAATATTATAAGAATAGTCCAATGTGACAACTCAGGTCTCAGTGATATTAATACTAATAGTCTGGAAACTGTATTTCTATAAGGATGACTGCTTCTAGCTGTTCTGTAAAGTATCTGCTGGTTTGTTTGAGATCTGGCATGGACCACCTTTGGGACCGCTTGTCTTTTCAGGGCTCGTTCACATCTGTGCCCGATCTCTATTCATGCAGATTTCTGTTTCCTGCACAAAACTGAGCAGGAAAAGGAAACCTGCAGGACTCTTTCAAACCCATTCATTTGAATGGGTTTGAAAGATGTCCGGCTGTGAGCGCCGGTGAGCGTTTTATGCTCTCCACCGCGAAACCATTTTTTTAAAAATCAGACACAGAGTCGGACATGCAGTACTCTATGTCCAGTTTAAAAAAAAAAAAACGCTTTCGCGGCGGAGAGCATAAAACGCTCACCGGCGCACACGGCCAGACCCGGTCTGACAGCTTTCCGTCTTCTGCATGCAGAAAACGGAAAGCTCAGAATGGACTCTGGGCGCTAGTGTGAACCTAGCATCAGTCCTGGCTTTGGTTCCACTTCTGTTACTGACCATTCTTTTGCACACAACATACAAATGCCAATAGCCATCTACCTATGAATTTGAAACCACACAGTTATTGAATGAGAAATATTAATTTGTTTTTCATCATTGGTCTGTGTGACTTCCTTGTGGTAAACATTCCTAGTCTACAAAATGGTGGAAACTATGCACAAGGCTGCCCAACAAATGATCTGTTAGCAAGTAAATGAGGTAAAAACTGCTATAAAAGTGCTTGCTCCTCACTCACTGGGCTCCTCCCCTTAGACTTCTATGAGGAGGAATTTAACGTGGTCTAACACCTCAAAATTCTCTCCAAAAACCAAACTGAAACTGCCTCCCATTATTTTCAATCCTGCTGACCTTGCCATGGTTTCTGTATCAGAATCACTCATTGCTAAAATCTTGGCTTGAGACTTCAAACTTATTCCATTATATATATAGCTAATCACACATGCAAACCCACAGCATAGACCCGGAGCTCAGTCTCTGTAGCGGTTTTCTCAGTGCCAGTTTTTGTAGAGGATTTCTCTGCAACTTCCACTGTGTAAAGAAACTCTAAATGTCTTCACACCATGGATGTATTATAGGGTTATAGTTATAGGGGATGCAAATTTAACAATTGTTACCAGTGTCTGGAGCCTGAAGGGGCCGAAATGTCTCTGCAACATAAGAAAACACCAGTATTATGGTAAGTGAGGGCCCTGTTACATATTTTGCATTGATGTACAGCAGCTTCAAGTTATACCTCTGCTTTACACTGAAGATCTCTCAGGCCCCATACACACATCACACACAGTGTTTGATCTGTTTTTGACACAGATAGAATACTGATAGAGATGAGCGAACAGTAAAATGTTCGAGATTCGATATTCGTTTCGAGTAGCCCCTCAATATTCGACTGCTCAAATCGAATATCATACCCTATTATACTCTATGGGGGGGAAATGCTCATTTCACGGGTAGGCAACATTCGATCAAATTACACTTACCAAGTCCACGAGTGAGGGTCGGGGTGGATCCTCTGAGAAGTCTTCTCCGTGCAGCATCCCCGCGGCATCTTCCGGCTCTGTATTCACTCTGCCAGGCATCGGCACTACAAGCGGACATGTGCAGTCGGCTCTGCCAAGCCCAATGCCTGGCAGAGTGAATTCAGAGCCGGAAGACGCCGCGGGGAAGCTGCACGGAGAAGACTTCTAAAGGTAGGAGAAGAACCAGCGTTGATTGGCCGACTGTATAACATTCGGCCAATCAATGCTGGTTCTGCATCGAACTTTTCCATTCGAATAGCAAGTGATACTCGATCGAGTACGAGTATTTTGAATACCGTAGTATTCGATCGAATACCTACTCGATCAAGTACTACTCGCTCATCTCTAAATACTGATCCATTTAAGTCTATGGAGCAATACACAGGTCTGTTTTTTATGAACTGATCTGCATGTCCATTCCATTTTTATAGAGCATATCCTATTGTTGACCAATGAAGTCTATGGGATCATTTGTTTTTCACTGAAGCATGGATCAGTAAAAATTAAATGAAAAACAGTAGAAACTTGAATATTAAAAATGGATGCTCAGATCCATTTTTTTGAATGAAAAAATTTAAATGGACAGGCAAGAGAAGAGCTGATAACAGGTGGTAGAAACATTCTCCTCTAATAGGATGTATTACTTACACCCGTGGTGGTGAACCTAAGACATGGGTGCTAGAGGTAACAATCAGAGTCCTCTCTGTGGGCACCCATCTGTTGAACAAATTATACTGTGTGGGGGCCACTTTGCAGCAGATTATACTGTGTGGGGATCACTGTAGAGCAAATTGTACTGTGTGGGGGACACTGTGGAGCATATTGTACAGTGCTGGGATCACTGTAGAGCAAAATGTACTGTGTGGGGGTCCCTGTGGAGCATATTTTACTGTGTGGGGCCACTGAGGAACATATTGTAGTATGTGGGGGTCCCTGACTATTTATATCACACAGTATCTGTTTTATAGCAGACAAGTGATATTATTACAAATTGTAATAACATTGCACGGTCACTATAAAACATATCCTGTGCAATGTAAGTAATCAACATTAATTGTTCAAAATAATGCCAAATACAGGCTATTACCTTTCAGTACAAAGTTGTTTTGTATTCTTGAAAGCTCCGTAAAGCCCCATTCACATGACTGTATTTTGTGAGTCCATAACCATCCACAATTGTGGCACTTTGTGATAATTTAGTGGGTTTTGGGTTGCAGTTTGAGCACTTGGTCTCTAAAAGGTTCACCATTACTGACTTACACTGTATATTATTTCTTATATTCATTTGAATTATTGAGTCACAAAAAGTATTGGAAAGGATAGTTACTTTTTAAGTGATCACTCATAAGACATATTAAATTCAGCCACTGTCTCTATCCAACTTCCCTTGTAAAGGACTCAAGGGCAGGATTGTACCGTTCACTCATTTTTTAGTTTCATGTTTATTGCACTTATTTTGATTTTATGTATACAAATTATGTATACAAATGTATAGCAGCATGAAATAAATGGAGCTCTAAAAATTAATGACAACAATACATTAGTATATATATAATATATATATATATATATATATATATAGAGAGAGAGAGAGAGAGAGAGAGAGAGAGAGAGAGAGAGAGAGAGAGAGAGAGAGAGAGACTAATGTAACACTAATATATGCACACATGTGTGTGTTTGTATGCAACCTACCATGGCAGAATAAACAGAGAGGTCAATGAATTTCCATAACAGTCCTGATTTCTCCACATTGATTTCTATGAAGTATTGTACATACAATCCTATATCTCCATCTATACTAAAATATAGTATTTTCATGTAGGCCTAAATTGTTGGATTAGTCACAGACAGCTCCGCTGATACAGTCTGCAGTCCATCTTGATGGTTAGGCCTTTCTATTAAAATGACATGTAACCTATTTTGCCCCCCGCCCATGGAATTTCAAATGCATCTGTCGACTTGATAAAGCACTTGCCTGGAGGGAAGTATTGTTTACATTTTCACTGCCTTCAATGGGAAAGTGTGATTCTAATTATTTTCCCCCTGCTGAAAATTAATCCTGACCGTCTTGTTTAGCATATTAGTTTTTTTTATATCTATTGGAAGATTGAATTATGCATTACATGGATGGTGGTGCTGCTGTTTTTATTTCATTTATTTAGAACTTATGTGAAACAAGTTGCACCAAAAGCTGATAAGAGCAAAGGCAGCTCCTGGTTAGTAACTAATACTTTACTTACATAGTTTTAAACCGTTCGCCAGAAAAAATAAATAAATAAATAAACATGTGTGTGTGTGTGTATATATATATATATATATATATATATATATATATATATATATATACTGATCTTAACATCTGATATTTTTTGTTCTAGCACAAGAATCCAAATAGGTAGCCCAGTGCTGCCCACTTTTTTTTTACTGATTCACTATAGATAGATGTTGTGTTGTTACAAGGGCACTGCATGATAATGAGCATTAAAAGTTCAGCTTAGGGGCTATAAATCAGCTGCTACAGAGGGGGTTCCATAGGGACAATCATCTTAGAGGGCAGAATATATTTCTGTTAGAGTGTGGGCAATCCTTAAGATATATATTCGTTCATTTATTTCAGATAAAAATATTCACTTTTACAAGCAGATGAAATTTTATTTTTATTCAAGTGACATAACTGTGTCCTTGTTGCTGCCTAATCTGATAGGGTTGTTAGTCACTATTTCCTGTAATTCTCATATATAGGTTTTTTAGAGTGTGAGTCCATTCATTCGTACTTCTAGTGTAACAGTAAAATACTTGTTTTTTATTGACCGCATTTTTTATGCTGACGCAAAAATGAAGGTTTATTGGCGGAGCACTCCCTTGTGTACTTATAGGAATGTGGCCAACAATAGTTTAAGGTGTATTAGGGGAGGGGGGAAAAATGATAGCACAAAGCACATAGTCACACAGACCCCCTCATGAGCACTTGACTTCATATATTGTCGGTGGACATTCATTATTGGCAGTTTCTCTGTCTATGTAAAATGACCCTTACAGGGTTCCCTCGGACAAAGACGCTAAAGGCAGAGGAAGATAAGCGGCTGCCATAGCTGGACCTACTTTATTACAGAATAGTCAAGGTAGGCATAAACAAGGCTTTGGTGGTTCATTCTAACCCCAATGCTACAACACTGTATGCTTGTTACAGATTGTTACAACAACAGCTATAAAGGATAAAGCCCAGAATGCCAGGTCTGCATTATTTCCGACTACCCCCAGGGCTTAGTGGCAGGTGTGTGATGTCCATCTGACTTTCATTCATTGTTAGCAGGCATCTTAAACATCAGGTGCACCATACACTTTTATTATGTGATAATGTCTTCTTAAATCATTTATTAAAATAATGGAACTTTTAATAAATTATTTCAAATGTCAGAGAAATTGCTATACATATATAAATGCAGAGGTTTTAACCAAATGTAAAGATGTTATACAGTATGTACATAACAGTTCTGGAGAACATGAAAAGGAGCAATTACTGTATTTATTGTGAGCGTAACATTGGAGCATACAGTAACTAGCCAGTGAGGCTGGTCCAGGAGTGATCATACTACTGTAAGTCTCATGTCAGGGATGAACTAAACTATACAGTACATACAATACATTCATATATTGAACATTCATCATAGGTATAGATGGTAGGTGTTGGTAGTGATTCGATCTATTCTAGTACAAGTGCTTACCATCAAAGCCCCAGGAAATTGCCGTTTTCACTGCAAATATAGGGTCTTTATGCAGCATTATTAATATTTGGACCGCCTGCTGAATCCCTTTATTATATAACAAGGGGGGAGATGCATTGAGGGAATGTTTATTGTGTAGTATATTAGACACTGTAGTGATATCAGTGCCTTAGAGCCTATCTACATGGACCTGGAGGACAGATGATCCTCAGAGGCTGGGAAGTATTGTGAGGGTAACCAGGGCTGGTACCTTCAGTACAGGTGTTTGGGTGTATCTCAATACATTTTATATAAGCTAATTGCTATATCTTCACTCAATGCCTCTTCACTTTGACCTCAACATCTTCTCACATCCCTATGCCTCGGATATGCTGTGGTACATGATCAAGAGAATAGTTTTAATGCATATCTAATAAATGTTACTTTTTATATTAAGCAATTATTTTTTAGAACTTCACACTTGACAGTGATAAGTAAAATATGACAGGGTAAAAACCTTAAAGGAGTTTTCCCATCTCAATGTTTCAGCAGTGTTGCCTGCAGTCTGTTCTTCTCACTTCCTGTATTTCTCTCTCCTCTACTGACTCTTGCTGAACGGGCTTGAGTGTCATGACCTGATTGTTTGTGTTGGTGTACTGTTCTGTCGGGGATTTGATCTGGGCTTCTGTGATCTGCTGGTGGGTTCCCTACCATTGAGCCATCAGTGTGCACATAGTGTTCTGGTCTTCTGAACACACTGGAGGTTATAGGAGTCTAACCTCAGGTGTTATGGATCGCCATCATCCAATGGAAGGAGTCTGGAGCCTTTATTAGGAAGAGGGCTGGCTCCACCAGTTGCCAATTTTTGTGGTCCCAACTTAGAATTCTTGGCCGGAGGAGGAGGAGGAGGAGGAGGAGGAGGAGGAGGAGGAGGAGGAGGAGGAGGAGGAGGAGTGTTCTGCTTGTGCTTACTGACTAGAAAGGAGTTTGAGTGTTGTTTGTGTGTGAGTTGGTTTCCCTCCACACTTCTACTCTGCCCTGCCCTTCACGTCTGTTTGTTTGGCACTGTCTGGTTGTTTGAGGTGGGTTCCAGTTTATTTTACCCCAGTCTCGTGTTTACCCTTTCCTCACCTCTCCACTGTCCCTCTCCTCATTTCTCTTGTTTTGTATTTTGTTGTGCTGCGTGTCAGTTGTCCTGCACCTCCAGTCCTGTTTGTTTGTCCGCAGCTGCACCTTTATTTCTGTAGGGGTCACCACTCTAGAATCCCCAGTCCCTAGCTTTCTTGCAGCTCTTGCCCTGTCTGTCTGTCAGGTCTTCGTGCTAGAGAGCCAGGAGTCGTCGGGGCCAAGGTTAGCTTGGAGACAGCTGACCACCACCTGTAGGCAGGGCCTAGCTAGCCACCGTAGTGCCAGGGATAGTCTCCTTCCCCTGTCTCCTTAGCGGTGCAATCTGCAGCCTGGAATCTGTGTCTGGACTCTGACACGAACGTGACAGTAAAACCGGCCCAAAATACCCATCGGTCCGTTGTATCATGGCCTCCCTGGAAGATGTGGTGACACAGATGCAGAGGCTAACTGTGAAGGTCATCGAGATGGACAAGCGTATGGAAGCAATGCCTGTAGTCATTCCTCGGACAACGGACCCTAAGGTGGGCCTGCCGGAACCTTTTACCGGGGACCGGCAGGATTTTTTTCGTTTTGAAAATGCATGCAAATTGTATTTCCGGCTTAGGCCTCAGTCCTCTGGTGATGCATCACAACAGGTTGGCATTATCATGTCTCTGCTTAGGGGGTCTCCACAGACGTGGGCATTCTCGTTGACAGCCTCTGCTCCTTGCTTACAGTCTGTGGAGAAATTTTTCAGGGCTCTTGGTCTGTTATATGAGGACCCTGATCGGGAGTCTACTGCTGAATCTATGCTGTGGTCCTTGCGTCAGGGAAAAAAAGGCGCTGAGACCTACTGTGCGGAGTTCCGTAGGTGGGCAGCAGACACCACTTGGAACTCTTCAGCATTAAAAAGTTTTTTTCTGACTGGGTTGAATGCTAAGATTAAGGATCTTATGGTCGCTTTCCCCAAGCCTAAATCTCTCGAGGACGCCATGCTGTCGGCGGTAAGGGCTGACAGGCGTCTCAGGGAGAGGCAGGTTGAGGATACTGACTGGCGTTTCAGGGCGTCTGAGCTTTCCCGCCCAGCTGAATTTTCTGATGAGCCCATGCAGCTGGGTGGTATGGTCAATCGCAGAGGAGAGCGAGAAAGGCCCCGTCAGACTGGTCGATGCTTCTACTGTGGAGAATTGGGCCACTTTATTGAATATTGTGAGAAACGTCCTAATCACAGACCTGGTGGGAATATTAAAAGAGAAAGACGTCCCTCTCCCAATGACACTTCTGTATCTAGTCCGGTTAGATTGGTGTTTATAAAATCTTCTGGGGTTCTTTTTCAGGCCAAATCTTCTCTGTGCAGTAACAGGGAGGAGATCGATGTCCTTATTGATTGTGGTTCGGCGCTGAACCTTATTGATGCTAAGTTTGCGCAAGACAACTCTTTGGAGTTAAAGGAGTTGTCTCTTCCTATCCCAGTATCCGCAATTGACAATTCTCCATTGGGCCTTAATGCCATTACCCATTCTGTTGCTGATTTTGATTTATGTTTTAAACCTGATCATAAAGAAATGATTGAATTATTTGTTTTGCCTAATTTGCCGGCAAGTATTGTTTTGGGGCTTCCCTGGTTGAGGAAGCACAATCCTGTAATAGATTGGCCCAATAATGTTATTTTGTCCTGGGGCAAAGAATGTGTTAAAAGGTGTGGTGACGCCATGATTGCCACGATAACTGATTGTTCTTTACCTGCAGAAATATCTGATTTTCAGGATGTCTTTAGTGAATCCGAGTCTAAGACCTTACCGCCTCATCGGGAATATGACTGTGCCATAGAATTTGTTCCGGGGGCGGCGATGCCCAAAAGTCGCCTCTTCAACCTGTCTATACCTGAACGTGAGGCATTAAAAGAATATTTAACCAAGAGTTTGGAGGCTGGTCATATCAGACCCTCGAAATCTCCCGTGGCGGTAGGGTTCTTCTTTATAAAGAAAAAGGACGGAGGTCTACGTCCTTGTTTGGATTTTCGGGAGATCAATAAGATCACTGTGAGAAACCCTTATCCTTTGCCGTTGATACCGGACCTGTTTAATCAGATAGTGGGGGCCAAATGGTTCTCTAAGATTGACTTGAGAGGGGCCTATAATCTCCTGAGGATTAAGGAAGGTGATGAATGGAAAACCGCCTTTAATACCCCTGAGGGGCATTTTGAGAATCTTTTCATGCCATTTGGTCTTACTAATGCTCCAGCCTTTTTCCAGAATTTCATTAATGATGTTTTAGGTCCGGTTCTAGGTAGGGGAGTTCTGGTTTATCTGGATGACATTTTGATTTACTCCAAGGATATTTCATCCCATTGGGCAAAAGTAAGAGAGGTCTTACAAATCCTTAGGGAAAATGCCTTATATGCTAAACCAGAGAAATGTTTATTTGCAGTTCAAGAATTGTCATTTTTGGGGTATATTTTATCATCTGAGGGTTTTAAGATGGACCCAGGGAAGGTTAAAGCTGTGTTGGAGTGGCCAAGGCCTGAGACCTTGAAAGCATTACAGAGGTTTCTGGGCTTTGCCAATTATTATAGGAAGTTCATCAAGAATTTCTCTGTGCTTGCTAAACCCATAACTGACTTGACTAAAAAGGGAGCCAATCTTAAGCAGTGGCCCTTGAAAGCAGTGGAGGCTTTTGAAGCTCTGAAAGTTAGGTTTAGCTCTGCTCCAGTGCTTATCCAACCAGACGAGGATCTGCCTTTTACGGTTGAGGTGGATGCTTCGTCTGTAGGAGTGGGTGCAGTATTGTCACAGGAGAAGGAGGGGCGACTGCATCCGTGTGCCTTCTTCTCAAAAAAGTTTTGCCCGGCAGAATCTAATTATGACATTGGCGATCGAGAGTTATTAGCTATTAAACTGGCCTTACAGCACTGGCGTCATTTTTTGGAGGGTGCTAGACATCCAGTTAAGATTCTTACTGATCATAAAAACTTAACCTATTTGGATGCTGCAAAACGTTTAAATGCCAGACAAGCTCGGTGGGCGCTTGTCTTCGCCCGTTTCAACTTTTCAGTGACCTATGTTCTCGGTACTAAGAACGGCAGGGCTGACGCTCTGTCAAGAAGTTTAACCCCCAGTCATGAATCTGACAAACCTGAATTTTTGCTGAAAAGGGGAGTTGTGTTGGCAGCCCTAGATACTCTATTGGAGGCTCAGATTTTGAAGGCTCAGGACAGGGCTCCTAGGGGGACCCCACAGGGTAAGTTGTTCGTACCAAAGGTCCTGCGGGGTCAGTTGTTACAGGAATGTCATGACTCCAGACTGGCAGGGCATCCAGGGGTGGCAGAAACTAAGAGACTAGTTACTAGGAATTTTTGGTGGCCAGGTTGTAGAGCGGAGGTGGCGGTGCATGTGGCTAAATGTGCGGTCTGTGCCAGATCTAAAGCCTCTCATGCGCAGACAGCAGGGTTACTACATCCTTTGCCTATTCCTAATAGTCCTTGGACACATTTGGCCATGGACTTCATTACGGACTTGCCACGATCTGAGGGTAACACGGTTATTTGGGTCATAATTGACCGGTTTAGTAAGATGTGTCATCTGATTCCTTTTCCTAAGTTACCCTCGGCCAAAATTTTGGCAAAGGAATTTGTTAAAAATGTGGTACATCTGCATGGAGTTCCAGAGGATATTGTCTCTGACAGGGGTTCTCAGTTTGTATCTCGTTTCTGGAGGGCATTTTGTGGCAGACTGGGTATAAAATTGTCCTTCTCCTCCGGGTACCATCCTGAGTCCAACGGACAGACTGAGAGAAAAAATCAAGATATTGAGCAGTTCCTTCGTTGTTTTGTCTCTGATAATCAGGATGATTGGGCAGATTTTTTACCTTTGACCGAATTTGCTCTTAACAATCATGATTCCTCTGCGGCAGGCTGCTCTCCATTTTTCTGCTGTAATGGTAAACACCCTATTTTTGGGCCCTTTTCGGGAGCTAAGTCTTTGGTGCCAGAGGAGAAGTCCTTCTCTCTTAAGATGGAGGATGTTTGGGTCAGGGTAAAGAGAAATCTGGTATCTTGTTCACGGAGAAATAAAATGGTGGCGGACAAGAAAAGGAGAAAAGTTGATTTTGTGGTGGGTGACCGGGTGTGGCTACTAGCCGAAAATTTGAAATTGAAGGTCCCCTCTAAGAAGTTGGGTCCTAAGTTTGTGGGTCCTTTTTCTGTGACAGAACTTATTAATGAAGTTTCGGTCAGGTTAGACATTCCCCCTTCATGGAAAATAAACTCTGTGTTCCATGTCTCTCTGTTAAAAAAGGTGAGTTCGGTGGAGACTGCACCTACAGTTGTGCCTCCCCTGGACTCAGACGGAGAGTATGAGGTCTCCCGGATTGTGGATTCCAGATTTTTGAGGGGAACCCTTCAGTATTTGGTGGCTTCAGGGTATGGTGTGGAGGACAACTCATGGGTTTGGGCTTCTGAGGTGTCTGCGCCCAGACTGGTGGCTGCCTTCCACCGGAGATATCCAGATAGGGCTCGGCCCAGGAATCCGGGGGATTCCCGTTGAAGGGGGGGGTACTGTCATGACCTGATTGTTTGTGTTGGTGTACTGTTCTGTCGGGGATTTGATCTGGGCTTCTGTGATCTGCTGGTGGGTTCCCTACCATTGAGCCATCAGTGTGCACATAGTGTTCTGGTCTTCTGAACACACTGGAGGTTATAGGAGTCTAACCTCAGGTGTTATGGATCGCCATCATCCAATGGAAGGAGTCTGGAGCCTTTATTAGGAAGAGGGCTGGCTCCACCAGTTGCCGGTTTTTGTGGTCCCAACTTAGAATTCTTGGCCTTAGGAGGAGGAGGAGGAGGAGTGTTCTGCTTGTGCTTACTGACTAGAAAGGAGTTTGAGTGTTGTTTGTGTGTGAGTTGGTTTCCCTCCACACTTCTACTCTGCCCTGCCCTTCACGTCTGTTTGTTTGGCACTGTCTGGTTGTTTGAGGTGGGTTCCAGTTTATTTTACCCCAGTCTCGTGTTTACCCTTTCCTCACCTCTCCACTGTCCCTCTCCTCATTTCTCTTGTTTTGTATTTTGTTGTGCTGCGTGTCAGTTGTCCTGCACCTCCAGTCCTGTTTGTTTGTCCGCAGCTGCACCTTTATTTCTGTAGGGGTCACCACCCTAGAATCCCCAGTCCCTAGTTTTCTTGCAGCTCTTGCCCTGTCTGTCTGTCAGGTCTTCGTGCTAGAGAGCCAGGAGTCGTCGGGGCCAAGGTTAGCTTGGAGACAGCTGACCATCACCCGTAGGCAGGGCCTAGCTAGCCACCGTAGTGCCAGGGATAGTCTCCTTCCCCTGTCTCCTTAGCGGTGCAATCTGCAGCCTGGAATCTGTGTCTGGACTCTGACACGAACGTGACATTGAGAAGTACCACAATACTTATGCAGATCAGATAACATGCAGATGCTTGTAGAGAATGAACTGAGTGTTATCTGTGTGTTTACATAGAGAGATAACAAACTGGGCTTTATCAGCAAACTGCAATTAGCCGAACATATTGTCCTGCCAGCAAGAGCAGTGAGTAAGTGACAGTCCTATAGGTCTGTGGTTATGGTAACGCTGAGGAAACAATGGGAGGAATTAGTTTGCATAGCAGGCAAACAAAGCAGCATTTCAAAAGCAATATATTTAGGAAAAGTCTTCAATTTACATAAGCTACCAGTATAGATACGATCCTTGAAATGGGACAACCGCTTTAAGTGAAAGGGATATTCTCATCCCCAACATCAATGGTATACCCACAGGAATGCTTAACTATAGAAGTTAATGGAGAGAACAGTGCATCATTCAAGGGGGCTTAACAGTGAACTGTATACTGTGTTATTATTGACACACATATATACTAAAAATTATGGAAGAAATTGGTCCATGTAGTTTGCTGGATGACAATGCAAGTAAAAATATTAACATATTATGAGAAGAAGATACTCATTATAAAAAATCCTATGACAGATAGAAAAATTCCACAGAGCAAAATGCTGTATATGTGAACTGTTGTGCGTATGTGCTGTTTGACAAATGCCAAAGGACATGTGACTGTATTCCTGCCAATCTGTTACTAGCAAGATAAACTACAGTATGACAAAACAGTTGCCAATAGGTAATTGTAAAAACACTTGTGTCTGTGCAAATACTTTATCTGTATGGTTTTTTTTTCTGATATTCTCATTTTGAGAGAAAAAATCCAGCTATGGCAATCAGATTCAATCCCTAGATCATCAAAACTAACTTCTGAGTACACAAACAAGACATTTAAGTATTTCTTGAGGTTGTTAATCTCTAGACCAATTACACATCTCAGACAACTTGATATATTTTTCAGAACAGACGTCCAGGTAATTTTTTTAATTATTTAACAATGAGTTCCACGTCTACGGGAATAATAAATCTTGCAATTTTCACTTCAGCCACTTTGCCTAATAATAGAATAACACTTGCTAATTCTTGTAACACGTATAGAAACTAGAATAAAAAAATCTACAATAAGAAAAGAAAAACAGATTTAGGTTAAGGCCCCACGTGGTGTTCTGCAGTAAAAAAGTTTCCATAGGTATTGACACGTCATGTGAGTTCCAAAACCGTGTTCGCAGTGCTTATTTTAAGGCAAAATGTGAATGGGATACACTAAAATCCTATTTACCCAGTCGTGACTGTAAAACGCTGTTTTTTTTCTGCCTTGTACAATTGCGGCATTTACGCCTCGTGGGGCCCCGGCCTTAAAAAGTTAATATATTTTACAATAATTTATTTATTTATTTTAAATTAGCAACAAATTGATTTACATTCCCTTTTAATATGAGAATTTACTCTGTATGTCAACTTACATAACTTATTAATGTCTTCAAATATGTAAATAAGCTTGTTAATAAGGCCAGGGTTCCACATGGCAAAAACGTGATGGAAACGTTGGAGCTTAAAAGCTGCGTTTTACATTACCTGCAAAGTGGATGGGAGTCTGGGTAATCCCATCCAAAAATTGCAGACAAAAATCTGCAGCGGAAACTCTAGCATTTTTGTAAATCACAGGTGGTCAATTCTACCTACAGAAACTCTGGCATTTTCCATGTAGGTGTAATAGAGACAGTAAGATCACAGAGGAACACTCTGTGGACTTTCTGTGAAAAACGTTGCAAAAAAAACCACGGTGCATTTCTGCCATCGTCTTTTCCACAGCGAATCGCTGCATGGGTCTTTAGCCTAAATATATTTAATGTAATAAGTCTCAACACTGGCCCTTGCGGTATCCACTAAAAATGTGTGTGTTTAAATGAAACAAAGTAGCTAATAATGCAGCAGCCATGTTGTTCCATTAGTTTATTTTGCTATTATGTTGTTAACAGTTCAGCAGTCATTAGACGTTTTATTTGTCTAGATGGCAGTATATGACTACATCTGGAAAAAAGAAACAATCAAAGCATTTTCAACCTTGGATAGCCAGCATCTGGAACATTACAGTGTAAAGGATGAGGAAGACAGCTCAAAGGACATAACTACTCATATAATGATTTATACCATTCATCTAAGAGGCTATCGAGACCTTTATCGTCAGTTCCTTCGACTCCCAGATGGTGCCATTGTAGAGGTAGGTCTGATTGGAAGTATGTTGTGTCACACCAGCATTCGGTGACCGTTCGGGGACTTTGTCCAGCATTGCTCTTAAAATAGCAGGACTTTTCACTCTGCCAATTTTAAGCGGAAACTCGGTGAGCTCCACTATAGTGTATGGGGTCCGCTGGTTTCTGTGAGTAACCACTTTTTAAGCTGATAAGGTTTCCATTTTTTGGGTCCCCAAGTGGACCCGAAGAATGGAAACTAAAATGTTAATGTGAACCTAGCATCATAAAAATTTTCATACACATCTTTTCAAATATGTGGAAAACTTTTCTATAAACTTGAGTCAAAAGAGATGAAGTTTTGTCATACTTGTGAACCAAATATACATTAACAGTTACCATTACATTATTATGTGGTGGAAACGTACTCTATGAGCACATAAGCAGTGGTAAAATTGTATCTTTTATGATACAGTGGGTTTTTGTGTAATACTAAAGCAAAATGAATACGGTATAATGTTCTAATTTTTATTTGGGGAAAAATGAGCAGAAAATTGGAAATAAATATTTTTTATGTTATATAATATTATATAATATGTTAAAACAAATAATTGTATACCTGTGACTTATTTTTTTTCACCTTCCCAAATACATTATATGCATGTAAATGTACAGTACACAGTCGCTCTAGTACTGCCATAATACGTACAGCAATACTTTCACCATAACCAGCATAACAACCCAACCCTGCATATAGATAGGTTAGGATCATCTGAATCAAACTGTGTTTTTCCCTGATGAATCGCTGCCTCCATTGTTGAGATATCACTTTTTTTTGTCAATACATCAATGGAGATCTTTGGGGCAAAGAAGGTGTTGTCATTGCCCCAAAGAGGTAAGCAGCAATGTCCTTATTGCTCAAGAGAGCTCATTTGCATGTTGACAAAAACAATGACACTTATTCAGTCTACATTTTAACCCTTTCCCGACATCCAGTCAGTCTACATTTTAATCCTTTCCTGTCATTTACCGTAAAGTATATCATATGTCAGATATTTACAGTACAAATGGCGACAATGACTGCCACATATTGGCAACATTAACCACCTGACACCTCGGGCAAAGCTGACCGAGGTCCCATTTTCCTAATGCTCTTTTGGGGTGGATCGCCAGCCCCTCGAGCAATCCATTACCAGAACAAGCCTGGGAGCCTATTGAAGGCTTGTTTGACATACTCTTCTATTACAATCTGCTTTATGCAGCCTGTAATAGAAGTGCCATGATTTTACAATGGATATTCTAAATTGACATTACTATTGTAATAACTGTGTTTTTTTCACCTGAAATAGCGAACTGGAATATCGGCGGTGTATACTTCTCTTATGGCCATACCCTAAAACTAACAGATTGTACAACTTGAAGAGATAAAAATTAGGTTTCCTAGATCCTAAGTAATCTGTATACTCAGGTTGATAAAGGATAGCATGCCAAATTTGGCAATAAAGAATACTTCTTTATGAAAACTTATTTAGGGAAAGTATGAGAAAAAGTTTCCAAACTTCAATGTACAGTATTCATTAAAAATAAATAAGATATATCTGAGACTGGATTTGAAACAAAGGGGAGCATAATAACTATAGTACCATACAAGCTAATAGAGGCTTGTTCTCCTTAGGGGAAAAATGACACTCATAATGCATTTTAAAGTCTTTGGTTTGCTCTCATGAAAAAACTGTGTAGAAACGCAATGTCTAAAAACAAGAATGCTCAAAGCAAGTGAACTCTTAAAACACGGGCAGTTTTGAAAAGATTGCAGCGCACATTACATTGATAAGAGTTGATTAAAGGGCATCTTAGAAAATTTAGCATGTCAACTCTCGTGCCTCTCTTGTTAAATGTGTGTTTGTTTCTAAAGTGTTGCTATCTACATTAATAGATGGCTGTGTATGCTATGATAACAGGTGACACAATAGGTCACATAATTAGAATTGCAATTGTAGCCCCAGGTTTTTTTTGGATTTTTTTTTTAACTGTCCAGCCCATCTATCCTCCCTTAATAAAAACAAATTAGTTTCTCCTTATTCTTAGGCTTATGCTCCGGGTTGTTTTCTCTTGGAATGGAATTGGCTGTGAACTCCGCTTTTTTAAATAGTGAATTTAATGTCTTTGAATGTTTCAGAATTAATACTAGCAAAAAGTGAAATCCTCATCTTCTCCAGCAAAGGTTACCACATTCCCAGCGACACTTGATGGTTCAACATCTCTTAGTAAACAAGCTTATAAAGGGCAGGGGATAATATTTCTTCACATGTACTGTACAAGTAAATTAATTAAGATTGTGTATGTCTTTAGAAATTACAGTAGAGCTTCATAAACATAATTTCCCATTAGTAGCATTAAAGCTAGGACTACATTGCTACCGCTGATCAGATATGTCTACCACATTGATAAGATGCTGTATCCTTTTAGAATGAACTCAATTATACATACATGGATTTCAAAAGAAGGGAATATCAAAAGCTATATGTTTATACATTTTTTTCAATATTGCATTATGTAGATTCCCACTGAGAGCACTACAAAATGGTTATGGTTCTTTCATGCTCCTTGTAATCTTTACATATGGTAATGTGTACATAGTATGTACAAGTATATAATGTGGAGTCTTTCCCTTAAATAAGTTGTACCATTGTGGGTGAGGAGCAGAGA
Organism: Leptodactylus fuscus; assembly: GCF_031893055.1. Classification (NCBI taxonomy): domain Eukaryota; kingdom Metazoa; phylum Chordata; class Amphibia; order Anura; family Leptodactylidae; genus Leptodactylus; species Leptodactylus fuscus. The sequence goes on along the minus strand of NC_134268.1, from coordinate 91,845,940 downwards.
ATGGAATGACCCATGTAGTGAGTTCTGGACAGGAGGGGGAGTCTTCTCCAGTGTGTGAGGAAGTGCAAAGAGAGAGGGAGACTGAGCTGGTTCTGGAGACCTCCCAGCCAACCCAGACTCTGTATGAGCAACAGACGAAAGAAAGAAAAATATTTTTACTTGACTAATATAATAGAGAATCTGAGGATAAGTATTATATAGGCCTCAGAGTCACAACTCTGCCTAGGCCGCAGAATAGACAGTGCACCCTTCTGGATCTACACACCGCAGTGGGTATCTCTAGAGAATTGTTGGGCTTTTGTGAGAGAGTGGCACATAGATTCACATAAATACTGCCTCAGTAATGGAAGTACAGACTGCAAACAGATGCACCAACTGTTTGCTTTCAGTGCTGTACCTGTGGTACATTACAAGTATTGTTCTTTCATACTTGTATACTGATCAACTACGATCTACCTCAAGTAAAAGTTGCAAGTTGACCCATTCCTGCATACTTTATGTCTCTTGTATCTTATTCCTTCATGACCATCATAGATACCAGAACTCCCGTCAGGCTCGGGAAGGCTGACAACATATAGGGAATGTCCCAGAGGAAACACTAGCACCCCTATCAGGAATCCTGCATGTCTCCTGAGCACTGCACCAGTGTAGGAGGAGAACTGGCCATGCTATTAACCATAGTGACCATTTCAAGTATTACTAGACTTCCTGGAATAAAAATGGACCCTCCCAGTGTAGCGTCAACATAATCTCATATAACCAGTAACCATACAGCCCACAACACTGTTTTTATAGTTGAAAGTGGGTGTAGGCCAGAGCTTTATTGATGTATGGAGAACCTTGTACACTAAACAACAATTTGTTATTATAGTAATCCTACCATATGTCAGCAAATTCCTATTAAATGGCATATACAAACATTTCTAATGAACTTCTATATGTGTATCCCCATCCTAAACCCATGAATAACAAAAAGTACATAAATGTATTAAATATCCAAAGTAAATGAGATCCAAATTAAAAATATATTCTAATCACAGCAAATATAAAAGGGAAGGAGGTTGTCAGGTGATGAATGTGTCCTCCCCTGCCACTTCCTGCAGAAGAAAATAACCCTTAAACTAAAATGAAAGTTTTCCACATGGTCCATTGAGCAATTCCATGTGTCTTACTTTTTATTTTTCTTGCTGTTTCTGCTATCATTGTAAGGTTGTTGCATAGTAATAGTGGGAAAAATACTTCAGTGATGTGCTTTCTCTACTTGATTGTATGAAGGCTATGGATTATGAACACACATTACAGCCATCACAACTTTTTGTATGATAGAGGAGATAGAAACTCACAGATACTGCTGACTATTAGGCAGCCCCTGTCACTCAGTTATAATGAAAGTTTATCCTCATAACTATATAATTTTGGACTCTTAGCTTATTTAGAATAACTAAAACAGGGAGGATGATCACTGTGTGCATCCAGCAGGCAGAGATGGCACGGGTCCTAGCTGGTCATGTCATGCATTGCTGAGGTATTATGGGATCGATAGCTGAGGATAGAAAAAGAGAAAGCATTTGAAATCCAGAAGAAAGGAAGTAGTCTTTTTGGAATCAAAGGAGATGCTGAAGTGCCAAGTATGAGAAGGAGCATTATCGGTAGGGTTGAGCGATCGGGATCGGAAAAGATCGGATTCCGATCGGCGATCGAGTAAATTTCACGATTGCGATCGGAATTCCGATCCCGATCTTTTTAGGTGAGATCGAGGTCGGAGGTTATTTCCCACAATGCTTTGCTACTGGCCAAGCATTGTGGGAAAAGCTAACAAGCCCCGCCACAAGTCCCTTCCTAGGTCTGTAACACTAACCTGGGAGGTGGGGGCAGCGAGGTGAGAAGAGGAGAGAGAACAGTGAGGACCGGACCAGCGGCGGCGCTTCTGTGCAGGTTAGTGGACAACAGGGGGAACTAAGTAGCCAGAGGATTTTTTCTTAATCACTACACAGCATGGAGGCTAACAATTAAAGCGTTCAATTTTTAAACTCCATGCTGTGTAGTGAATAAGATCATTTTTAAAATCTGATCTTCGATTATTAAAAAAAATCCCATTGACTTGCATTAGGATCAGGATCGGGTTCGAATGGATAATTATCGGAAATCGGATTTTAAAAACGATCCTGAAATCTCTAGATCGGCTCAACCCTAATTACCAGAGATCCTTCCGCCCAACTGCGGTCAGGCTGTATAATCAACATCAGGCTAAGCAAAGATCACACCGCACAGAGAACTAAATGATCCTGAAGTCTTTCTTTTCTTTTTAGTTGCTATGACTCCTAGTATCTTCTCTATCTGCTATTCGGAGCTTGTATGTGTTTTTTCTATATATTACTGTATTATCCATGATGCTGTAACACACTGAATTTCCCCATGGTGGGACTATTAAAGTATTATCTTATCTTATCTTATTTTATCTTATAAAAAGTATAGTACAGAGACAAGAAGTACAGAGTGTATACCTACAGGTGGAAAAATCGCTGCACAGAATGCTTTCTAAAACAGATGTCTTAATGGTTTACAACAGTGTGTCAATAAAGAAAAGTAAGTGAATGAACAAAGGAGAAATCTAGATCAAATCAATATTTAGTGTGACCATCCTTTCCTTCAAAACAGCATCAATTCTTCTAGGTACACTTACATACAGTCTTTGAATGAACTTGGCATAGAGATTCTGTCTGTTCATGTAATCCTGGATAGACTCATTGATCTTGAAATCAGATTTATGGAGTCATCACTTCTCTTCCAAAGGATGGTCACACCAAATTTAGATTTCTTTTGTATTCATTCACTCGATTATGTTAATTAATAGAGATGAGCGAACAGTAAAATGTTCGAGGTTCGATATTCGTTTCGAGTAGCCCCTCAATATTCGACTACTCGAATCGAATATCGAACCCTATTATAGTCTATGGGGGGAAAATGCTCGTTTCAGGGGTAGGTAACGTTCGATCAAATTATACTTACCAAGTCCACGAGTGAGGGTCGGGCTGGATCCTCCGAGGAGTCTTCTCCTTGCAGCGTCCCCGCGGCGTCTTCTGTCTCTTCATTCACTCTGGCCAGGCATCGGACCTGGGCATAGCCGACTGCGCATGCCCGCACTACAAGCGGACATGCGCAGTCGGCTCTGCCCAGGCCCGATGCCTGGCAGAGTGAATGAAGAGCCGGAAGACGCCGTGGGGAAGCTGCACGGAGAAGACTTCTAAAGGTAGGAGAAGAACCAGCGTTGATTGGCCGACTGTATAGCATTCGTCCAATTAATGCTGGTTCTGCATCGAACTTTTCCATTCGAATAGCGAGTGGTACTCGATCGAGTACGAGTATTTCAAATACCGTAGTATTCGATCGAATACCTACTCGATTGAGTACTATTCGCTCATCTCTATTAATTAACGTAAATAAATTATTAACATTTCTATTTTTGAAAGATTTACTACTTTGTAGCATTTATTCCACTTGCCTAAAACCTTTGCACAGGTTTTTATTTCTATATATTATTCACATATATGAAACAGACTGCACATAAACTCAAAAAACAATAAAAGAAAGGTTTAGCAGCAGCTAATCCTAAAGCTCCGCCTGACACAACATGTATCGTACACTTTAAGTAACAGATTAAGTGATCCAGACTTCATTGTAGATTTTTTACGTTTTTACCATGATCCTGAGAAAATATGATTCTGTTAAATTTAATGCTGTCAGTACGGCTACAATGGTCTCTCATATCACCCTGTGGAATACTCAGAAATGGTTATATTGCTATGTAATGTAATTTACCATAAAGTAGAACATAATATAAGCAAAAAGATTAGGCTGCTTACAATCGCTGAAAGCTGTTTTTTTTTTTTTTGTACAGAATCTATTTTAAGATGTTAAACTTTAGACACGCAGAGTAGTCGTGTTACGTTTGTGTCAGTAACAATGCAGAAGAAACGAAATGATGAAATCACAATTGTATCTAACAAACTTAATAAACATACAATGGTTTTTGCACAACTAGATCTACTTATGATAGAGATAACAATGGTTTGTATTTTTTTTAAACTAATATACAGCCTTACTAAAAAAAATAAAAAAAATTTCTGTTGGGGAACAAAGGAATATAATAGCAATTAATATGGGGTTATTGGCATTTGTTTTTATGCCACATTCTGTATATAAATAGATATGAAACCCCAGTAATCCATTGTAATATTACTCTCTATAAATCCCGTAGTGGTAATCTGATATAAATGTATACATATATGCAGCGGTGTAACTTGAAGGCATGCTGAAGGAGCAGTTAAACCTGAGCCCAGGATCCTTAGGGGGCCCATAAGGTGTCTTTTTCCAATTTGAATAGACTAGTATTATAAATGATACATTATATTTGTGAGAAGGGGGACACATTTATACAGATTTTCTCTAAGGGCCCAGGAACTTCATGTTACAATTTTACATATATGCATGGTCACCAAAGATATATAATACATGATATATTCAGTCCAAAAAGTGGCCAAAGCACCTGGGGGTATTCTTCGTGGGAGGAGAAAAGGCATTTTAGGAATTTGCATAGGAAACTTTACAGTTAGAGTAATAAAATGATGCAATGCTGTGCTCTGGGAGGTAGTAATGGCAGATACCATATCATATTAAAAAAAGGGGCTATATATTTGTCTAATTAAAAAATTATATTTATAGTTATAATGAATCTAACTATAAATTATATAAACTAGATTTTTTGGAGGTGAGAGGTTGACTTTTGGAATCACCTAATAAGAGGTACATGGCATCCTCCTCATAGGGGTTTTGCTTTCCTCTGGATCAACATTGTAGTATTATAGGCTGAGGTTTTTTAACCATGTAAGTGATATGGTCATATACTTTACTGAATACATATTTAGATATTTTGAATGCCAGTAAAACAACAAAAACAGCCAATTGTACATATTTTTAGTATTTTTAGAATAAGTCTACACATCTAACTCTTTATTCATTTGTTTCTTCATCTCTTCATATGCTAGCTAAGATGACACATAGAATGGGGCTTAGGCATGGAGTGTGCCATTTAGGACACTTATCCCCTATCCACATGACAAGGGATAAGTGTTCGATCTCTGGAGGATTTGTGCCCCATTCACTGCCATGGGGCTATAGGTGCTGCCAGAAATTATAGTTCTATAGAAGTGAATGGAGCAGCAGTCACATACGTTTTAGGTGGACTTTCAGTCCCCATTCTCTTGGTTGCTGGGGGACCTAGCAGTCAAGCTCTCAGCAACTGGATACTAATACTCTGTCCTGTGGGTAAGGGATAGGCATCCTTAATGGTACACCGCCTTAAGGTGGCCATACACTATAGATGACTGTCAACCAAATACTTGTTCACTGTTTTTAATAGGTAGGCAGAGTAAGTTACTGTCAGGTACCTCTGTCGAGGGCTTATCTCCCTCGAAATCAAAGGACCAGGAAAGTTGGAATCAAGGAGTGCAATTCTTTTTTCCCCCTTCAGCTACCTCTAGGGACTTCTAGGACATTAGATAAATTAGATGATTGGTCAAACTGATCAAAATTGGATGGTTTTAAATCACTTCAAAAAATCTGAATGGCTGATAAGTGAAGTTTTACAGTCACATATCAGGTTTTCCCTGATATAATTTTGTCCTTTAGTGGGACATCATTCTGCTGATGGACTTTGCAAACAACAGCATTTTGCACAATGAACACTAGACACAGGACAAGATTCTCTATATCCTGCACAAGATAAATGCCAAAAATGAATTTACATATTTCAGGCTATTTCATGATTGGTAGTTTGGGAAGAGTTAGTTTCTGGGGGAAGAGTCTGGTAAAGGACATGAAGTGGAAAGTGCATTTGAAGGAATACAACATGTAGCCAAGTATATGTGCCAAACAGTGTGTGAATCTGGAGGGAATGAGGGGCAAAATTGCCCAGATGTACTGATAGTAGAGCTCAGCAAAAAAGCAGAGAACGTGTTTTGTATCCCCACCATGCTTTGTCTCTCCTATAGGGATGAGTCGATCTTGAGATTTCAGGATCGTTTTTAAAATCCGATTTCTAATCATTTTCTATTCGAACCCGATCCTGATTTTTCTAATAATCGAAGACAGAATTTTAAAAACGATCCTATTTACTACACAGCATGGCGTCTAAAAATTGAACATTTTAATTTTTAGACTCCACACTGTGTAGTGATTAAAAAATGCCCCAGCTACTTAAGTCCCCCCTGCTGTCCACTAACCTGCCCAGAGGTGCTGTCCCTGCCGCTCCACGGTGCTCTCGCTCCTCTTCTTTCTACTTTGCATGTCTGCAGAGCAACGTATGTGCCCCCACCTCCCAGGCTAGTGTTACTGATGCTTGGAGTAGGCGGGGCTTGTTGTGGCTTAGGAGAGTGTGGGTGGGTACAGGGTGGGGAGACGTGAGTGCATCACTCAAATCTCCCCACCCAGTACCTGCTCACACTCTCCTAAGCCACAAGCCCCACCTTCTTCCTAGGTTTGTAACACTAACCTGGGAGCTAGGGACCAGATCGAGAAGAATGGGGAGCGACAGCAGCAGCGGATCTATACAGGTAAGTGGACTATTCTGTTTCTAGTGGACTATACTATTCTGTTTTCTCTCTGCTGTGCCGTATACTGGACTATGCTACATCTGCAGTACTGTACATTGACTTGTCTATCTACTCTTCTGCTTCATCCCTGAAGCAGAATAGTAAATAATTAAGTCAATATACAATACTGCAGATGTAGCAGAGTCCAGTATACAGCACAGCAGCAAGGAAACAGAAGAGTAGATACTATCTACTCTTCTGTTTCCTCCCTGCTATGCCATAGGAATGAATGGATGCAGCCGGCGTGCAGGGGGTTAAGCGGCTGGCGCAGGCTATGTGCTGGCTGCATCCATTCATTCCTATGGGAGAATGCTATTCGAAATGGCAGTTTCGAATAGTACTAGCTCATCTCTAGTAGCTAACATTGTTAGTTTTTCCCACAACGCTTGGCCAGTAGCAAAGCATTGTGGGAAATAACCTCCGACCTCGATCTCGCCTAAAAAGATCAGGATCGGAATTCTGATCATGATCGTGAAATTTACTCGATCGCTGATCGGAATCCGATCTTTTACGATCCCGATCGCTCAACCCTACTCTCCTATGTTAAGGGCCTCAGAGCTCATGTTGCTCAGAGCTGCAAGGTACAGTGGCCGGGAACATGTATGGAGAGTATGGAGAAACTGAGTATTTAGTAGAAAAGTACACGGTAATCCAACTTCATTACTAACATTAGATAAAGAAAGATTTTGTTGTTACAATAAGGCTTAGGGACTGCTGTGGGGAACCCGGATTTAGAGAGAGTATAGAGAGTAACACTGTTGTAAGTGATATGAAGGTCATGACACTTTACATACACACTACAGGCTTATGGGATGGTTTGGGAAAGTAGCACTGGAAGTTCTTTAAAAAAAACCTCAGAAAATAATACCATGAATTAAGTATAAGTACATATACACTCACCGGCCACTTTATTAGGTACACCTGTCCAACTGCTCGTTAACACTTAATTTCTAATCAGCCAATCACATGGCGGCAACTCAGTGCATTTAGGCATGTAGACATGGTCAAGACAATCTCCTGCAGTTCAAACCGAGCATCAGTATGGGGAAGAAAGGTGATTTGAGTGCCTTTGAACGTGGCATGGTTGTTGGTGCCAGAAGGGCTGGTCTGAGTATTTCAGAAACTGCTGATCTACTGGGATTTTCATGTACAACCATCTCTAGGGTTTACAGAGAATGGTCCGAAAAAGAAAAAACATCCAGTGAGCGGCAGTTCTGTGGGCGGAAATGCGTTGTTGATGCCAGAGGTCAGAGGAGAATGGCCAGACTGGTTCGAGCTGATAGAAAGGCAACAGTGACTCAAATAGCCACCCGTTACAACCAAGGTAGCCAGAAGAGCATCTCTGAATGCACAGTACGTCCAACTTTGAGGCAGATGGGCTACAGCAGCAGAAGACCACACCGGGTGCCACTCCTTTCAGCTAAGAACAGGAAACTGAGGCTACAATTTGCACAAGCTCATCGAAATTGGACAATTGAAGATTGGAAAAACGTTGCCTGGTCTGATGAGTCTCGATTTCTGCTGCGACATTCGGATGGTAGGGTCAGAATTTGGCGTCAACAACATGAAAGCATGGATCCATCCTGCCTTGTATCAACGGTTCAGGCTGGTGGTGGTGGTGTCATGGTGTGGGGAATATTTTCTTGGCACTCTTTGGGCCCCTTGGTACCAATTGAGCATCGTTGCAACGCCAAAGCCTACCTGAGTATTGTTGCTGACCATGTCCATCCCTTTATGACCACAATGTACCCAACATCTGATGGCTACTTTCAGCAGGATAATGCAATGCCATGTCATAAAGCTGGAATCATCTCAGACTGGTTTCTTGAACATGACAATGAGTTCACTGTACTCCAATGGCCTCCACAGTCACCAGATCTCAATCCAATAGAGCATCTTTGGGATGTGGTGGAACGGGAGATTCGCATCATGGATGTGCAGCCGACAAATCTGCGGCAACTGTGTGATGCCATCATGTCAATATGGACCAAAATCTCTGAGGAATGCTTCCAGCACCTTGTTGTATCTATGCCACGAAGAATTGAGGCAGTTCTGAAGGCAAAAGGGGGTCCAACCCGTTACTAGCATGGTGTACCTAATAAAGTGGCCGGTGAGTGTATATGTTAAGTATATAATGACTAGAGATGAGTGAACACTAAAGTGTCCGAGGTTCGAAATCCGATTCGAACAGCTGCACACTGTTCGACTGTTCGAACGGATTTCGAACCCCATTATAGTCTATGGGGGGAAATGCTCGTTTCAGGGGTACGCAAAATTCGATAAAATCATACTTACCAAGTCCATGAGTGACGGTCGGGCTGCATTCCCCTTGAAGTCTTCTCCCGGCGCAGGGTCCCCGCATCCTCTTCCAGGTGGAATTCACTCTGCCTAGGCATCCGGCCTAGGCAGAGCTGACTACGCATGCGTGTGCGGCTCTACCCAGGCCCGACACCTGAGCAGAGCCGACTGCGCATGCTCGTGTATGCACTTGCATGCCCGCACATGCGCAGTCGGCTCTGCCTAGGCCGGATGCCTAGGCAGAGTGAATTCCACCCGGAAGAAGACGCGGGGACGCAGCGCGGAGAAGACTTCGGAAAGGTAAGAGAAGAACCAGCGTTGATTGGCAGAATGTATAGCATTCTGCCAATCAACACTGGTTCTGCATCGAACATTAAACTTCGAACAGCTAGTAGTGTTCGATCGAGTACGAGTATTTCGAATACCGTAGTATTCGATCGAACACCTACTCGATCGAACACTACTCGCTCATCTCTAACAATGACATGAATTCCAGCTAATCCTTCTACTATGCACTTTATTCATATCATACATTAATTTATCTCTTCTGTTTTCCTCACTTAAACAAGGTTATATTTATTCATATTTTTCTAGATTTTTGGGGATTTCAGTGGAATAAACCTGATACCTAGTGAAGTCAATGATGCTGTTGAGGATCATGCCAACCAAATATATTCTCCAGTTTGTGATGCTGGTGCAGTGGATATAAAAGAGCAGAAAAAGAGCACAGGAGACTAATGAGGTATAATTCCATGATATATGTATACTCCTGTGTATTATATGTATACTCCTATATGATATATGTATACTCATGTATAACATGTATAACATATCTATACTACTGTATGATATATGTATACTCCTGTATGATATATGTATACTCCTGTATAACATATGTATACTCCTGTATGATATATGTATACTCCTGCATGATATATGTATACTCCTGTATAATATATGTATACTCCAGTATAACATATGTATACTCCTGTATGATATATATACTCCTGTATGATATATGTATATTCCTGTATAACATATGTATACTACTGTATGATATATGTATACTCCTGTATGATATATGTATACTCCTGTATAACATATGTATACTCCTGTATGATATATGTATACTCCTGCATGATATATGTATACTCCTGCATGATATATGTATACTCCTGTATAATATATGTATACTCCAGTATAACATATGTATACTCCTGTATGATATATATACTCCTGTATGATATATGTATATTCCTGTATAACATATGTATACTACTGTATGATATATGTATATTCATGTATGAGATAGATAGATAGATAGATAGATAGATAGATAGATAGATAGATACAGTCCTATGAAAAAGTTTGGGCACCCCTATTAATCTTAATCATTTTTAGTTCTAAATATTTTGGTGTTTGCAACAGCCATTTCAGTTTGATATATCTAATAACTGATGGACACAGTAATATTTCAGGATTGAAATGAGGTTTATTGTACTAACAGAATATGCGCAATATGCATTAAACCAAAATTTGACCGGTGCAAAAGTATGGACACCCTTATCATTGTATTGATTTGAATACTCCTAACTACTTTTTACTGACTTACTGAAGCACAAAATTGGTTTTGTAACCTCAGTGAGCTTTGAACTTCATAGCCAGGTGTATCCAATCATGAGAAAAGGTATTTAAGGTGGCCAATTGCAAGTTGTTCTCCTATTTGAATCTCCTCTGAAGAGTGGCATCATGGGCTACTCAAAACAACTCTCAAATGATCTGAAAACAAAGATTGTTCAACATAGTTGTTCAGCGGAAGGATACAAAAAGCTGTCTCAGAGATTTAACCTGTCAGTTTCCACTGTGAGGAACATAGTAAGGAAATGGAAGACCACAGGGACAGTTCTTGTTAAGCCCAGAAGTGGCAGGCCAAGAAAAATATCAGAAAGGCAGAGAAGAAGAATGGTGAGAACAGTCAAGGACAATCCACAGACCACCTCCAAAGAGCTGCAGCATCATCTTGCTGCAGATGGTGTCACTGTGCATCGGTCAACTATACAGCGCACTTTGCACAAATAGAAGCTGTATGGGAGAGTGATGAGAAAGAAGCCGTTTCTGCACGTACGCCACAAATAGAGTTGCCTGAGGTATGAAAAAGCACATTTGGACAAGGCAGCTTCATTTTGGAAACAAAAATTGAGTTGTTTGGTTATAAAAAAAAAAAGGCGTTATGCATGGCGTCCAAAAAGAAACAGCATTCCAAGAAAAACACATGCTACCCACTGTAAAATTTGGTGGAGGTTCCATCATGCTTTGGGGCTGTGTGGCCAATGCCGGCATCGGGAATCTTGTTAAAGTTGAGGGTCGCATGGATTCCACTCAGTATCAGCAGATTCTTGAGAATAATGTTCAAGAATCAGTGACGAAGTTGAAGTTACGCCGGGGATGGATATTTCAGCAAGACAATGATCCAAAACACCGCTCCAAATCCTCAGGCATTCATGCAGAGGAACAATTACAATGTTCTGGAATGGCCATCCCAGTCCCCAGACCTGAATATCATTGAACATCTGTGGGATGATTTGAAGCGGGCTGTCCATGCTCGGCGACCATCTAACTTAACTGAACTTGAATTGTTTGTCCAAAATACCTTTATCCAGGATCCAGGAACTGATTAAAAGCTACAGGAAGCGACTAGAGGCTGTTATCTTTGCAAAAGGAGGATCTACTAAATATTAATGTCACTTTTCTGTTGAGGTGCCCATACTTTTGCACCGGTCAAATTTTGGTTTAATGCATATTGCGCATTTTCTGTTAGTACAATAAACCTCATTTCAATCCTGAAATATTACTGTGTCCATCAGTTATTAGATATATCAAACTGAAATGGCTGTTGCAAATACCAAAATATTTAGAACTAAAAATGATTAAGATTAATAGGGGTGCCCAAACTTTTTCATAGGACTGTAGATAGATAGATAGACTCCTGTATAATATTTGTAGTATGTTTATTAATTTTATCATTTTTATCCTTTCTTAGACTGATCTTGGGCATTCTTTGATGCATAAAGATAGAAGCTTTACTTCTCCCCGTTTATGGGTTTCTCACATGACCACAATGCAAATTGCCCATGAAAAATGGATGAAATGGTCCATATCTCTCTGTGCAGTGCACATTTTCACAGCTCCCTTTGTGAAAAATGGCCAGGAATAGGCCATGGCCTGTTCTTTGTAATGGGCCATACCAATACCTATGGTCCATTATAAAAAAAAAACAGACATGTGACACCTATAGGCTTTCAATATTTTGGAAACAGCTGACACTTTTTTTAAGTGGGTTTTCATTTTGCAAAAAAAGATTTAAAAAATAATCCATGAATAGATGATATTAAAGCATAGGTCCGCTTATACAAGGATAGCAGTGGAAGTGGGGAAGATTACCAAATAACAGTTTTTACAAATCTTTGGATTACAATATTTTCTGTAACACAACAGCATGGTTGAGAGGATATTGTCACTCCATAGGGAGAGACCACCATTTAGGTGTGTGGAGTCTTATTAAACCATGAGCACTCCACTGAAAAGGAACATGGGAAGAATATGCAAATCTGACTTCCATGATGTAATTAGGAAGCCAGTGCCTCAAGTATGCACACCAATAGATGGCGCTGACTGAGAATGTGCAAGTCTATCTTCCATGATGTAATTAGGAAGACAGAGTCTCAGTCAAGAAAACCTATAGAGGGCGCTCCCTTTAATATCATGCCAACCTTCTCAGAGGCCTTTGTTTGCAATGATGTTGGGATTTTACCAGATACAGTCTCTAGTGAATCCCATGCCCACTTTGCTTTAAAAACCACGGTGCGGACACGCCACGATTTCCAAAACTGGCACGTTTTGGAAATCGCTGCATGTCAATTACACCTACAGAAACACCAGCGGTGATTGTAACAGAAAGTCTGTGGAGGAAAACTCTGCAAACCTTCTGTCTTAAAGGGATCCTATCATTAAAACACAATTTTTTCTCACTAACATTACAAAAGGCTATTCTTCTCCTACCATTAGATGTCTTCTCTGTGCCGCCATTCGGTATAAATGGGCTGAAACATTACAGCCACTAACAGTCACTTCCACACCTCTACAACTGAATTATCTTAGGCATCTACTAGCACTGCAATGACAGGATGTAACATCTATCCATAAAACTAGAAACAATAAACGCTACCAAAAACATCACAGTGAAAAAATCTAATTCTGTGTGTAAATCCTGCTGAATTAGATTGGTTAGATTACAGTAGTGCAAATGGGACACCCCTTTTAAAAACCCTAATGCTAAAACCCCACATTGCACAAACACAGTCTTATTGCCGCTGCGGAAATGCTGCAGACAAAAACACTGCGTTTTGCAGTACCTGCAAAGTGAATGAAATTCTGTCGAATCCCATCCACACACTGCAGACAAAAATCTGCTACATAAAAGCTACAATTTCAAAAATCATGTTTTGAAAATTGCAGCATTTCCAGTGGAAAAGCTGGCATTTTTCCAATAGGTTTACTAAGGGAAGAAAATCTGCTGAGATAAATTCAACAAAAACACAATGAAAAATGTTCCAAAAAAAGGTGATGTGTTTGTGGGGCCTAAGGCCTGGTTCACATCTGCGCGGTGTCGGTATTAATCATGCGGAGACAAAAGTGCTGTCTGAAGTACTTTCCTCTCCGCATGACTTGTGCGGACACCGCTCGGAAAACACACGGACCATATTATAGTCTATGGGGTTTGTGAGTTTTTATTGCTCACCGCTTTTTTAATGCGTTCGTTATTCCATTTGGGGGATCCCTGAACAGAATACTGAAGGCAGATGTGAACAAGGCCTAAAACTTATTCTTTAATCATATTGCTAACAGGATGCTGTGAACGCTGTGCAGGAGACTGAGCTGATCTCTTTAATAATTTGCTATGGTTTTAAAAAAAGTATTTTGGAAAAAAGTATGTTTTTTATAATGATTTAAATTTTTTAGTTACACATAGAGATTGAAATCTTTGCAAAAATATGCAAATACAACTTCAAGAGTAAAAGTGTTTTTTAAGCAGTTTTACTAAGACACGCAGAAGAAAAATGACATAGTTTTGGAAATAGTAAATTAAATATAATTAAACATGTCTGCTCTACAAGAACATCTAGAGCTGCATCTTTAAACAATTACAAAGCCTTGCAAAAATGCACTCTAAAAGTCATCTTCTTAATGATTGTTATATTTTATTTTTAGTTTACCATTCATATGCATCATTAAGAAAGGAACAACCAGGATCATAATGTTCAAAACAACTGGATACGCTCAAATGAGATCTACATAGGAATAAATCACCAAGATGCGAGGAAGGCAACTTCAGGTCTTCTTGTAACACCTGCTGGAAAAGAAGCAGAGCCAGACTGTAAAAATGTGCATAGTTCTCTGCTAACAGCCTCTATAACTAAATAATGACAGAGGAGCACCTGGTAACCCCGGCTGTACTGACACGAATGTTTGGAGAAGCCTCTATCATGTACTCTATCTTATGGCATCCTAAACAAAGAAAATGCACAAACATCTAAAGAAGATGATAAAACTCTTCTGCCATATGCTTGATAACTTCAAGGATATTTTATCAAATTGCTATTTAAATAGTTAAAAAAATGTGTTTTTTCTGTATATTATAGAGCACATTTTCCACATATACTCAATAGGTTTTTTGCATGTTTGTTTCGTTCTAAAGATGTGTCTTTCCTTGCCTTTCCTCTTTGCTCAACGTATCCTGATTGTGTTGCAAGATTATGAAAAAACATGATTTTGTGATACAGTCAGAAGAGATTTCCCATAAGGTCGGGTCCCACGTGGCGTATACACTGCAGTTTTGACTGCAGCAGAAACACGGCAGAAATAAACGCAGCATTTTACAGTCACTAACAAATCCCATCCACACATTGTAGAAAAATAAGCGCAGCGGAAATGCTGCGATTTCCAAAACTGTTGCCGTTTTGGAAATCGCAGCATATCAATTATACATATGGAAATGCCTGCGGTTTCCCTATAGGTGTAATAGAAGCAGAAAGTCAGCAGACGAAATCTCTGTGTGCTTTCTGTTAAAAGTGCTACGGGAAAAACCGCAGCGCTTTTTTGCTGCAGCCTGATACATGGGGCCCAGAAGCATCACTAGGAATGGTGGGCTCTGTGGCGAACTTTTGAAATGGGCCCCCTGACTGATCCCCGCCGAAGACCCCATCCGACCAACCCCCCTCCTCTGTATTCCTGCACACACTATTATGCCCCATAGTGGCCCCTGTACACAGTGTTATGCCCCATAGTGCCCCCTGTACACAGTATTATTCCTCATAGTAGCCCCTGTACACAGTAGTATGCCTCATAGTGGCCCCTGCACACGGTATTATTCTAAATAGTGGCCCTTGCACACAGTATTGTTTCCAATAGAGGCCCCTGTATACACTATTATGCCCCATAGTGGCCCTTGCACACAGGATTATGTCCCATAGTGGCCCCTGCACACAGTATTATGCCCCATAGTGGCCCCTGAACACAGTATTATGCCCCATAGTGGCCCCTGAACACAGTATTATGCCCCATAGTGGCCCCTGCACATGGTATTATTCCCCATAGTGACCCCTGCAAACAATATGATGTCCCATAGTGGCCCTTGCACACAAAATTATGCCCCATTGTGGACACCAATGAACAATTATTATACTCTAAGGCAGTGATGGCAAACCTTTTAGAGATCGAGTGCCCAAACTGCAACACAAAATCCACTAATTCATCACAAAGTGCCAACACGGCAAGTTAACCTTAATAATGTGCAGATCCACAATTGCACCCAATTACAGACCTGCAAAATATGGTCATACGAATGGGGCTTTATACAGCTTTCTGCTCCACTGTGACCCCAACACAGTCCAATCTGCTCCACAGCGGCCCCCACACAGTACAATCAGCTCCACAGCGGCCTCCACACAGTACAATCAGCTACACAGTGGCCTCCACACAGTACAATCAGCTCCACAGCGGCCTCCACACAGTACAATCAGCTACACAGTGGCCTCCACACAATACAATCAGCTCCACAGTGGCCTCCACACAATATAATCTGCTGCACAGTGGTCCCTACACAGTACAATTTGCTCCATGGTGGCCCCACACAGTATAATCTGTTCCATGGATGGGTGCCCAAATAGAGGGCTCTGAGTGCCACCTCTGGCACCAAGACATAGGTTCGCTATCACCGCTCTAAGGTCTTTTCAGACCCCAGAGTATAATAATCGGAGACCCAAGGGAGGATATAAACATAAAATAACACTTGCTTACCTCTCCCTGGCTCTGGTGCAGTCTCTGATGATGTCAGCCATCTTCAATGACATAAGGAACATCACTTGAGCCGTGGCTTGCGTCGCAACGCATAAGGACGCAAGCCCCGGCCCAGGGACGTCACACAAGTAGGCCTGAAGCCTGCCTGGAGCCAGGAGAGGTAAGTAAAAGTGTTTTTTATGTTCCCTCACCTCCCCCTGGGCCTCCAGTCATTATACTCGAGGTTTTGAAAAGACCTCCAAGTATAATAATAGTGTTTGTGTGGCCTGTGGCCTCACTTGCTGATCTCGGCTCGGAGCCAGGATTGGTAAGTAAATTGGGCCTATTAAAAAAAAATAAAATGCAGCAGTAGCAGCTGTCGCTGGGCCCCCTAATGTCCCAGGCCCTGTGGCTATTACTGCTACCCTGGTATTTTTGCCTCTGGTGGAGCATTAGCCAAAATAAGTCTATGTATGGCCACCCAGTGGTTGTTGTTTTTTTTTTCTTTTTACTTTTAATATAATATGGTTGGCACCTTGGTGGAGAGGTCAGTACATATCTTTGCTTGTAAAATAATATACATGTAGGTATTGACAACACTGTCTCCTTTTCTAACAGTGTGACAGGGTATACTCCATCTTCCCTTATTAACATGGGAAATGTCACATTTGAACCTTATCTTATAGCACTGTATATGGTAGGAATATAATTGGCTAACATATATGGAGGGGCTTAGAAAGCTATAATTTAAATAATAATTTATAAAATATTTTTATAATTTATAGAGTAAGACTTTTTGACTGCCTCCTCTACAGACAATGCAATAGAGTCTATTGCATTGTCTGTATAATAGAAAAGTATTTATGCGGTGTACACCTTAGTTTTTGGATTTTATTTGTCTTTTATACTGAACAACAAGAGATCATCATGTAACTGCGAGGTGACTACTTGACTACTTAAAGGTTCAGCAGAATGTGATAGTCAGGTTAATACTTTTACTGTATTTGCTTCCATACGCTAAGTATTGTGCAGCAAACAGAACTGCCTCCCTATCTTTTCCTGGAGCAAGGAGAGGATCAAGGTTTCTAGGGGATCTATAAATCCATAATAAACATTTGACTATTTTCCAGCATTTAAGATCAGAGATACACAGAGGTACTAAAAATGTTATAGTCTTGGGGTATTAGATCTTATCACATAGAGCCTTAATCTATCCGTGCATGAGGCCTCAGTTATATAACCTTATATTTAAAACTTTCTGTAGAATAGATCATTAGTTAAGCTGGGTTTTACTGATATATTTACAAGTTTAGTTACTTATCCTGTAAATAGAATGGTTAATGCAGCGGCATATAATCTGTTACATACCATTGAGTTCACATTTCTACTCTTGCTTTAGCATCTTATGTAGTACACTGTTTAAATGCAAACCAATTGTTGTAGTGGCGTTGCTGCTCTTTTTCATTGCTCCTCAAAGCATTATCACTTGATTTATTTAATAAATGTGAAGCTTGAGCATGTCGGCAGTGGAGTTTCTATCGGAGTGCTTCCATGCTGTGTTTGTTGAAGTGCTAAGTAATTTGCTTCTAGTGGAGGCACATATCATTTAGCACTACAGTGCATATTTAACCGGATGATGAAAAACACTTTTTAGCTATTCATACGGTAATAGTGATCATCATAATTCCTGTTTCACTTTAAGATTATGACCCTGGGGTTTAGTCCGTTTAGATCTTTCTTCGCATGCATCTTATTTTCATTTGTATCTGCCACGAACTTCTCATCCGGGTAATGTCAGTTAATGTAGCCACCGTGACCGGCAGTAAAACTGATTGTAAAAAATGAAGATTATACTCTCTGCTAGAACAACAAAACTGTATCTAGAAACAGATAGATGTTATGTCTTCAAAGTGTTTGAAGAGTCTGATTTTCCTCATCTTCATCTATAAAGAATACTGTTTCAGCTAGTTTTATGATAACTATGAGCAGACCCACCAAACCTATCACCCAAAAAGCCAGTAAAATACAGTAAAATGTATCCATTAACAAAGCAACAAGCTTCATCTGTAACAAGTCCTTAAAGGGGTTGTCCAGGACACAAAGATAATTAACCCCTAAACTAAACTCCTTCACCCAGCTAGCTTCTAATTTACTTCAAATAAAAAAAATCTATAATTACCCATATCCCTGGGTAATTTCTGATAATCTGGTGATGTTCCATTTCAACGCTTTCGATATGGAACATCACCATCACTCTTCCCCCTCCCCTATACCCATCTTCCTGTCTTCTAGCAGTGGGCATAATAGTTTAGCCAGGGAGACAGGGAAGGGTGAGAGGGGCTGGTAATGGGTGGGATCGCTATTCAGTGAGAGTGGGAGGGGCTAGGATTAATGAGAACGCGAGGGTGGGAGGAGCTAGGCTTAGTGAAACAGAGGGTTTTGCAATGGAGTGAGAGAGGAGGGGGCTGAGTGAGAGGGAGTTAGTGCAGCAGCTATACAGGAAGCTGCACAGCAGGAAGCTAACCCCATTTAAACAAACACAGAAGATGCAGTAGCAACCTTATTAACCCATCACTAGCACTAACAGACCTTTATAAAAAAAAAAAAAGATTTTCTTTCTGGAAAACCCCTTTAAAGGGACCTTTACAATAACATACCATTATTATATCCTGTGAATTGACAAGTGTTAATGAAAGTTGGCTAAGTTCTTCAAAGTGACATTCCTATGTATCAAAATAAATAAAGAGATGATAATTAGATAAATAGCTAGCTAGCTACATGAGAAATACTATGTATCCATAACTATGTGACTTACCCAGTGTTAAGAATCAGATGACCTTTGAAATATATGATAACAAATGGCATCATGGATTTTAGATGTTGGTTCAATGGTAGTGCTAGGTGTGTTCTTTTATCAGAAAAGCACAAATGTGTATATTTGATGTTCAACATGAATATATGTTCTTAAAAAAAATCCTGTAGACTTTTTTATTTTTATTTTTAAAAAACCTCCTTTGGTATGCAGGTTATTGGCAACCTCTTATTTTGAAGGCATTTGCAACCATTTGGTCTTGTCTGTAGACAGCGCAGCATGGGGTGCGTGTTTTATAAAAGGACAAAGTGCAATATGCTGGGATATTTTGTGCAATATAATGATGGACACCAATGGTCTAAACCCAACAGATATTTTTACAGTCAATATCTGCCAGGTGCTCTAAGTGTCCACCATATGATGGATCTGGCAAACCCATTATTTCCATTTTTTTGTCCAAATAACAGAACTGAAATGGAAAAAGCTTTGCAAATGTAAACTTAGACTTTACTGATATAAACTATTACAATGACTTGGAGTCATATAACGATGGATCTCATGACAGAAACCCAATGTACCTTATTGTAGTTAATATATACCACACACTGTTGGTGTCCACCATATGACGGATCTGGCATGACTGTTATTTCCTTTTTTTTTCTTTTCTCACTATTTTAACAGAAACAGAAATAGCAGCACAGATGTGAGCTTAGACTTCACTGACACTAGTTATTACAATCACTTGAAAGTGATTAGAGATGAGCGAGTATATTTGATTGAATACCTCCCCTGCATTGTTTTTGTTGTAAAAAAAAGCACCAGGGAAGGTGGGAGGGGAATCGAATATTTACCGCGTGGTATTCGCCCGAGTACACCAATAACTATGCAAAGGGAGGTATTCAATCGAATACTACTCACTCATCTCTAGAAGTGATTCATAAACCCAAGAGTTGTAGAGAAGATGCATACAGAGCGCTATATGTCACTGTTACAGTGAGCTCTTAGGTTTTTAATAGAACTTCCATCAGTCAGTCTTGGCCAGAATCACTAGATTTAGCAGAGTTTAAGTGATTTTCAATATTCAATCCCTATACAAGGGACATTCCTGTTGCAGATTCCCATGTTGTGTCTGCAGAGTAGTCTCTGACTGACAGACAAGCTGGAGTAGAACTTAACTAACAAGGGTAAAGACCGGGTAATCAATAGAGAAGAAGAAACCAATGCAAGGGTGCAAGGGTGAGACACATAGCAAAGTCGAAGTTTATCCAAAGTACCAGAATAGCAGATAAATAAATAGTCAAATAGTCCAGGGTCTAAAACACAGTTCAGGAAGAACAGGGATATATCAAACAAAGGGCAAAATCAAAACCAGATCAGAAAATAGAGTAAACTGTTCAATATCACAAGGACAGCACACTAGGCTGCAATAAATAATAACTGACACAGACAAGAGTGAAGAGTAGATCAAAATAGAGAACTAATACTATAAGATTGGCTCCTGATTGGTCCTCTTTTCTGGCCAACCAGGATAAAGGTGTGTTACACTGCCATAGCAGAATACTGCTGTCATATCCCCCCACTCTCTTTTGAATGGGTTGACTCTACTCGGTTTGCTCCAGTCTATGAAGAAAAGCTGACAAGGAAGCCAAAAAACGAAAATAATAAGCTACTGTGTCGGCTTTAGTGGCCTGTGTGAATATTTCAAGCGTTCTGTTTATGTGGAAAACAAATATGTATAGTAAAATACAAATGTTTAATAATATTTCAATTTTAGAAACTGGGTCTGCCCTATATAAAGTCTCTCAGAGACCACATTGAATAGTTTACTTCTTGGTAAGATTATTGTCTTTTAGACATTCCTCTAGTAGTCAACAATTTGCCCAGTTAACAGATTTTGAGAAGAGCGCATCATTAGACTGAAAAATCAGGATGGTTATTTTCAAATAGCCCTGGTGGATGGAGCCTGACCGCTGAACGAGATGGCTGCTTGATCTGTAGCTCTGCCACTCGTATGTCCGAAATCACCTCTCCACCTTAGCCATCACTAGCGAATATGGCCAGAACTGGAAGAAATCGTTCTGGAACATCTTCTGGCACACCCAGAACACATCAAGCTCAATCGGGGATGCAGCAGTACCTGAGAAATAAAGACCCCTGTTCTCCCTCACTTACCTCCAAGATGGCACCTGAGGATGAGGATAGCAGCGCCGGGGAGACAGCACATGATTCTGATGCCGACAGCCGGAGACTTGATTCTAGCCAGACTACTGTCATCACTCAGAGCTTCCTCCGGAAAGCTTTATCACAGGCGATTGCTCCGGTTCTTGCCGAAATTGCTGAACTTCGAGCCGATATGAGAGCTATAGATAAGAGAGTGTAAAAACTAGAATCGTCTCATAGAGATATCTCAAGATCCACGTCTGCCATGTCTTCTCAACTGGAAACGCAGGCCGAATTTATTAATAAAAGCTTCCTCCAACTTGAAGATCTGGAAAACCGGAATCGCAGGCGAAATGTGCGCATTCGAGGTATTCCGGAGTCTTATGCGGCAGACACTTTATCCGACACTGCCTGTAAGATCTTTGACATGCTACTTGGCCCTAATAAACTTACCCCTTCGGCGGTGGAACGACTTCACCGCGCCATTCGTCCCAAGCCGGGTCCCGAGGATCCTCCCAGAGATGTCAATTGCGCCTTGCTATCCTCTGCTGACACTACCACGATCCTCCACGCTGCCAGGGATTGCTCATCTCTTGCCCTGGAAGATGCAAAAATTCAGATATATTTTCAAATAGCCCTTAATCTAGGCCATACTGACCTAACTGTTAAGAGATGTTGTGTTGCGGCTATATGAAGACACACACACACACACTATCATTTATGTACCTATTTTTGACTTCCCGTTTAATGCTTCGTTGTGATGGTGTTTGACTATGTATGTTTCCTTTAGGGTGTTTTCACACTACCATTGAACATATGTTATGACTGTGTCCATTAACAAAAAGAAAAAAAAAACTGCTCATTTTTTGCTTTTATTTTGTTTCTGCTTTCTGAGCATGTGCAGAAAAAATGGACAGTATAACGGACAGTATAATGGACACACATCTGTCATGAAACTGATTTGGGTGTATACTGGTCACTAATGGTTACTAACGAACACAAGATAAAATCTCATTGAAATGAATGGAAATTTTAACGGATTTGTGATGATTCATCTACTGTCCATTGCTAAAATCTTGTAATGGACAATAGCAAAGGACTTTACTGACGTCACCAGCGGTAATGTGAATGCCCCTTAGTGTCATCACATGTATGCTACTGTACTATTAGTCCCTGGTGCTCATTATATAATTTTTTACTCTTTGTCTACCTGTCCTTTTGATGTGTTTGTCTCTACATATCCCACCTGGTTTATATCCCACCCAGAGGGTTATCCTATTTATACCATCTTAATAATTGTAGCATCCATCCCCTGGTCTCGGTCATTTATGTTGTCCCCAAGTGTTTTTAACCTTATGCTTTCCTGCCTTTAATATACCTTTTTTTTAAAATTATCCTAGCATTCACAAGCCTAGCATGAAAAACATGGCATACTATAGGTAGATAACTTCATCCTAGTCACTTAAAAAAACTTTGGGATCCACCATTCAAGAAGCTCTTGACTGACCAATAACTGATTGCCATCAGCAAGAAAATGTCATTATTTGCATTGGTATACCCCTTCAAATATATCTAGCAACCTACATTACCATGTTATTAAGCTATTTGGAACTTAATTTCTGCTCTGGGGTGTGATCTTGTTTTGGACGATTCTTGACTGTACTATTTATACCTAACTCATTTATATGTGTGTCTTGCATTTATTGTGACACAAATTAAAATAATAAGAAGTATAATCCATTAGAGTGTGGTTCATCTGTATTATTTACTGCAATCTTTACATATCTTGCAATTGACATCTAGCTACCTTCACCTTCATTTGCACTTGTTTCATGAACAAGAAAACTGGACTGCTATGAACTGGACTTGTAAGGTCTTTAGCAACAAATTAAGGTTATGTTTGGGATCTGATGACAACTTACTTTGAGTATGGAGGCCACATTGGAAGTTCTTCATTCCTGCGTTTGCTACACAGCAACACACTGCCCCAACTGCTAGTGTGTTGATCTGGGGAGCCATGGCATACGCCAGTTGGTCACCTCTAGTATGGATATGAGGGGCAACTCATTGCATCTCATGGCAGATCTTCCATCTGGCATTCTTCAATAGTATAATACTTGTTCATACAAAGTAAGGGTTCCTAAGAATATCTCTGCCAGATTACACCACTTCCTTGGCCTGACGAGCCATCAGATTGATCTCTAATCAAGCATTTATGGGAGCAGCTGGGATGTCAGCATTAACAACTTAGGATTGTGCAGGATCTGCAGGCCCAGCTACACATCTGTGGGGAAACGTGCTGCAGGATACCATACAGAAATGTTATGCCTCCATGTCCAACCATATATCATCTTGTTTCTAAACTAGACGTGTCCAAACAGGTTACTACAGCCTCCTTTCAGTTCTCTATGTAGTCACTTACATATATCATAATTGCATTCGCATATATAAAGTTTCATTTGATTCCAACAGCTCCTTCTTGGTTTGCAATCTTTTTTGTCAATGAGTGCAAATTGGAATAGATAAATTTGCATGTCATGTATGGTCAGACATCACAGTTAGCTATGCCCAGGGCAGCATGCACTATAAATAGAGTCCTAAAGGCAAATCTATGAAATATGTAAATGATTTCAAAATTAATGTCACTAGTAGTGGAAATACCATAGGAATGCCATACAGTGGTTTATACATGTAAGTCAACAAAGTCTGTTAACAATGAAACTTCTCATCGGTTGACACTTGAACCCAAATGACATTTCAATATGACATTTAACTGAACAACCCATTCCATGATTGACAACAACATAGCATTTCCTCTTTGAGCCTTTGATTCAAGAGTTCAAAGCCTCCATACAAAATCTGAAACCTCCTTCCTCCTTCCCCATGTCACACACATAAGGGTCCAGGCTAAGAAGATATGAAAATGTCTTTAGTAATACCTCATACCACAGTGATGTGCTCACCGCCAGTGATTTTCTCTGCCTGGTCGATAAGGAAGGAATAGAGCCCATAGAAAGGACTCTCCAAGTAGGTTTTGACCCTGTAATTTTGCAAAGCTGCTGTTTGGCATATTTTTAGCATCCTTTAGTTTTAATACCCTAATACCTTTTGTGTTAAACAGTGATTTATTTTCCCAGGATTTCATTTGCTTCTATAGCATATTTACATTTCCAATAATTAGTTTTAATATGTTACTGTAAAATTTGTCTTCTGTTTTAATAAATTCTAATTATTTTAGAAAAAAATGTCGCCAGCTTCCCTCTAACTGCACTAACTGCACACCAGCCCTGTAAACCAACGATAAAATCTCACACATAAGCTTAAAATTAAGCGTATAATATTCAGGCTCCTTGATTTGTATTGCCTATGTGTCTTGTGGCTGAAACCCACTGTAATGAACTAGCCCACAAATCACCGCTTAATGGGAATCTACTTATACATATTGCTTAATTAAAAGTTGTGAGCTTATTAACATGTGTCTTTGGCACTGAGCTTTGGAGATGTAATCTCTGTGCAAATCAGATTGGGTTGTAAAAGTTTTATAGATCCACAATAATATGAAGTTTGATACTTTAATAACCTATCATTTGGCTAACAATGGTTCATACCCTGAAATCTACATTTTCTACTGTTTATACATTTAGAGAGATGAGAAAGAAATGAAAATTTTAGTTGTTATAATTCATACAATACAAAATGGGAATAGAAACATTCTGTTAACACTGCATAGATAGAAACATGATAGTTTCATGATCATAAAATGACATATTATATAAATTAGGTTTTCAAGATAAACATATTTCTATGTTTGTTGGTTTGCTGTTTTTTTCATACAGGGTGTCCGGAAAATAAGTACACAAAATGAAAGGGATAACTTTAGCCGGTATATGAAGTGTTTTTTTTTGGATGTGGCTATTTATAGGTACCGTACCTATAAACAACTGGCTATTTATAGGTACCGTACTTATGAACTACTGGCTATTTTTAGGTTGTACCTATGAACTACTGGCTATTTTTAGGTACCCATAGGTACCGTACCTATAAGCAACTGGCTATTTTTAGGTACCGTCCGTACCTTTAAACTATGTATAGGTACCCATAGGTACCGTACCTATAAACAACTGGCTATTTATAGGTACCGTACCGATAAACAACTGGCTATTTATAGGTGCCGTACCTATAAACAACTGGCTATTTATAGGTACCGTACCTATGAACTACTGGCTATTTTTAAATTGTACCTATGAACTACTGGCTATTTTTAGGTACCCATAGGTACCGTACCTATAAACAACTGGCTATTTTTAGGTACCGTACCTATGAACTACTGGCTATTTTTAGGTCGTACCTATGAACTACTGGCTATTTTTAGGTACCCATAGGTACCGTACCTATAAACAACTGGCTATTTATAGGTACCGTCCGTACCTTTAAACTATTTATAGGTACCCATGTTCATAGGTACGACCTAAAAATAGCCAGTAGTTCATAGGTACGGTATTTATAGGTACCGTACCTATGAACTACTGGCTATTTTTAGGTACGGTACCTATAAACAACTGGCTATTTTTAGGTACCGTCCATACCTTTAAACTATTCATAGGTACCCATTGGTACCGTACCTATAAACAACTGGCTATTTTTAGGTACCGTACCTATGAACTACTGGCTATTTTTAGGTCGTACCTATGAACAACTGGCTATTTTTAGGTACCGTCCGTACCTTTAAACTATTTATAGGTACCCATAGATACTGTACCTATAAACAACTGGCTATTTATAGTTACTAGAGATGAGCGAACACCATTCGATCGAATACATATTCGATCGAATATCCGGCTGTTCGAAGTATTCGATTACAATCGAATACCACGAGGCAAACGCAGTAAAAATTTGTATCCCCTCCCACCTTTCCTGGCGCGTTTTTTGCACCAATAACTGCGTAGGGGAGGTGGGACAGGAACTGCGACAACGGAAGCAGTTAAAAAAAATTAAAAAAACCATTGGCTGCCGAAATCAGGTGACCTCCAATTTAGACGAATGGTGGATTTAACATTCGAATAATTTGGGACTGTGAACTATGTCACTGTGAGACAGGGACAGAGCTACAGGCAGGGTTAGCTAGGGATTACCTTTATTTAGGGGAGAATGTTACTCACCCAGCTCTTTGGGGCTCTATCTGGTCGGGATCCCTGTCAGCTTGCGATATGCGCGAGCTGACTTTTTCCTATAGGAATGCATTGACCAGCGTTGATTGGCCAGTGTACAGCATTCGGCCAATCAACATTGGTTCTGTCTGAGGAGGCGGAGTCTAAAATCGGTCCACAGAAGAGCAGAAGAGTGGCAGGGACAAAGCAGAAGAGTGGCAGGCTGCGGAAAATCACTGTGTCCTGTGCTGCTGTGAGGAAGACAAGGCAAGTTCGCGAGTAGATAGATACCACTGTACATTGACTTGTCTATCTACTTCTTACCTGCACAGAAGTGCTGCCACTGCCCTCTTCTAGTCTGGTCCTCTCTCCTTCACATGCCTTCAGAGTGCTCTGCCCCCCCCCCCCGCCTCCCTAGACTAGTATTATAGAGATGCTGGGAGAAGTCAGGGCTTGTGGCTTAGGAGAGTGTGGGCAGGTACTGGGAGGTGATACGTGAGTGATGCACTCACGTCTCCCCACCCACACTCTCCTAAGCCACAACAAGCCCCTCCTACTCCCATCATCTCTTACACTAGCCTAGGGAGGTGGCGGCACTCTGAAGGCCTGTGAACGAGAGACCAAGACTGCACCAGACCAAGAAGAACTGGGAGCGGCAGCGGATCTGTGCAGGTAAGCGGACACAAGGGGGATTTTTTTAAACACTACACAGTGTGGAGTCCAAAAATTGAAATAATTTTTGGACTACATGCTGTGTAGTTAATAGGGTTGTTTTTAAAATCCGATCTTCAATTATTAAAAAAAATCCCATTGACTTGCATTGGGATCGAAATTGGGATCTGGTTTGAATGGAAAATGATCGAAAATCGGAATTTAAAATTGATCCTGAAATTTCAAGATCGACTCAACCGTAGTTGCTTCCGGTTGACAATGGACATTCTGTAGTGACATTAAAATTGGCTAAATACCTTCCATAGATGACTGAGTACTTTCATATGAAATATGTTTATTGCCATGAGAGATTCCCCTTTAAACACTAATCTAAGCCTCCATCTTTCGTTCCATTATATTACAGAAACAGTGCAGTAAAATGGCAGGCTTATTAGCAGAATCCCGATATTCCTCATTTATAAGACAAGTGCCATTTGTAGCTATCATACAACAGAGCATTATGTAAATACATTTTCCTCCTCAGAGATTATTTCTTAGAGGTTATATGAAGTTGACAATCGAAACTCATATTTGTGAATGTCTTACTAGTCTTTCAAATTTTTCTGGAGAAAGTAATAAGGTTAACATGACCTGGCACATTTTGCAGTATATATAAATGTTGATAAATCCCTTGAACGTTCCTCACTAAAGCGTCTGTTTCAGTCTTTCATTTTTCTTTTAGTGTCTTGAGAGTTTACAGTAAATGTTATATTTAGCCTTAGAGCTAATTGTTAGTGTACACCCCTTGTGTATAGGACTTGGATTAATTATTTTATGACATAATGGTAATTAAAGGTAGGTTTCTGTCTAGCAGTGTTGTAGCTGGGAGATTGACAAGATGTACACTGAATAATACGCTGGTATCAATATGTGATTGGATTCTCCATTCAATTGGTCACTACTGTAATACAATATCATTGGCTTTATTAAAATACACATGTCTGAGTTGCGTCATATGATTGCCTTCTTTGGTGGAATTATCCTTTATAGATTTAATAGATTAAATATGCTAAAAAATGTAATATCATTGAATTCAATTCACATTTGCAACATAAAGATAGTATAAAAATAGCAGAGTAAACTAATAGTAGCAAAGGTGAACAATGAGAGATTAGTTAGCACTCCGTACTAAATATAAGCACCTCATATAAATCTTTGGCTAAACCAAAACAAACAATACACAATGGAAAAAGCACAAGTCAAAAGAAAATAATCCAACCAAATTTTTGTAAAAAGTTATATATAAATTTATTAAACAATACAAAAATTATATATTTAACATTAAAATATATTCAAATACAGCAGGGCAGATGTAAATTTGTCAAGACACAACGAAAAATGACACTAGGAATCAAAGATCTAAAGAGCTGAGCATAAATCCACAATATTATATCCTAGGTAGATCACAAACAGCCATAAATAGAACAGTGTAAATAGACCCAGATATGTGATTGCCCCACAAATAGCAATAATCTATATGCAATGCGTTTCCGTCTCACACTTAAGTATCCAAGGAATAGCACATTGCCACTGCCTGCAAAGCATACAGAAACAAGAATAAATTATACCAATGTAGGATAGTGTGGGACAGACCAGGAGCGCACATAAATATATATAGACCGAAAATGACAATAGTAGGGGAACCTGACAGATATCATGCTATAGTTAGATCATATAGATCATCCCAAAATGCACCATACTACATAAAGCATCAGATATAGCATATATTACTTGGATCAAAGTGATGGCTGCAGGATTCAATTACCTGAAGTCATGTTGGAAAATGGAGAGTGGCACACATAGCTCTCACAAACAAATAACCGACATGCAGAAGGACCATCCCTACGCGTTTCGCCTAATGCAGGCTTCCTCAGGAAATTTGTAGAATGGGCATTTATGGACACAGGGATACCTAATGTGTATGGGTTTTACTTTTTTTGTTTTACTTTGATTTCAGTTTTTATTCTTTAAAAAAATTGCTGTAGTTATTAAGCCCCTCAGATTCTTATCACTAATCAATGCATTGCTAATTTATTGCAAAATTGCAGCATTTCAATTACAGGCTGTATAGTGTAGCCTGTAATATAAGATAATGCCAACATAGCCTGGGAGCCTTCAACAGGCTCCTGGTTATCATTGCAAAGAATCACTGGCCCCAGTTCTCATTCCTGGGGCCAACAACCTGCACCAAAATGGCGGCACTCATGTGCCTCTAGGAAAATGGCTCTCAATGTTCCAAGGAAAATTGATCCCATTGGGATTACTCATTTCAAAGGCTCAAGTATTGTATGTATTTCTCAATAGCATATACTGAGTTACCACCATATTTAAATAACCGACATCTGCTGTACTATTATGGCAGATGTCGGGAAAGGGTTAAAGGGGTTTTCTGGGCAAAAAAAAGTTGTTGTTTTTTTAAATATCTATTGGTGCTATTAATTGGTTAATAAATCCACCTATATACTTTTTAGTGTGTTTTGAGTGATTTCTGTGTGTCTCTGGGGCCCAAAGTGACTCTTACTTTTGATTACATCCTTCTACTTCCTGCAATGTAACTTCCTAACCTCTGTCACCTCTCTCCCCCACTCCATCCTCACATCCCCCCATATACCCCTCCCACTGTCTAGCTATCCTTCCTATCCTAGCTATCCTATATGTCCTACCCGTCCTACTCAGCCCAACCCCTGACCCATATTACATATTTACCCTGTATGGCTTCTTCCTGCGAGACGGCCTCTTCTCCTCCTGTACTGTGTGCGCACTCCTCCAATGAGTCACCTCTACTGCGCATGTGTAGCTATGCAATATAGGTGATTTACTGGCAGCAGTACATGCACACTGCTAGGAGAGGAGCGCTCACCCTGCCAGCAGATTAGGAGGACCCATTTCACCAGATGAAGCCGTGGATGGGTATGTATGAGTGAAGTGGATGGGGGGAGTAGTAGTGACAATCCGTTTCTGGAAATGGGAAAACGGATCATCACCGGATTATCAGAAAATGTCCCTGAGGAGGTTACTTGACTACACATTTTTTATTATTAATGTTATTTAGAAAGTAGGTGGGTGCAGGGTGTTTAGATTAGTTTAGGGTTTTTAAAATATCCTGGACAACCCCTTTAATACTTTCACAGTAAAAAGAAGACATTAAAATGTGTATATGGCAAGACAGTAATAATTTGTTTCTGTGTTTCAGCCATATACTAATTACTTCTTTCAAGTTAACTTTAATGAAATCCAATGCTTGAAATAGTACAATGCAGTTTATTTATGTCTCGGGTTCCTTTAACTAGTCAAACATAACAGCAGTCGTCAGTGGTTAATTTGCTGGCATACTTGCATATGTAAATCCTGTCACAATACTAAAATGCAATCATGTAATGATTGGAAAATGTTACCGTCATAAATCACAGAACGGCGATCATCAAAAACTGCAGTCATCCAGGACAAATTTAACATCATTTATGTCTCTCCAGTTCCTAGCCCATAAAATGCACTATTTTTAGAGAACATTTTACAGGAAATCCTAAAAAAAATCTTCAGGCCGATGTAATAAGTTGCTGAAGGAGTTCTAACTTACTAGTAATTACATTTTAGTATGTACAACTTTCCGCAGGAATTATTTAACGTATAAACATTTAAAGGCTGAATTAGAAGAGACACCATGAATGTCACAAAAAGCCACAGCTAATTTCATTAAGTATAAGGTAAACTCTCTGCTCCTTCTTCAAATAAGCTGTGGCTTGAATGCTAAAGATGTAATGAACTTCACGGTTCATAGCATCTGACATTGCTTAATTAATGGGCGCATTTATAGAACATAGGCCTCTGTAATTGATTTATATGCATGATTTGCACATACAGCTGTTAGTTCCTGTAGGAAAGTCATAACTCAAATGTGTGCATATTTTTAAGATATGGAAGAGAGAGGAAAAACAACAAACCTGACAAACCCCTGAACAAATTTATAATACAAGTTAATAACTCATTAAAACCACACAGCACTGCACCGCATTCTTTATAGACCTTACACTACCTACGTAATTGGGAAGCGGAGAAAAAAAAAAGATGGGACAAAGTTGTTTATAGGAAACGAGTGTGACAAACATTAATAATGGAAATTGAATAAAATATACAGATAGAGTGAAAACCTAATAGCTCAAATTAATTGGAAATGCTGACTAATAAGGAGTACTAGAAAATGAAGAAAAAAGCTCTACGGAGATCTATTTCCATATATTTAGTAAGCTATATAAAATACATTTTATTGACCTCATAGAAGTTGTATAGAAGTTGGTCAACTTTGAGGTCCCATGCATAACAGCGCAACCTGGAAATGAAAATCTGATCCATGTATCGGCTGGATGTTCTGGCCTGAATTAAGTGATCTATGAGGCTGAGAGTCCCTACCTGTCTGCAACTTCACTGTCTACTATATACTATGATGTAAGCAGTCCCGGACACATGACTGGGTTTGGGCAGGTGTACTGACTAGAGATGAGCAAACACTAAAATGTCCGAGGTTCAAAATCCGATTCGAATAGCCGCACACTGTTCGACTGTTCGAATGGATTTCGAACCCCATTATAGTCTATGGGGGGAAATGCTCGTTTCAGGGGTAGGCAAAATTTGATAAAATTATACTTACCAAGTCCACGAGTGACGGTCGGGCTGGATTCTCCTTGAAGTCTTCTCCCGGCGCAGCGTCCCTGCGGCATCTTCCGGCCGGAATTCACTCTGCCTAGGCACCAGGGCCTAGGCAGAGCCGACTGTGCATGCGCGGTCGGCTCTGCACGGCCCGATGCCTGAGCAGAGCCGACTGCGCATGCGAGGGCATGTCTGTGCATGCGCAGTCGGCTCTGCCTAGGCCGGATGCCTAGGCAGAGTGAATTCCAGCCAGAAGATGCCGCGGGGACGCTGCACGGAGAAGACTTCTAAAGGTAAGAGAAGAACCAGCGTTGATTGGCAATGTATAGCATTCTGCCAATCAACGCTGGTTCTGCATCGAACCTTAAACTTCGAACAGCTAGTAGTGTTCGATTGAGTACGAATATTTTGAATACCGTAGTATTTGATCGAACACCTACTCGATCGAACAGTACTCGCTCATCTCTAGTACTGACCAGATTTTCAGGACTGAATTGTCTCATATGAATGGACTTTATTATGTCTAGTTGAAGATGTGTGAGACAGTAAATTTATATTTAGGATTATGTTTGAACTTTTCTAAGTTATGTTATCAGAGAAGCAGACAGCTCCATTTGTAGAGTAATGCTATTGCATCATGGCTGTTTTATTAAAGGGATTATATTATTAGAATCCCGTTTTAAGCTATTCATCTACCTTTAGATGTCTTCTCAGCGTGCATGTAGTGAGAAGGAGTTTGCAAACATACAAATATCATAAATAATTTTACAATGAACTAGTCCATGAAAACAATTAAATAGGAGGGAGGTAACACAGGGAGGTTACTATGCTTTTTCCCTGACGATCCAGTATGGATTAGAGTAATGGTAAAATATGTATAGGGACCTTTTTTATTTTAACGCTGTAGTCTGAGGGTCAGATTTATATTGCCTGATAGACATTAGATTGAGGTGGTGTGTATGTGGAGTATAACAGAGCAAATGCTTTTATAGGCCAAGGCCCCAAGGGGAATCCCACAGCAAAAAAATTGCTGCGGGAAAAACCAGTTCTTACTGCAGCACTGTAGACAAATAGTTTGCAGAGGTTTCCTCTGATGACTTTCTGTTTCAATTATACCTATGAGCAAACCGACGGCATTTCCGTAGGTATAATTGGCATGCCATGATTACCAAAGCCGTGTCAGTTTTGGAAATCGCAGTATACTGTATCTATCCTGCAGTTTTTACCGCAAAGTGGCATTGGATTTGCTAGAATCCCATACACTTTACCCTGACTGTAAAACGCAGTGATTTTTCCTGTGGTGTTTCCGCCACGGGTAAATTGTGGCGTTTGCGCCAAATTGTGCAGCTGAATGTGCAGATGGAGACTGGGGATCATGCAAGGGCATCTGACTGCATGACTGTCCTGTATGTCTAACAAGGGAGCATATAGGATATCAAACGATACCTGTCCTTTATTTGTTTAGAGGAATTTCTTGGGTTTACCTATAATTCAAGGTTAGTCATCAGCTAAGGTACAGAGCTATACATAAGATGCCTATTTAAAACTTATTAACCCATTTATGCCAGAGGTTGACATTTCTGAGTTGTAATAATGGAACTCTAGGAATAAATGGGTTAAAGGCATGAGCTTGTCTCATGATATTTATATACTCCAGAAAAGAATGTGCACATCCTGGGTGCTATTGGAGGGATATTGCACATATTAGGGTGCATTCACACTGAGTATACGCTAGCTTATTCTGAACATAAAACACGTTCAGAATAAGCGGCGTCTAAAGCAGCTCCATTCATCTCTATGGGAGCCGGCATACGAGCGCTCCCCATAGAAATGAATGGGATGCTTCTTTCACTCCGAGCAGTCCCATTGAAGTGAATGGAGAGTGCCGGCGTATACGGCAAGCTCTGCTCATGCCGGAGCGTACACGCCGGCACTCCCCATTCACTTCAATGGGACTGCTCGGAGTGAAAGAAGCAGCCCATTCATTTCTACAACAGGCTGTATTCCTCCTGCAAATGAGGCTAAATGTAGCAGCCTCAGTTATAGGGGAAATCAGCCTCCCTAACAAAAAAAAAAAGTGAACAGATGTCCCCAAAGGTCTCTTATCACCTTATGGGGACACAATCTGAAAAAAAAAAAATTAAATATAATAAAAAAGTTAAAAAAAAAGAAAGAAAAGAATTTAAAAAATAAATAAATAAAATAATACGCTAATGAAATACCATTATTAAAGGTTATAGCCCCACCCCCGACAACTCCATACAAAATAAAAATTACCGTAACAGAGAGGAAAAACTATTTTATAAAGTGGTTTTTTTTTTTTATGTAGATTGTGAGCCCCACATGGAGCTCACAATGTACATTTTACCCTATCAGTATGTCTTTTTTGTAATATGGGATGGAGATCCATGCAAACACGGGGAGAACATGCAAGCTCCTTGCAGATGGTTTTCTGCCCTTGGCGGGATTTGAACACCAGGACTCCAGCGCTGCAAGGCTGCAGTGCTAACCACTGAGCCACCGTGTGGCCCCCTTTTATAAAGTTTTTTAGTAGCGCTTTATGTTATTAAATTTAATAAAAAATAAAGTGAAAACCAGACACAATTTCCCTTCTATTATGTTCATATTTTCCCGGATATAAAAAAAATTAAAACACATTCGAAAATAAAAGCAACAAAAAAATTAAGTCCTATGTGTCCTCGAAAAAAGACGCAAAAATTAGTTGAATGAGACATACGAGAAAAATGTTACAGCCCTCAAAACCGCACATACAAAAAAAACCGAAAATGTGTCTGGTCCTGGAGCACAAATTGGCCCGGTACTGAAGTGGTTAAATAAAATGCAATACCAGTAAGCAAAGGTATGACTCTAGCTGTAATGTAGGTTGAATCGCATTGAAATGTTCCCCATGCTTTCTTTCTACGGCATTTATTCATATGACTTTCTGCTTACCAGACAAGTTGAAGACAAGGCCCCTGCATTCTGTCATAGCAGTCTGAGAAATCAGTATGAATTTTTCAATTTACATGAAAAATGTTAAAATAATACACATTGAATGTTGGACATGTAAAAGAAATAGTGAGAGTCTTATGAAGGGATCTGGGGATGACCATAAATATCAAATCATTAGTTTTAAAGCCTATAGAACAGACCAATGCAAGGTGCCAAAACTGTCTGTTGAAAAGCTTGTTTTAAAATATTGGTTATAAGTTGAAAGCCTTCCCTAGTGGCAGTTTAAGAATCACTGGTTTATCCATTAGTGTTCAGCTAACACCTACAATTTACATTCCTCTGAACTATGGCATCCGAACAACTATTCCAGACTTTCATTATTTCATAGATATATATAGTATAGCATATAATACTATAATATTATATTTATCTGTATAATATTAATATGTCAAAGCTTGTGAAAAGGAATCTTTATGGAAATATCATTGCATGTTTGGCATTAAGGAAACGTGTAATTGTAATTGAATCATTCACAGCTTAGATTCTATGCTGGTATTTGCAACGCTGGTCTTATTTTGTAATGCCCTTGGGTAATCCTTAGCTGTTTGCATTGTAATCTCAATTGGAATACATCTGCTATTGTAATACCTTTTTACAGTACTTATACAAAAAGTGTAACTAACTAGATGGCTGTTTTCAGTGGACCATCAACATAGTTTCATGCTTAACAATATACGCACATTATGTTAAAAATAGGATAGATATAATTACTGATCCTTTACACTTTTTACACTCATTTATTTAACTATTTTTTGGAATTCCTATAGATTATAAAAAATATTGTATTCCGTATTTAACTCAGAAGAAACATCTTCCCACAATTTTAGGGTGTCAAGAAGGCTGCTCAACAATGCTGGTTATGTATTCATTATTAGTATATTTGTGCCTTATAGAGTGAAAACAATCTAATATTAAAACTAACGTTAATAAATTGAAAAAATAAAAAATGTTGTATTGAATGATATACTCCGATAGTCAGTTGTCTTTTTGAAAACCTCCAATCTAAGATGGATATCTCTGACCCAAAAGTTTTTTCTTTAGGATTCCAGACTTAATGTGCTGCAACTCCAGAAGGTCAGCTTGATCACTTTGATATTTCAGTCACTCTCCCTAGGAATTCCTGTTTAAATTCTTTGCTGTCCATAAGTACAGGCTCAGATTGGCTCACTGGGGTACTGGTGATTCTGACAGTGAGAAAAAGAAGAATTCCCCTATTTTATCTTTATAGTGAGGGTTTATGAGAACTGCCATCCAGTACTCATCCCTCTGTTTGATGCTAAGTATACAATTGTTGCTGTGTTAGCAGCGAAGTATACAGCCTGCCATGACCATTAGCATATACGCAGACCTACCTTGGTGGGGGTTCTTGGCAAGCATTGTCATTGTCATCATTATCCTGAAAGAAATAAGGATTAACCTCCTCCCCTGGCCTGTGGCATATCAAGGTCCCTCTTTGCATCTAAGGGAGAATGTTTCTCCTTCTCCTGACCCTGACCCAGAGCCTCATGCTCTTTCATCAATACAAGGCAATAATGTTGACTAAGAGGTGGAAATTATTCCTCCTCTTTTGTCCCTCATGCATGAGTGTGTTTCTTGTGAGACATACAATAGAGGGATCACATGACAGATGCTGTAGTTGTCCCTAATGACAAATTTGGTAGCTTCTTCAAAGGGCTTGAGAAGCTGACACACTTCCCTCATGAGTCTTTAATGGCATATCTTGAAGTAACACATTATCCCTGTAGTGTGCTGCAAACAATAATCATTCACTGCATTCTGATGCTCACACAGACACTCCAGCATGTTTAATATGAGTTGCAATGTTTCAGATAAGGCAGTGCAAAGGCAGATCATTTTTTTCACTGCAAATGGATCAGGGTGTTTTTTGTGACATAATAATGGCTGAAATGCGCAGATAACTTTTTTGGCTATGAGAAGCAAATCTTTTAAGCCACTATACACATTAATAAAGCGGCACATCAGCAGATTATGGTCATGTGCCATACTGAGACAATGTGTTATTCTACCTAAGTGCAGCATAGCAACAATATTGGCGCTATGTTCACTAGCAATGCTGCTCAGTTGGTGTTGGAAGCCATCCAACATGAAATTTGCTGTAGGACACAGCGAAGCAGCTCTTTTGCTTAATGGCTCCACTGATCCAGGCTTATTTTTTTTTATAAAACTGCAGGGTGGTGGAGGAGTATTGAATACTACAGCTTGCCCTGGTGAAAATGATGATGGGAAATGATCCAGATATAATGGATGGGTACCTGTATGGCGTTGGATCTGGGCTTGAACAATTGGGGTGGAGCTAGCTGGCCTTTTTGTGTTTCTGGACTGAGGTTTTGTCCTTGTCCATAATTGCTGCTCCATGTGGCCT
Organism: Leptodactylus fuscus; assembly: GCF_031893055.1. NCBI lineage: Eukaryota > Metazoa > Chordata > Amphibia > Anura > Leptodactylidae > Leptodactylus > Leptodactylus fuscus. The sequence goes on along the minus strand of NC_134268.1, from coordinate 91,808,788 downwards.
ACACCTTTTTCTAGCTGACATCCTTGCAGCCATTTTTGAATGAAACTGGTTTTCTTCATATGCAAATTAATCTTCAAGGAGCACAGGCGCGTTATCCCTATGCCTCAAGCACCCCTATATCATCAGCCACCTCCCTTTCTGACTGCCCCCTTTTTGAAAGATGATTCCTCCTTCTACACCTCCCCACTGTTTTCAGAGCAGCTAGTCATGTAGAGTGCAATTAAAATCTTGTACATGCGATGTATGTGACTAGCTGCTCTGGAGGGGTTCCATGATGCCAAATGCCCCCCCCCCCCAGCACCCCCTGCAGCAAGATTGGTAGATACCCACATTTATCTTCTGCAACCTGGGGTCTGGCCAGTGACCCTGGGCTGCTAGGTGCCCTCAATACCTGGTTGATGCTGTCGAGAACTGAGAAAGTGAGCCTACGCGTCTGAATAGCCTGACTTCCTTTATAGACTGCAGTACACGTGTATTGCTGTCTGTAGTACTGAAACAGTGATCAGAGCATCTCTGGTTCAGGTCCCCTAGTGAGATATCACTAAAAAGTAAAAAAAAAAAAAAAAGTCTATAAAATTTTTTTTTTAATAAAGCAAGGAAATAGTGATATTTTGCCATCATGTCTTAAAAAATTCTATAAAAAGTGATCAAAAAGTCATGCATTCTAAAACAATACCAATAAAAAGTACAGATCGCCCAGCAAAAAAGTAAGCCCTCAACCAACTCTGTCAACTGAAAAAAAAATTGCTACACATCTCAGAAGATGGCAATGCAAAAATAATTGAATTCTTTCCCCAAATGGGTTTTTCTTATTAAAAACTATTAATGCATAAAAAGACAATTAAAATGAGGTATCTCTGTAATTGTACTGTACTGTGTGCCCAAACTGCAGTTTATGCCCACATGTCTGACACTGGTGTACCCAGGATAATGTATGTAATGTTATATGTGGGTATAAACTGCTGTTTGGGTGCAGCTGGGCATAGAAGGGAAAGAATGCTATTTTGGCTTTTGGAGCACAGAACCCTGAAATACCAGTAAAGTGGAATCCACTGACAAGTGACCCTATTTCAGAAACTACACACCTGAAGGAATTTACCCAGGGGAACAGTGAGCTTTTTTTTTTTTTTTTAATGTAGATTGTGAGCCCCGCATAGAACTCACAATGTACATTTTTCCCTATCAGTATGTCTTTTTGGAATATGGGATGGAAATCCATGCAAACACGAGGAGAACATACAAACTCCTTGCAGATGCTTTTATGCCCTTGGCAGGATTTGAACACCAGGACTCCAGTGCTGCAAGGCTGCAGTGCTAACCACTGAGCCACCGTGTGGCCCCTGAACAGAGAGCATTTTTTAACCCCCAAGAGTTGCATTAATTAATCATACAACCTTACTGGTGCCATGATATATGTTATGTAATGTTAAGATAATAAATAGTAGTTGATTTTTTGTGGAACAAATTGTACTTTATAATTAATATTCCATACAATATACTGGGAAGCTAGAATAAATTCAGAATGGAGTGGAATTAGAGATAAACTGCCTCTACAGGCACTGAAGGCGGGCATAAAAAAATAATAGCTGCGATCAGAATGAACATTTTAGAGCAGCCACCATGTTTAAAGACTCAACATTTGCAGCTCAATTACAGCAGATGAAGGAGTTAATGCTGTGTTTCCATACAGTATATTCACCAAACTTCTACCATTCATTACACAGTAGGGAATAGAATTTTATGTAATCCAATTTACAAACAGTATGAGTTTAAGAATATATTGCAGATTCTGATGTGGCTAAACATTGAAAACCACATATGAAAAACTTTGATTATGAATGTACTGTTGTTACTGTGGCTTATGTGGTCCAGTGCTTTTAACCTACTTTTTCCGCCTTGTATACATGTACCTCAAAGGTAAATTATACTTTATTACACAAATAGGAAACTTATATGTGAAAACATAAAACTTTTTGTGATTTATATACTGAAGTTAAAAATTAACTTTGCATTCTTATAGTGTAAGCTACTTGTTTTAGGTGAACATTTCAGTTTCAACAGCAATGGCTATTGGCTGGACATAAATATAGTTTATATGAATATAGCAAATTATATAAATACAGTATTATAATACACATTTCAAACAAAAGTGCTAATGTTAAGAAGCATGTTCCTGAATGTAGGGGTTAAAGGTCCAGGGAAAAAAATATTGTTGATTTAATCTGTCCCTTGTTACTTTCATGTTTTTAGCAAAATCATATTACATGTAACAAAGATGAGGCTACTAATATTTGTTTCCTCAATTATCAGTTCTGTTTTTCATCCTTCACCTCATTGTCCTGTGTATCTGACTATAAGATAACTGGAGCAGAAACTTCCTTCTGTGCTTTGTCTGCAGTAGGGTAAAAGTTTAAGCCTTGATCCCTTAAAGGGGATCTTTTATCACCTCCGCCAACTGTATCTGACACAGTGAAAAAAATAGAAAAATTGTGGCTTTCATTGCTTAGAAATTACATTAACTATTTTAGGACAAACAATTCAATGTCCTACACAATGTAAATAATTATTTAATTTTTTTGTTGTATGAGGGGTGTTCATTAAAGATTTCCCCTGACCCATTTCTTGTCAACTGAGAGCAATGAAATTTGGCACAGTGATTAGTCTTTCTCTACATAGGTGCCACCTAGGGACACACACTTCTCCCATCTCTTTAAGCAACTGTAAAAACCTCACTTGTAGAAGTCAACAGGTTGCTCCAAAAGCCACACTGTAACTTCAGAAATCAGAGTCTCATCATCTGGAAAAATCTTGCTCTTCAAAAATAAGTTCATTGTTGGAAAAAAGTGAAAGTCAGATGGTGTGAGGTCGGGTGAATAAGGGGGATGTAGTAGAATTTCAAAGCCACAGGAGCATGTTTCCATTTGGGCAATATGTGTGTTGTGAACTTTTGCATTGTCTTGCAGAAGGCGGACACCTTTGGTGAGCATACCACGTCTCTTGGCTTTGATGGCCTCCCGCAATTTCCACAAAAGTGAACCATAGTATGTCCCAGTGATCCTGGTACCCTTTGCTAGGAAATCCATCAATACTACTCAGTGCTGGTCCGAAAATACTGTAAGCATGACCTTGCCTGTCAAGGGTTTGGCATGTGCCTTGTTTGGAGGCGGTGACTCATGATACTTCCATTGCATCAACTGGATTTTAGTCTCACGATCATACTGATCATACTGAATCCGGCTTTCATTGTGTATGATCAGTCTGTTGAAAAAATCCTCCTGGTTTCCATGGCACATTGTCAATAAACTTTGAGAGCATTCAACTAGTTCTTGCTTCTGAAAAGGTGTGAGCAGCCAGGGAACTCAGTGAGCAGATATATTATGCATGTGAAGATGGTCTTGGATGATTTTTTTCCACGGACCTCACATTAAAGGGGTTGTCCCATCACAAGGATCCTATCTATACTGCTTATTAATGTGGATGTAAGACTTTTCCTAAATACACTGCTTCAGCAAAACTGCTTTGTTTGTCCACTATCTTACTTTATTCAATTCTTTGTGGCCACAGCCCTGACTTACCTGCTCATGAGTCAAGTGATGTATCTGCTGCTCTCAGGGGGGAGGGAGGAGGGGCTAAGTGCAGGGAGCGAGCCTGTGTATCTAGCTATTCCTGTGTCTACACCACGTGACCTAGCTTCCTGCTATCAGATAGGGGAGAGGAACTGCTTTCATTTCTTCTGTTCTCCCAGTTATCAGGCTAGCTAATTCAATTGTGTTCATTATGGCAGAGACAGGCAGTGTCTGTATGCAACACAGAATGGAGTTGCTGCTGCCTGTACTTCATAGTCCAATATGGGTGGGCGGAGCTACACACAAATTTTGGGGCGGAGCTAAACGACATGTTGCATGTGAAACCCCGCCCACCAAATGATGCAAGAAACCAGGAAGAAAGAAGATTTTACAGCAGTAAAGACTGATGAGTATGTGTGGTGGGAATACCCCTTTAATCTTGACATTTTGGGCTAGGTGGCCCATTTGCTGGATAATGTGTTCATCAATAGCAGAGTGGTATCGCCCTGGAATTGTAGCTGTTTCCACCGAAGTCCAACCACATTTGAATTGTCAATGCCAGTTCTTGACTACATCATATGATGGGGAATAATCACCATAAACCTCTTTCATCTCATCAAATGTCTCCTTTGGTGTGTGGCCTTTCAACTAAAGGAACTTGATGACTTCTCTGTATTCCACTGGGTCTATTATCAAACCTCACACCACTTCAGCACCTCTAAAATCAAGACTATGTTCAGATTTAAGTTAAAAATTGGCACATAACCTATAGAGATTTATATCATTACTCATGTGTAGTTTCAGTGTCCTGTAATAAATAGAAGATTGTCAGGGGAAATTTTTAATGAACTCCCCTCATATATGTTTATTTTTACACTCAATCATATACTTGTATTTCATTATCAGTGTTCATTTGCTTAAACTTTTAGTCTGAGGAGCCACGTTACTCATCGGGTAACACAGTTAAATCTCTAGCATAAAAGTCAGTTACAATAAATAAAAAGTAACTTTTAATAAACAAACATTGATAAAAAAAAAAAAAAAAGATAATCTATGTGTGTCCACAAGTAACACCATCTCTCTGCAATGGCTAAACATCAGAATGCAAGTACATCTGTAAGGTATAGGGACCAATGTGCATTACAACACACCTCTGCAGGAGAGTGATTGCATGTGCAAATAAAGCCCTGATATCTTTGATGGCCCTAAAAAAAACCTCACTCCTTACTAGATGAAAATAAAGTAAGGGGTCAGCTGAATCTTGGAACTGATGCAAGGGCTGTCCAAAACAAACAAATAAGCTCACCAGGGATGAGGATACTGGCCTAATGCCACACCAATATCCCTAAGAGGCTGAATAGAGGTCAGTCACTAGCCAAGAGTTATGGTGCTGAGATCCCACTCTAGACAAAACCTACGCCTTTCTCCATGATTTACTTGGATCATCAGGTGTTAAATCACAAAACAACAACCACTGCATGAGATGTGTAAAATACACTATGAACACGAAGGATTGGTGATTCAGCGTGTCCACTGCTGATAACAGTGGCACCATACTGAGGCAAATGCAAGCCTTATATGTGGAAAGCCCCACCCCTACAGCCGACCACCAATCAGACACATAGCACTCAGCCCAATGGGAGGCAAGCTAGCAAGCTAGCCATCCACGCTTCTTCCTAATGCCCGCCCGGCAGCCTGGTGGATCTGGAGGAGGTGTGTAGATGGTGCAGAATTTTACGTCGCTCCAAGAAAGGAGTGTATACTTTAAGCCGCAACCCATCTCAGGATCCGCCAACATAAGTGTTGGACCTGAAAGAGAGATACAAGTAAAGAGAAGTGCATCAGAGATGTGCGGGATAATAGGAGCGAAGACAAGGTAATATTAGTAGTAGTATTCAGGCTAAGAGGGAGCAAGGAAACAGCCTTGATGAAGGGAATATCCTCTACCAGTATTGACTCAGACAAACAATGGAAAAATATTGGCCGGCTCCCATAGAAATGAATGGAACTGCTTTATACGCCGCTTATTCAGAACGTGTTTTACGTTCAGAATAAGCTGCCGTATACATAGTGTGAATGCACCCTAAATTTGAAAAAAATTCACCCAGTGTGAAACAGAATATTTTCTATACTAAAGATATATTCATATTTTCTTATTTGCAGCAATAGTTTGTCTGTAACAAAGTCCACGTGTTACATGAAGATTTAACATGGACTGCCGATTTGTGAATCCATAACATACATTTACACACTGCAGATCAATGTTCATTGCACATAATCTCAACTACTTTGCTGGTACTGTAATACACTATAGGTTTTCTGCCCACAAATAAGAATAGAATTTCTAGAATATATTCAGCCCATGGGAACATAAGCTAAGGAAGGCAGTCTATAGAATTACTGTATATGAAATAACCATATATACAATAGTACTGCATATTCTGTATATGTAGTGTGTATGTCTCTCTCTCTCTTATATACTGTACTCTTTGTGTATTCCTTTGCTTATAAAGAGAGAACTAGAATGAGATAAAGGTTATACCTTTAATGAGAATGTATGTGATATATGAAAATGTATTAAATACTATGGACATCAGTTTCCAGAATAGAATCTACTGCTCCGGGCACAAGATCCAAGCAAATCAATATCCTATTATACAGCCTGCAGCATTGCAGTGAACTGTAGTTTGCCTTTCCATAATAGAAACAGGACAAATTCACACATTGCACTTTTATAGATCTGGTGGGCTGTTCCTGCATCTGTTATATACTTATTACAGTCTCTGCTACTGGTTTTCCGTAACCAGTGATTGATGGCAGACATTCATTTGAGAAATTGTTTCAATTAAAATATTACAATAGTAATAATTTTTAAAGATGTTCTACAAGAGCTGTAGTAAAGGTCAATATGTATCTTATGTCTTATCTCCTCATTTTCACCTACCAATGTGAAATAATAGGAATATGAGATCCATCATGAAGTAAGTGTGAGTTAGAGGGCTAAATTACCTCTTTCTGGCATTATTCCAGTACACTTTAAATGAGGTAATTGTCCTTGACTATAAAATTTGCATTTTCAAGACTTAATTGCTATCATTACAATTTTTTCTTACCATCATTTTGAAATACTATTAATTTATCTAAATGGAGCATTTTGTTTTTTGCATAAAAATTTCATTACTGTACATCATACGTTTAATTATTGTTATAATATTTGTTTGAGAATCTTTTTACATACGGTATACTTTTGAGAGTATAAACATTTTTACCTGAAATGGTTAACGAATGGTCACAGTAAGTATACGGTTTTGGCCTTAAGAACTGAAGAAGACCTCTTTATAGAAACATAGTGCTATGTGCTAGTGCTATGCTAGTCCTATCACTCACACACTATTTTTTCTAGGTACCACGTCGGAATAGCCTTAAGAAAGGCTATTGATCTCCTACCTTTTGTTGTCTTCTCTGTGCCGCCGTTCACCTACAGTCCTGGTTCTTAACGGTATGCAAATTAGCTCTCTCGCAGCACTGTGGTCGGGCCCCAGCGCTCAAATAGCACTGGGGGCATTCCCAATGCTGCCAGAGAACTTTCTTTAGTGCTGCCTCCATCTTCACCAGGAGAGTTCTCTTCAGCCTCTTCTTCCAGCGGTGGCTTGCAACTTCTAGGCCTCGGGCCTTGGGCCAGAGCAGACTGCGCATGCCCACAGGCCACGAGAAAATGGCCGCTTGCACAGTATTGTAAGCGGCCATTTTCTCGTGGGCCTGACTGTAAAAGGAATGTTTAGAGAGATTCTATAGGAATAGAACAAAGTGGCAATATTGCAACAAATATGGCATAAAGTTATGCAGACTGATGTAAACAATTATAAGGTCTCAACGTGGACATTCAAACAGCTTATTTGTTGGGGTTTCTAAGAGTGGGACGCTCGCTAGCCTAGAACATAGGTGGAAGTAGGCCCAAGGTGGCAGCTTGATTGAACAGGGTTTTGAAGCCAAATCCTCTTACATGCCCTAGAATGGCATATTGATAAGGTGATCGCATTGAGGTCATAGTGTTGGGTTCCCTGCGGCACTCTCTGCTAGGTGTTTACTGTGTGATGGTGTTTGGGGCCTTTATGTTGTACGTGAATGAAGGCACAGGAGACAAGATGGCAGTTGAATCAGGCACAGATTGTGACTCAGTTTTACTTAGTGTGTTTCATCCAGTTACAGAGCAATTTTACACATTCAGGGGACCTAATTTCCCAGCATTCTTGTGCAGTAGCATAAGTAAAGTCTTGTTGGCAATCTTTTGTCTGGGGCCCCCTACCTCATCCCTACAGTGAATTCTTGATAGTGATTGTTACGGGAGCTAAGGAGTTTAATCAACCTTAGTGTGGTTAGGGTAATCTGTGGGGCTCCTTGGCTTATGGGCTGCATGTAAGTTGCAATCTCAATACTGATACCAGTGCTCGTGAGTTCCCTAAGGCTCCTGGGCCCCAGTGTGACTTCACCTTCTGCACCCCTTCAAGTTACGCCCCTGTTCTTGTAGAAATGCACATCACATTGGAATTGACAAATCAATATCTGTATCAGCCTTATCAATATTTCACTTTATAGAAAACCTATTGGCAACAAAAAAATAGTAAAGAAATGTGCTCTCCATAGCATGTTATGGTGATAAAGGGTGACAGAGGCTACATTAAATAAAGCTGCCGTAATTTAACTTGTGACTCTGGAAGACCACTAGTATTTATTATAATATATATATATATATATATATATATAGTCCTATGAAAAAGTTTGGGCACCCCTATTAATCTTAATCATTTTTAGTTCTAAATATTTTGGTGTTTGCAACAGCCATTTCAGTTTGATATATCTAATAACTGATGGACACAGTAATATTTCAGGATTGAAATGAGGTTTATTGTACTAACAGAAAATGCGCAATATGCATTAAACCAAAATTTGACCGGTGCAAAAGTATGGGCACCTCAACAGAAAAGTGACATTAATATTTAGTACATCCTCCTTTTGCAAAGATAACAGCCTCTAGTCGCTTCCTGTAGCTTTTAATCAGTTCCTGGATCCTGGATGAAGGTATTTTGGACCATTTCTTTCTACAAAACAATTCAAGTTCAGTTAAGTTTGATGGTTGCCGAACATGGACAGCCCGCTCTCAAATGATCTGAAAACAAAGATTGTTCAACATAGTTGTTCAGGGGAAGGATACAAAACGTTGTCTCAGAGATTTAACCTGTCAGTTTCCACTGTGAGGAACATAGTAAGGAAATGGAAGACCACAGGGACAGTTCTTGTTAAGCCCAGAAGTGGCAGGCCAAGAAAAATATCAGAAAGGCAGAGAAGAAGAATGGTGAGAACAGTGAAGGACAATCCACAGACCACCTCCAAAGAGCTGCAGCATCATCTTGCTGCAGATGGTGTCACTGTGCATCGGTCAACTATACAGCGCACTTTGCACAAGGAGAAGCTGTATGGGAGAGTGATGAGAAAGAAGCCGTTTCTGCACGTACGCTACAAATAGAGTTGCCTGAGGTATGAAAAAGCACATTTGTACAAGGCAGCTTCATTTTGGAAACAAAAATTGAGTTGTTTGGTTATAAAAAAAGGCGTTATGCATGGCGTCCAAAAAGAAACAGCATTCCAAGAAAAACACATGCTACCCACTGTAAAATTTGGTGGAGGTTCCATCATGCTTTGGGGCTGTGTGGCCAATGCTGGCATCGGGAATCTTGTTAAAGTTGAGGGTCGCATGGATTCCACTCAGTATCAGCAGATTCTTGAGAATAATGTTCAAGAATCAGTGACGAAGTTGAAGTTACGCCGGGGATGGATATTTCAGCAAGACAATGATCCAAAACACCGCTCCAAATCCTCAGGCATTCATGCAGAGGAACAATTACAATGTTCTGGAATGGCCATCCCAGTCCCCAGACCTGAATATCATTGAACATCTGTGGGATGATTTGAAGCGGGCTGTCCATGCTCGGCGACCATCTAACTTAACTGAACTTGAATTGTTTGTCCAAAATACCTTTATCCAGGATCCAGGAACTGATTAAAAGCTACAGGAAGCGACTAGAGGCTGTTATCTTTGCAAAAGGAGGATCTACTAAATATTAATGTCACTTTTCTGTTGAGGTGCCCATACTTTTGCACCGGTCAAATTTTGGTTTAATGCATATTGCGCATTTTCTGTTAGTACAATAAACCTCATTTCAATCCTGAAATATTACTGTGTCCATCAGTTATTAGATATATCAAACTGAAATGGCTGCTGCAAACACCAAAATATTTAGAACTAAAAATGATTAAGATTAATAGGGGTGCCCAAACTTTTTCATAGGACTGTATACACTCACCGGCCACTTTATTAGGTACACCATGCTAGTAACGGGTTGGACCCCCTTTTGCCTTCAGAACTGCCTCAATTCTTTGTGGCATAGATTCAACAAGGTGCTGGAAGCATTCCTCAGAGATTTTGGTCCATATTGACATGATGGCATCACACAGTTGCCGCAGATTTGTCGGCTGCACATCCATGATGCGAATCTCCCGTTCCACCACATCCCAAAGATGCTCTATTGGATTGAGATCTGGTGACTGTGGAGGCCATTGGAGTACAGTGAACTCATTGTCATGTTCAAGAAACCAGTTTGAGATGATTCCAGCTTTATGACATGGCGCATTATCCTGCTGAAAGTAGCCATCAGATGTTGGGTACATTGTGGTCATAAAGGGATGGACATGGTCAGCAACAATACTCAGGTAGGCTTTGGCGTTGCAACGATGCTCAATTGGTACCAAGGGGCCCAAAGAGTGCCAAGAAAATATTCCCCACACCATGACACCACCACCACCAGCCTGAACCATTGATACAAGGCAGGATGGATCCATGCTTTCATGTTGTTGACGCCAAATTCTGACCCAACCATCCGAATGTCGCAGCAGAAATCGAGACTCATCAGACCAGGCAACGTTTTTCCAATCTTCAATTGTCCAATTTCGATGAGCTTGTGCAAATTGTAGCCTCAGTTTCCTGTTCTTAGCTGAAAGGAGTGGCACCCGGTGTGGTCTTCTGCTGCTGTAGCCCATCTGCCTCAAAGTTCGACGTACTGTGCGTTCAGAGATGCTCTTCTGGCTACCTTGGTTGTAACGGGTGGCTGTTTGAGTTACTGTTGCCTTTCTATCAGCTCGAACCAGTCTGGCCATTCTCCTCTGACCTCTGGCATCAACAACGCATTTCCGCCCACAGAACTGCCGCTCACTGGATGTTTTTTCTTTTTCGGACCATTCTCTGTAAACCCTAGAGATGGTTGTGCGTGAAAATCCCAGTAGATCAGCAGTTTCTGAAATACTCAGACCAGCCCTTCTGGCACCAACAACCATGCCACGTTCAAAGGCACTCAAATCACCTTTCTTCCCCATACTGATGCTCGGTTTGAACTGCAGGAGATTGTCTTGACCATGTCTACATGCCTAAATGCACTGAGTTGCCGCCATGTGATTGGCTGATTAGAAATTAAGTGTTAACGAGCAGTTGGACAGGTGTACCTAATAAAGTGGCCAGTGAGTGTATATATATATATATATATATATATATATATATATATATATATATATATATCAAATTCTGTAGTAGTCTGCTCAATACAAATCCACAATTCTCGCCCAATTTTGGTGAAATTTGGCACGGCCCCTCTCCACGCACAGGAGCAGAATACTGCGCATGTTACATCTCACTAGAGTCCCCCTATCATGATATTGGGGCCCCTGAAGTTAGGCCCTATACATATAATGGGGAAATGTGAAAGTGAAAGTGCTGAGGGGAAAAGAACAGTTGTGACTGACAGGGACGGATTATAGTGACGGCACCAAAAAATGCTAAAGAGGCCACACCACGACACACAAGCATCATCACTTTCATCACTGAAGCTGTTGAGGTAAAGTGAAAGCTGAGCTCTGGTTGGTTGTTATGGGCAACTACACAAATCTGCCTGTGAAGCGGTTTTTATTACTGAGATGTGAGATCCTTCAGGTCATAGTATGGGTCCATTCACACGGAGGAAAATGGTGAGGAATTTGGTGTGGAATTTCAGCACTGAAAAAATGTCTCCTATTGACTTCAATGGGTTCTATTTTCTGCTAGAACTGAGATTTTTGGCAAGGAAGCAATCCACTTCAGGAATTAAGAAATGTTTTTTTGAAGTGGTTTTTGGAGCATTTTTTGAGTCTTTTTTACTTTTGTTTTTTTTTCCTCCAGCACAATGTATGGACCTTGAAAAAAAAAAAACAGCTAGCGTTTTTTCCGTGCGTTTTTTGCCAATTCTGCTTTCAAATCCGTGATATGGAATTTTGCGGCTCCCATTGATTGCGTTGGTTTTTGCAGGCGCCATCTGCCTGAAGGAACCTATTTTTTCTGCAAGTGGAGGAATAAAGCGAGTGGAACCCATAGAACTCTATAGGGATGTGTTTTTTCCATGTAGATTCTGATGCGAATTCAGCATCAAAATCAGTGCCAAAAAACACAGTGTGCATGGATCCTGCACTGTATTTGGCGCAGAATTTTCAGCTAGCGGAAAATTACGTGAGTGGAACAAAAAGCTAGCAGAACCCATTGAAATCAATGGGAGACTTTTTTTCAGCTCTGAAAATTCAGCACCAAATACAGCACCTGCGTGAATGGATCCTAATACTGTGTGAGGGCTGCTCTGTATTTACTATTCATCCTATTATATCTCATATCAGTGTCAGGTGTTGCTACCAAGTGACATGCCCTTCAATTTTAAGTGTCTGCAGTTCCCAATCCGTCTTGCATTTGCTATGACTTTACGGTACGGGCCAGAAACGCAGCGTTAAAGCGGCATGAACGCATCGCTGTTCTTCCCGCAGTGCTTTGAACAGAAAGTTCATAGAGTTTTCCTCTGAGGACTTTCTTTTACAATAATATCTATAGGGAAGCCACTGGTGTTTCTGTAGATATAATTGACATGCTGCGATTTTCAAAACCGCGACGGTTACGGAAATCACAGTGTGTCCGCACTGCGATTTTTTCTGCAAAGTGGAGATGGGATTTGCATGAATCCCATCCACGTTGCAAACACTGCAATTTCTCGGCACTTTCGGTCCGTGGTACTCCAGCCTAATGGTAAGTTCACACGGGGTTTTTTTGGTCAGGATTTTGAGGCCGTATCCGCCTCAAAATACTGAGCAAAAAGACGGATCCCATTGAAATCAATGGGAGCTGGTCAGTTCTTTTTGTCGGGAGCCGTTTTGTTCTGGCTCCCAGAAAAAGAAGTGAGATGCTTCTTTCAGGCGGATTCGCCTCACAGCATACACCTGAAGACACTCCCTCCTGTCTAGGCCCATTCATTTGGGCCTAATCCGGAGCGGAGTGCTTGACTGGATGCCCATGCACTGCACTGGCATCCAGTCGCAGCTACCCTTATTTTGGACCGCCTCAGGTTCCGGTCCAAAAACCCCATGTGAACTTACTCTAAACAAAGCACAAGGTGAATTACTTAAAGTAGTCAACATCAATTTGGAGAGCCCGCGTTTTTCACATGGACAATTGTACGTTGCTTGCTCTAGAGTGGGTAACTCCAAAAATCTTTTCGTATACGGTATGCACCTGAAGGTAAAATCGGAAACATTGTTTACCAAAAAGGAACTACAATAGATAGTTGTGCAACTGTAAATTAATTTTACTCTTTTGTTTGTGAACTACTTATAGATTACACTGGAGGGAGGGGAAGGGTTGTACTATGTTGTTATAATAGTTTACACTACATAATAGGTATTGAATATGTAAAATCAATAAAAACGTTGAAATTAAAGAAAAAGTTGTTGTTCACATCAATGTTATGATAAATTAGTAAAATCGCAAAATAATACAATTTAAAGTGGAAAAAAAGATTTACTGTAGCACAGAAAATCTCAATTTCAGTGTGACACAGAAAATTTTACTTTAGCACAACCAACAATTTAACATATTTTTTGCGAGCGAAGCCGCGGTTATTCTACCAGTTATATTATATAACAAAATAATCAACTCCTCAGGTTTTTAGTCATTATTAGAGATGAGCGAACAGTGTTCTATCGAACACATGTTCGATCGGATATCAGGGTGTTCGCCATGTTCGAATCGAATCGAACACCGCGTGGCAAAGTGCGCCAAAATTCGATTCCCCTCCCACCTTCCCTGGCGCCTTTTTTGCACCAATAACAGCGCAGGGGAGGTGGGACAGGAACTACGACACCGGGGGCATTGAAAAAAATTGGAAAAAGTCATTGGCTGCCGAAATCAGGTGACCTCCATTTTAGACGAATAGTGGATTTCAAATCCGGGTCATATGAGAATGTGAACTTTGTGACTATGAGACAGGGATAGCTGTACAGGCAGGGATAGCTAGGGATAACCTTTATTTAGGGGGGAATGTTATTAAAAATAACTTTTTGGGGCTCTATCGGGTGTGTAATTATGATTTTTGTGAGATAAACATTTTCCCATAGGGATGCATTGGCCAGCGCTGATTGGCCGAATTCCGTACTCTGGCCAATCAGTGCTGGCCAATGCATTCTATTAGCTTGATGAAGCAGAGTGTGCACAAGGGTTCAAGCGCACCCTCGGCTCTGATGTAGCAGAGCCGAGGCTGCACAAGGGTTCAAGCGCACCCTCGGCTCTGATGTAGGAGAGCCGAGGGTGCACTTGAACCCTTGTGCACCCTCGGCTCTGCTACATCAGAGCCGAGGGTGCGCTTGAACCCTTGTGCACACTCTGCTTCATCAAGCTAATAGAATGCATTGGCCAGCGCTGATTGGCCAATGCATTCTATTAGCCTGATGAAGTAGAGCTGAATGTGTGTGCTAAGTACAGTATTGGCCATAGTACGGAATTCGGCCAATCAGCGCTGGCTCTGCTGGAGGAGGCGGAGTCTAAGATCGCTCCACACCAGTCTCCATTCAGGTCCGACCTTAGACTCCACCTCCTCCAGCAGAGCCAGCGCTGATTGGCCGAATTCCGTACTCTGGCCAATCAGCACTGGCTAATGCATTGTATTGGCGTGATGAAGCAGTGCTGAATGTGTGTGCTTAGCACACACATTCAGCTCTACTTCATCGGGCTAATAGAATGCATTGGCCAGCGCTGATTGGCCAGAGTACGGAATTCGGCCAATCAGCGCTGGCTCTGCTGGAGGAGGCGGAGTCTAAGATCGCTCCACACCAGTCTCCATTCAGGTCTGACCTTAGACTCCGCCTCCTCCAGCAGAGCCAGCGCTGATTGGCCGAATTCCGTACTCTGGCCAATCAGCACTGGCTAATGCATTGTATTGGCATGATGAAGCAGTGCTGAATGTGTGTGCTTAGCACACACATTCAGCTCTACTTCATCGGGCTAATAGAATGCATTGGCCAATCAGCGCTGGCCAATGCATTCTATTAGCGTGAACTGAGTTTGCACAGGGGTTCTAGTGCACCCTCGGCTCTGCTACATCAGATTGCTACATCTGATGTAGCAGTGCCGAGTGTGCATCAGATGTGTAGTTGAGCAAAACTGACTCAGCACTGCTAAGTCTCTGCATTCGCATAGGAATGCATAGGCCAGCCTTCGGCCAATCAGCGCTGGCTCTGCGGGAGGAGGCGGAGTCTAAGGTCGGACCTGAATGGAGACTGGTGTGGAGCGATCTTAGACTCCGCCTCCTCCAGCAGAGCCAGCGCTGATTGGTCGAGTTCCGTACTCTGGCCAATCAGCACTGGCCAATGCATTTCTATGGGGAAAAGTTAGCTTGCGAAAATCGCAAACTGACAGGGATTTCCATGAAATAAAGTGACTTTTATGCCCCCAGACATGCTTCCCAATGCTGTCCCAGTGTCATTCCAGGGTGTTGGTATCATTTCCTGGGGTGTCATAGTGGACTTGGTGACCCTCCAGACACGAATTTGGGTTTCCCCCTTAACGAGTTTATGTTCCCCATAGACTATAATGGGGTTCGAAACCCATTCGAACACTTGAACAGTGAGCGGCTGTTCGAATCGAATTTCGAACCTCGAACATTTTAGTGTTCGCTCATCTCTAGTCATTATCATGGGGCTACTGCTTTTCATAGGATTTTGTTGGTTTTTGCATAGAGACATGCATGATCCCTTCTTCTATGCTTGTATACCAATCTTAAATGTGTAGTATACCACATGCAAATGAACAGTACAACACTTATTTACGCTGTCAGACTGATGTCAGACTATTTAGGTAGAAGATTTCAGGTGGCCATGCACCTTATATATATTCATGTAGAAAGAGGAACTGGGTTCCTGTAACACAGATACTCTCTATCCCCTTCTCAGGAAACAAATGCTGCTCTAGGCTAAGGCCCCGTGTTGCGGAACGCAGCTAAAAAATGTCGCAGAAAAAAATTGTAATGGAAACACATCACCTTTTTTTTCTGCAGCATTTTTCATTGTGGTTTTGCAGCATTTTTCTCACCATTTATTCTTTCCTTACTAAGGCCCTGTGTTGTGAACACTTTGCAGGGTTTTGTGATACCTGAAATGTGTATGAGATTCTGGCTAATCCCATCCACACATTGCAGAAAAATATGCACAGCACAAACGCTGTGATTTCAAAAACCGTCATTTTTGTCAAATGTCAAAAGCATTTTTGTAAATCGCAACATTGTCAATTCTACTTACAGAAACACTGGTGTTTTCCATATAGGTATAATCGGGATAGAAAGTCCACACAGGAAAATTCTGAAAAGGAGAGCAAAAAAATAAACGCAATGCATTTCCGCCACAGTTTTTTCTGCAGTGCTTTTTGGCTGCAGCTCGCTATACTGAGCCTTTGGCTTAAGCATAGCCAGGTGAACGATCACTTGACCAACAGCTTATTCTTCCCCCATTACATAGTGATGCCTGGACCTTTGACTCTGCATGCTTGCATATGTTCTATATGACAATAGGAAGCTAAACTGCTGCCTAACACTAGAGATGAGCGAACACTGTTCAGATCAGCCGATCCAAACAGAACGCTCCCATAGAAATGAATGGAAGCACCTGTGACGCCGTCCGGCCGCCGCCAAAGTCAGCGTCACAAGTGCTTCCATTCATTTCTATGGGAGCGTGCTGTTCGGATCGGCTGATCCGAACAGTGTTCGCTCATCTCTACCTAACACTTATGGCTGCGGTTTATCTCCTTTTGGAACCAAAGGATCATGTACCCTTCTTTCCTCCAGCACCATTTGCGGTACTATTAAGATAATGCTCAAATAGAAAAACTATTTTGTAAACAAACTATATATTTGACTCTTGCCTTTCCTATATACACAGTATAGTTATAAAAAATTATGAGGCCCTACTTATTTACTCAATGCCTTAAGTATTCTCTGCATATTTCTAAAAAAAAATAAAAATAAAATAAAAAAACAGTATACAGTATGCAGAAGGTGGCGTGTAACCTCCACGGGAGAATATATTATGTGGGCTACAAGAGTAACAATTAGAGAACGAGGTAAACTCAGTTTAAATTAAAGTAAAAACCCTTTTAAACAAATGCTGTTTAATGTAATAGACTTTTTTGTTTACATGCTCCAAATTAGGATTTTAATTAAGTCTTCATTGGCATCATCAAATGTATCCTATAAATTGCATAACAACTTAATTACAATAGAAGATTAAAGCTCCGAAAATGAATTTGCGCTAGCTTGGAAACAGTTATGTTCAGTATGAGCCATTATCATGCTACCGTACATTCCTCTTCATTTCATATATATATACAGTAAAGACTGTAGTCTATAAATCAGATAATTATAGTATAGATTTGTGTATGAATATCTCCCTGCTCATATCATACTCACATTTCACAGTCATTACTTTTCTATAAAGGAATATATAATAGGAATATTATTTCTACAAATTGTAATATATAAGCAGCGAGTTGCCAGTCAGTGACTGATAAATGTTTCTGCTATAATTCAGCATCTTGAAGTCAAATCTTCTTCTGTGCCACAATTATATTTTACTAAAGTTTTTTATATGTGTACTGTGGGGAGTCAGGCTACACTCACATGTCTGTCTGAAATTTGCAGACTGCTTTTTTTATATACTTATTTTTTTAACTTTTACTAAATAGCTATTGAGGCTGGTCATAGACCAGCCTCAATAGATATATTACTATGACCGGCCTGGGAGCCCTCATTAGGCTCCTGGCTGTCATAAGAGTAAAACAACAAAGTTACAGTGAGAAACAGCCCAAGGGGACTTTTTTTTCACTTTGGATAGCCATCGCAGAATTCAATACCCACAGTCAGATACAGCAGAGACCTGGTAGCTAAGACTGCTGCTCTGCTCGGCTCCCATCTTTAAAGACCCTGCATCCACTGTATTAGTACGGCTGATGTCAGGATGGGGTTAAAAACAATAGACACTTGACAGTTCCCATTATATTCCATATGTAAACACTATTTTAGCAGTCCACCTATCCATTCTTCTAGTCTTCTGACAGAACAGAATAACGGACAACCAATCCTAATGTGAGCATTTTGGATAAGAATTCTTAAATTTCTATTCACACGTTCCATTATTTCCAATATAGCTTTCTGAGCTTGTTTCTTGTTTTTTAGATTACATATTTGTTTGTTGATGTTTTTTTTTTTTTTTTTTGCAAATTGTGTAATTTTTCATCAATGGGGGAGAAAAATCAAAATGGAGATTTAAACATCTAACAGTGGTAGGACTATTTGAAAATCATGCCACCATCTTTTGTAATGTCAGTTATGTGTCAGGCACACAAATATGGGATGGCATGGATTCCAAATATGGTATTAATGCAGAGACCTAAGAAAAATAAGCTGGATAATCAATAAAATATTTTATATTACGTTAAAGAGGTTATCGAGGGTATTTTTTTTTTTTTTTGATTCGGCTGGTAAAAATTTTTTGAAAATCAATCAGCAGCCTCAGTGGTTACTTGCAGCGGACACTTCCACCAGAGGAAAGCAATAGACTGGACTATGATGGGAGACACCGCAGCACAGTAGACAGGTGAGTATGTTTTTTTTTTTTTTTTCACCTTTCCTGGCATAATTAGAAAAAATTATTTAAAAAAAATAGCCCAGACTACCCCTGTGATTTCAGCAGGGGAAAATTTTATCAGTAAAGTGGAACCTCACTTGGGATTAAAGGGGTATTTCCATGAACATAGTCATATCTATATTTGTAGTTAATTAAAAAAATAAATATTTTTGCAAATATAAGTAGTTAAAAATTCTGCAGCATTTTAAAGATTTTCTCTACTATCTTAGTGGTGACAGTCTGTTATCTTGATCGACCACAAATGCAGAGACTTTCTATGGTCTGGAATTTTTTCAAAAACGCAGCCATGATTTTCTTATTGTAGCTGGGATAACAGGCAGGGATGTATCAGAAGATATTCGGGCCATGATAAGAAAATCATAGCTGATTTTCTGACTTTAAAAAGATCTTGCTTTCATGGTCGCATCCATTGGCAACCGATTAAGACCACAAGACTGTGATTACAAGATATTTCGAGAAAAGGAAGTAGGGGGTAAATCCATGGTCAGAAACCATTTTACTTATATTTGCAAAAATGTTTAACTTTTAATTATCTACAAATTTAAAAATAGTTATATACATGGGAATACCCCTTTAAGCAGCCTATGATATGTCCTAAGAGCAAAACACTGCAGAGTTATCCTAGTCCTGTGTAATTTTTAGGGCCCCTTCACACGGAGTAAGTGCGCCGCTCATTTAAACACGTATACACGTGTCCGACTGCGGCGCTTCAAAACAGAGCCCATTCATTTCAATGGAAAGTGTGCGTATATCAGCATATACACGCGCTTCCCATTGAAATCAATGGGCTCTGTGTATACGTGTCTAAATGAGCGGCGCACTTACGCCGTGTGAAGGGGCCCTCAGAGAGTGCAAACTTAAACTTTACAGTCTAATTGTGCACAGGGACTGAATGATAAATTTGGTGCATTTTTAAACTGTCATCTTTAGACTGGCTACTGTTATTTGACCTACTTTGAAACATAAAGGAGGGGATAAATCACTTGTGTCCTCAATGAGAAGAATGGAAATTGAAAAAACGGTGCTAGGTACATCTCATGGAAGACCCCATTGACTTGGCTCCCCTAAGGTCATTAACATTTTTCCTATTAAAAAATAATACAGTGTGCATTATAGCCCAAACACACATGTGAACATAGTCTTGCTGGTAGGTTTTTAATATTGTCTACCTTTATTAAGATGCATTATGTGAGTCTGTGGTATTTTTCTGATTTATGGGCATATATGCAGTGATCTATTTGAATTTGGTCTCTTCTAATATTTATCTATATCATTATGACTTTTGTAGATTTATAGATTCACTATATGTAAATTCATATTTTGCCTTATTATTGCAGCGTATCCTGGTAGTATACATGATTATTTATTGCATCCAGCCTTTGCATCATATTTTATATATTATTTATTGGCCATTATAATTACCTTCTATCTTGGATTACCTGTATGTGAGACTGGTGTGTATGGGGGGGGGGGTCTCCTCTTCTCTTACAATTTTTTCTTATTTATTTAAATTTTAATTAAATTAATATGCATTTTATTACTATATTTAGTTTGGTAACTGGTAACTTTTTTTTTTTTGGGTGGGGGGGGATTCACATTGTGTTATAGTCTAATGCTGGCAAGGTTACCTTTCCAAGGCTAAATCTAATTTCATATCCTAATTTTCTTCAATTAAAATGATTGTTTGTTTGGTTTGTTTGTTCATATATATAAGAAGTTTTTGAAAGCAGTGAACCACAAATGTTGACACAACTTACCACGCCGTCTTTCTGCACTGTCAACGATGTCTTCTTTCAGTGTCGGTGATCAAAGTCTAGAAACACAGACCAGGTGCTTTCTGGTACTGACATCACCACGTGGGAACAGGCTCAGTTTCAATACTAGGCAGGACCCATCTGCCTCCTCCAGTTCTTCCAAACTGGACCGTTTTCTGCCCCCACTTCACCAAGGCAAGCCATTGCTTACACTCCCCCTCACTTTGTCATGGCTGTGGTGAAGCATGCATTAAGTGGCACTATGGTTCATGATGGAGCAATATTCTGAACATCAGTATGCGGTGAGTGATTACTGCAAACTACAGAAACAATGGAGCAGATAACAATGAGAGGAAAAAGAGGAATGATCATGTTTGGAAGATAGTTCATGTTTTTCCTCTGATGGAGACCCAGCTTTCTCACACTGGGCCCTACATTCTTCCAAAATGTTTTTGGCTTTCTCAGGTAAATTTTGGCAAACTCCAGCCTGGCTTTTTTATGTCTCTGGGTAAGAAGTGGGGTCTTCCTGGGTATCCTATCATACAGTCCCTTTTCATTCAGACGCCGACGGATAGTACAGGTTGACACTGTTGTACCCTTGGACTGCAGGGCAGCTTGAACTTGTTTGGATGTTAGTCGAGGTTCTTTATCCACCATCCGCACAATCTTGCGTTGAAATCTCTTTTCCATCCACATCTAGGGAGGTTAGCCACAGTGCCATGAGCTTTAAACTTCTTGATGACACTGTGCACGGTAGACACAGGAACATTCAGGTTGGAGATGGACTTGCAGCCTTGAGATTGCTCATGCTTCCTCACAATTTTGCTTCTCAAGTCCTCAGACAGTTCTTTGGTCTTCTTTCTTTTCTCCATCCTCAATGTGGTACACACAAGGACACAGGACAGAGGTTGAGTCAGCTTAAATCCATTTCAACTGGCTGCAAGTGTGATTTAGTTATTGCCACCACCTGTTAGGTGCCTCAGGTAAGTAACAGGTGCTGTTAATTACACAAATTAGAGAAGCATCACAACATTTTGTCAAACAGTGCCAATACTTTTGTCCACCCCCTTTTTTATGTTTGCTGTGGAATTATATCCAATTTGGCTTTTTGACAATTCTTTTTGTGGTTTTCCGTTGAAGACAAATTAAATGAAGATAATAATACCAAAGAATTTGTGATTGCAATCATTTTCTGGAAGAAAATGAGTATTATCTGATAGAATTGCAGGGCTGACAATACTTTTAGCCAACACTGTATATGAAAAACAGTCTTTTTCCCCAAAACTTAGAAATGACTGTGGGGGTAAAAATTTAGTTTTATATTACAAGAATACACCAGGCAACAATACAAATATCAAAATGGAGCAGACAACGTTAGTGGGACTTTATTGGTAAACAATTAGATCTGTTAACACCACTTCTACATATTTGACAGATAATATAATATTCTTACGTATATAAAAATGTATTTCCCGTATATATGTCACTTTATAGAATACCATTTACTCTGATAGCAAAAACATATATATATCACACACAGGCCACATTTATATAAAAATGATAACATTTTTCCATGTCTTTTCCTCAGAAGTCTATGGGCTAAGGGTTCTATGAACATAGCTTATGCCAATAAAGTAAGTGTTTAGAATTTGAGAAAACACTAGATAGCTATACCACCCCAGAAACAAATCCTAGAATATTGCCATTATCTGATTTTAAGTTCAGGATAAGTTTATATGTACATACAATAAATCATATAATGGGTAGAACTAGTACAAATTAAATGTGCCTTGTTATAGACATTATTCTTCTAAATGTATCAACCCTTTCCAAAGGACATTCACATATTTCTATCTAAAACAACTGATAAAAGATCATCTTTGGAATGTCAATGTATGCAGGATAAAATTGGTTCACAGTTCAATAAAAGGCGACACTTTTGGGTGGATTGTATCTGTTTTTAACTGCTGCCCCACCCCCATGGCTCTAATTCTAAGCTGAACTGACAGCACATTAAGTTACTTTGTTATTCATTGACATATTCCATGGTAACAATACCAGGTTCTGGTCCAAAAACCGGGTAACCGCGACTGAAAGCCGATGCACTGTACCAGCATACAGCCGCGCACTCCCCTCCGGATTAGGCCCAATGAATGGGCCTAATCCAGAGGAAGGAGTGTCTTCAGGCTGAATCGCGAGGCGAAATGGCCTGTAGAATTGATTTCAATGGGAGCCATCTTTTTAGTCAGGATTTTGAAGCCATATCCGCCTCAAAATTCTCTGTGTGAACTTACCCTAAGGTAAGCCTGAAGACACTCCCTCCTCCCAACTAGGCCCATTTATTGGGCCTAATTCGGAGCAGAGTCCGTGGCTGGATGCCAGTGCAGTGCATCAGCTTTCAGTCTAAATCTGCATGGAAATCGCAGCGTATCTACTGCATATATTTTACCGCAAAGTGGGAATGGGATTCACTAAAAACCCATACACATGGCTGTGACTGTAAAACATTTCCGCAATGGGCAAACCGCGGCATTTGCGCCACGTGAGGCCCCGGGCTGAGCAATGAAACTTGATCTGTATTGGTTGGATTAGTTTTATGATGTTATGAGTCCCTGCCTCCCAGCAAAATTTAGTCATGTGCCTGCGGGGTATGGCATCTCCTGATGGTTGGATTGTATTTTTTTTTAATTGTTCCATCATCCCTATGGCTCTAATTCTAAGCTGAATTTACATAACTTAAAGTTCAGTTCAGTTCCATAAAAATGTGAGAAGTGTCACATGGAAAACACAAATTTTAACACTTAATGCACAGCAGCATACTATTACAACAGAAGTACAGTAGTCAGATGCTTCTTTATGCCATATATACACTTGATTAAGTTGACTACTAGAGTTGAACGATCGTGTTCGGAAAAAATCGGATTCCGATCGGCGATCGAGAAAATTTCACGATCGCTATCGGAATTCCGAACACGATCTTTTTAGGTGGGATCAAGATCGTTAGTATTTCCCACAATGCCCTCACACTGAGTATATAGTGTATACTCAGTGTGAAGGCTCCGCTGCGGTTCCATAGGAATGAATGGAAGCAGCCGGTATACAGCCTTAACCCCCTGCGTTCCGGCTGCCTCCATTCATTCTAATGGGAGACTAAAGTAACATAGCTACTTACCTCCAGAGATGGCTGCTCCGCTGCTCTTCGCCTTGCTGCCGCTCCAGCTGCAGTCTTCTTCGCCTCGCTGCCCCCTCCCTGCCAGGTTAGGAGAGTGTGGGCGGGTACAGGGCGGGGAGACGTGACATCTCCCCTCCCAGTACCCGCCCACACTCTCCTAACCCGCCCACACTCTCCTAACCTGGCAGGGAGGGGGCAGCGAAGGGAGAAGAAGACTGCAGCTGGAGCAGCAGTGAGGCGAAGAACAGCGGAGCAGCGGAACAGCCATCTCTGGAGTTAAGTGGACACCAGGGGGGACTAAGTAGCCAGAGGATTAAAAAAAATCCTCTGGCTACTTAGTGATTCACTACACAGCCTGGATTCTAACAATTCTTAGATTCCATGCTGTATAGTGAATAGGATTGCTTTTAAAATCCGATCTCCGATTAGTAAAAAAATCCCATTGACTTGCATTGGGATCGGAATTGGGATTGAGATCGGGTTCAAATGAAAAATGATCGGAAATCGGATTTTAAAATCGATCCTGAAAAGTCAGGATCGGCTCAACCTTAGTCAGGGACTTAGCTAAAGGATAGTGCACTACTGTTCTAAATGAGAAATTTTGCACTGGGGTTCAGGAGTCTCAAGTTAAGTTCTCTGATTGCATTGTACAAGTTGTACAGTGATCCCAGGTTCATGTCCTCTTGTTGGACTGTAAAAAAAAAATCAAGTTTTGAAAGTTTAACAAAAAATTAAAATATAAATAAATAATAAAGTGTATTTCATTAAAAAAAAAAAAAAAAAAAAAAAAGCAGTACCAATAGAAAAACTACACCTACTGCCACCGGGCACATTGTTTATTTTTGAAAAAATTGCATTTTATTTAGGAATACCAATTAAAAAAAAATAAAGATATATTATATATGTTAAATGCTGAAAAAAAAATTCTGTCTCTATTTCACCAAAAACTCTTGCCATTGCATGTGCCAAACTTTTGTCTCAATTGAATCTTCAACTAGGTTTACACCATTGTAAACTTGGTTTGCTTGGTGTAAAGAAAATCTGGACCACATTCTCACTTTTCTATTTCATAAATGTCTTGTAAATTAAGAAACTTTAAAACCACACCCAATCTGGTGCAAATTTTTCACAAGTGGTATTTTTTGTTCTTTCTAGCACACACTGCTCGTAAATATGTTGTAACTTCTGGGCACAATAAATTTTGGAATAAATGTAGACAGAAAAGCATCAGAATGCTGATAAATATGCCCCATTGGAGTGATATTGAATAAATTTTAGGCCGGGGTCACACGGGACGCAAACGGAGCGATATGCCAGCGGCGAAAACATTGTGACATTTTACAGTACACGCAAAGTGGATATTGGATTCTAGTGAATCCCATGCTCACTTTGTGGTAAAAACTGCCATGCGTTAACACCACGATTTCTAAAACCACCGCGGTTTTGGAAATCACAGCATGTCAGTTATACCTACAGAAACGCCGGCGGTTTCTCCATAGGTATAATTGGAACAGAAAGTCTAAGGAGGAAAACTCCACAAACTTTCTGTTTACAGCGCTGCGGGAAGAACCACGGAAGTGTTTTCCGCCGCGGTTTTTCCTGCAGCGCTTTAATGCTGTGGGACATCCCGTGGGGCCTTAGCCTCAGTGGGTTTTTTAAAGATTTTCAGACAAAAGCTGTAGCCCACATGTGATATCAGTGTATACAAGCTTGTAGAGCTTCTTTCTACAATGTCTCTAGGTACTGTGAATTGTACATGTCATACATGCTCTGTCTACTGCCATTTGACCCATTCTCCTCTGCTAGTTACTGCCTTTCTCCAGCCTTTATTATACGTAAAAGAAAGGATATCAGTAATTTATGTAAATATGCCTAAAATAATATTGAGCTAAGCTGTGAAGACAATAGCTGACATTTATGATACTTTTGTTATTTTTGCTTTATTCAGTACTAGCTATTTAATATCGATGGGAAAACTGTAAGAGGACACAAGCTCTAACCTTACACAAAAACTTAAAGCTTTTCTTGACAAATGCAAAGCCTACTGATGTTGTAAGAGAAATCCCGGGGTTGTAACTTTACATGCCAGTGATCCTTTGCCTCATGACACAGTCACGCATGATCTACTGGTTGTTGGGTGGAGTAGGCAATGTTATGATGTGCTTATAGGAAAGATGTGATGAGTCATATTTGGAGTGAATTGTATTAAGCAACGTGACCTTTTACTGCTGCTTTCTGATATCTTATGTCCGTGATTCAGTTACGATGACTTCCCTATATAAATGGAATGTATAGTCAATGCTTACATCACTCCATTGTTTTGCAGTCTTGTCTGATTTATATATTTAACCCCAAGAAGGACCTTAGAACTAGAACAACCTTTTATGTATCAAATCAGCAGATATAATTTCATTACTTTTCATCTATGTAGCTATATGATGCTTCAGAGACATTTACTAAGATTGGTGCTTATTAAGCAGTGTGTGTATATATATATATATATATATATATATATATATATATATATATATATATATATAAACATGATACAGCTGTAGCACCAGCCTCCTGCACAGTATATAGAAGACCAGAAAACCCTGATGCAATACTTGGGGGTTTACCAGCTCCCCAAGCATATTAAACTGCCACCATTGTGTTCCAGAGCACATTACAGAGATAAACAACCTGGGAGCACTACTCTTGTGTCTCAGGTAAGATGGATAATGTCATAGCGGTGGGCAGTTAACTCCCACTGCCCAGAGTTGTGCGGGCCATAGATGGTAGGGGTCTGGTGATAGCTGAATATGTTTAGGAAGCTTTAACATAGCACATATTCACTACATTACACAAGATTCATGCAGTTAGTATTGGAACAACCATGCTGTATAAATAGCAGAGAGTGCTCCGGTACTATCTGCTCATAGCATAGCATACTGATATCAAATGGATGCTACATCTCTATCTGCCCTAGAGCTCATTCATACAGTAGGGAATTTTAATACAGAGCCAAATACTGCCATACCGTTTACATTTGTGTATATGTTGTGAGAAGGTGACAGGCAGAGTGTTGGATCCAGATGTATCAGCCCCAGGTTTCTGACATATGTGGTCCAAGAAGGATCTGGAGTAGGCCTCAGCCCTGGAGTAGGACTTGGCTTGTTAATGGACCAGAATTGGCTCCAGCTCTTGCATTGCAGTGCAGTTCCATGAGATGAAAGGAGGTGTGTGGTTCTGTCCTGTAACCTTGAGTCCGGTGAGACAATATTGCTCCTGTTTTGTTTGTGTGGCTGGAAGTAAGTTAGTTAGTTATCCAGTCTGTTTAGTTAGTTGCTCAGACGAGCAGGTATTTATTTTGTTTTTGCCTGTAGTTAAGGCTGTATTTTGTTTTGCTAATTTTGTGCCTGAAGTGAAGGTTTATTTATTTTCCTGGTTTTTTTTCTAAATAAACCAGTTTGCTGCATTTTGTGTCCCTGTCTTCACTGTCTGGGTCCGCAGCACTGCTCCTACTGAGCTAACTTCCCCACAGTGTGTACCAAGATATTTTCTCCTAGAAGCAGTGCTTCCCAAGGAAGAATATTTATATACAATGCAGAACATGATAAAGTCACATTATTTGTAAGAAACAGTAATGAACAACATCAAACTGAAGGCATATGGCAGAACAGTAGAGTGCTTGTGAACCTCTATGGAGGCCCTAGTAAGGCTCTATCCTATACGGTCATGTCGATGAGCCATTATAACCACAAATAGAGCTTTTTAATATCATAATGAATTTTGCCAAATGACAAATTTAACTCTGCTACATCTTGTTGTTAGAAGTGGTAATTTTCCTATCCAAAGTAAAAGCTATATACACGTTTTGCGAATGACTTGAATTACAGTAAATGAATCCAAACGTTACATTCGATCATCAAGAATATTTAATTTCAGTAAAATGTCTTCTTGGCAGGTGTTTCATATACAAACACAGCTCCACCTTACCAAGATCTAATGTGCAAATTGCTGTTGCATTAAAATTGCAATGAAATCCTTTGATGCATTATGTTTCTGTGCTGCATACCATATGTAGTCTTTGGTCTTTTTCATCTCAATCTTTATGGTATAGTTGTTTACTTAAAGAGCTATTATAGACATACTTAAAACCCGCACATATTTATACCAGGCAATAGCAGTAAACTGTAAACTCTAAAGTATCTCACATGGGAAATGCATACACAGCCATGTAAATAATAATTCAGAAACTTAAATATGAATTATATAATATATAGCAAATATTGTATTATTAATCTTCAATTTTATAATTAAAACAATGGAATACATATCATTATTAAAATAAATAATATAGGAGTGTGAAAATACTATCTACTGTGTATTTTGGCCCTGATTTTGACACGGGAAGCCGCGTCAGAATAGGACCAAAATGCGCCTGCCGTGACTGTCGCTGCTTCTGATAGTCGCGGCTTCCCTCCGGAGTAGGCCCAAATGAATGGCCCTAATCCGGAGAGTGCTGCCACGAGGTGGACGCCGCTGCTGAATCGGCTGCAGACTCCACCTGAAGAAAGCGTAGCTCACATCTTTTTTCCACTAGCGGGAACAAACCACTAGCAGTAAAAAGAACCTCTATTGTGAGGGGTGGATTTTGAGGAGGATTCAGCGCCAAAATCCGCCCCCTTTTGCCCCGTGTGAACGAGCCCTAAAACATTGTGAAAGGGAATGGTGACTATGCACACCCTCCGAAACATACGTACACTTGTATCACCTACAGTTTTTTGGTGGATCCATCCATAAAACTTGTTGAAGACATGGTGGGGATTATAGTATTACTGTATATGTCTCTGTATATTTTACTGTATAATACATTATTGTACAATGCCATAAGGAAAGTCATATGACTTCATTGGATAGGGCCCTTTGTTTGGAGATAGAAGACCCAGGCCTAGTTGACCCTTATTGATCTACTTTGGTACACAGTGGCAAGAACCTGTGCTCTCTACCCCTCTACACAAGAAATGCACTGTTCATAGAAAAAAAAGGGGTTGAGGATTGATCCAAGGGTAATGAAAGGGTGTGAATGATAACAAGGGCCCATTATGACCTTTTCTTTAACCCCCCTTCTTTGTATGCCACTGTTGACAACCTTATCTATTTGATAAATACATAAAGCAGGAATTTTACCATGAATACAATGGCCAGGTTTATGGAGGAAGCAACCACATGGTCACCTCCAAATATCAGTCTCAATACTACAAAGGGTTATATATATTTAATCCTAGAATATTGAATCTTTGCAAAATGTCAAAAAAATTGACCAGGTCAAGGGGCAACGCAGTGGCTCAGTGGTTAGTACTGCACCATTGCAGCGTTGAAGTCCTGGGTTCGAGTCCTGCCAAAGACAATATCTGCAAAGAGTTTGTATGTTCTCCTTGTGTTTCCATGGGTTCCCTCCCATATTCCAAAGACTTACTGGTAGGGGAAAAATATAAATTGTGAGCCCTATATGGGACTCACAATCTATATAAGAAAAATAAAATGATCAGGTCCAGTTCATTATAAATTACAGATTTCAGTCCACTATTATAATTCAGCCAAATGCCATATATGATAAATGGAATAGGTGATTTCTATTTGCAGGAATCCTTTATACTTACTGCAGAAAAACATTACATTATTTTAAATACGTCACTAAAAGGCACTTACTAAGTCCTCACTGCAAACAAAGGCTGTTCCTCATGGTAGCACTTGCCTGTTGATCTAAAGTGTCCATTTTGTAAAGTAAAATAATGTTGCGAGGAGACAAGGTTTGATATTTCACAGAATCCTACACAATTATCATGCATGTGTATATAATAAAATTAATTCTGTGTCTCTGCATAGTAGCCTGCGGCAAACTGTGTACAATCAGTTTTGTATGTATAATAGATCACAGAGTTGTTCATGAATAATACAAATGCATTGAACAGATACCAGTGAGTGAGGATGTTTGTCTTTGCATGGAATCGAAGTGAACATGTAATATTGTGATAATATATATTTGATGAATTCAGGTCTGACTTGCCATTGCCATAGCCTGCTAATTTCCTGACAAGGGTTGCCACAATAATTGAGTTTCCAATAACATTATGATTATTTCCCCATGATAATTTAATTGTAAGGTATTTTTTAATATTGTAATATTGTAGCTATGTGATTATTATGCATCCTTATGCAGATTTTGAGAGTGACTTGAAGCATATCTCTGCATTTATAACTTAATTTGTTATATTATTGCATATATATTCTTGAAGAGACTCATTAATGCAAAATAGGGAGAACGATGAAATCTGGATTACATTTACTTTTAGAGTGCCCTAAATATGTGTTCATTTTAACCATGACCTTAATTGTTTTGTGATTAAATAAGCAAAATGGAAGCGTAAATTGTGTTCTTATTGAAGAATATCTTAAGCATAAAAGCATTTACTAATAGGTTAATAGTGTATAAAAATATGGCCTTATTTACTTTTAGGATCAATTTAATGGATTTCGATAATAACCGCTACTGTGTTTGGGTTATAAAAAAAAACATTTTTCCCATTTATACTTTAATTATGTATTATCAGTTGCCTGTCCCATAAACATCTAACATACTGTTTTAATTTTCCTATCAGACCCAATATTTTATAGGCTCTTCAGCGGTAACATTCCCTCTTGCCACGGCTAAATCCCTGTTGGCTCATTTACAGTTACAGTGAAAAGTTATCATGGTTTGTACAACTCATAATTAATTTAACAATGACAAACATAGATCATTGGCACAAAGCTTTCATTTCTCATATTTAGTTGTGTTGTAAGAAATTTTCTGCTTGATGATAATGGTTGCAACATTTAGATGTCTAGTAAATTGTTCTTAAAGCAAAATATATAACCTAGCAGAATGAAAGATCTGTTGTCCTGTTCAATAAATAGAAAAAGATTAGAGATGAACGAGTAGTACTCGATCGAGTAGGTATTCGATCGAATACTACGGTATTCGAAATACTCGTACTTGATCGAGTACCACTCGCTGTTCGAATGTAAAAGTTTGATGCAGAATCAGCATTGATTGGCCGAATGCTATACAGTCGGCCAATCAATGCTGGTTCTTCTCCTACCTTTAGAAGTCTTCTCCGTGGCGTCTTCCCGCTCTTCATTCACTCTGCCAGGCATCGGACCTTGGCAGAGCCGACTGCGCATGTCTGCTTGTAGTGCGGGCATGCGCAGTCGGCTCTGCCCAGGCCTGATGCCTGGCAGAGTGAATGAAGAGCCGGAAGACGCCGCGGGGACGCTACAAGGAGAAGACTGCTCAGTGGATCCAGCCTGACCCTCACTCGTGGACTTGGTAAGTATAATTTGATCGAAGTTGCCTACCCCTGAAATGAGCATTTTCCCCCCATAGACTATAATAGGGTTCGATATTCGATTCGAGTAGTCGAATATTGAGGAGCTACTCGAAACAAATATCGAACCTCGAACATTTTACTGTTCGCTCATCTCTAAAAAAGATTACAGTATTGCCACATTCAAGAATCAATATTTTGGTCCCAATGCAAAATCTGTTGGTGTGTTCTTAGATATGCAGGGGCCCTTTGGTCTCTTATGGCACCATGGCTGTCATGCAGCCACTGCCTGTGCTCCCCTATAACCGCAACTTAATCCAAGGAAATATGCACAGAAAGAATTTTATTTATTTTTTTAATGTAGATTGTGAGCCCCACACAGAGCTCACAATGTACATTTTTCCCTATCAGTATGTCTTTTTTGGAATATGGGATGGAAATCCATGCAAACACGGGGAGAACATACAAACTCCTTGCAGATGTTTTTTTTGCCCTTGGTGGGATTTGAACACAAGGACCCAGCGCTGCAAGGCTGCAGTGCTAACCACTGAGCCACTGTGTGGCCCCCACACAGAAAGTAAAATGAGGGGGCAACATGGTGGCCTTGCAGCGCTGGAGTCCTGGGTTTGAGTCCTGGGTTTGAGTCCTGCATTTGTACTCTTTGGTCCCGAGTACAATAATTTAACATCAAAGCTTTTGGTATGAATAAATTGATCTCTAATCTTTTATCTTTATTATGACACATTATTATTCTATCAAGATTGCATTAATAATAATTGGTTTTCAGTGGATCAATTCGTGGTGGATCTACCTTATGGTATTTATTTACTGATACTTTTCTCTTTATAATATTTGATAAATATTTTATATTAATATTTCTAAGCTTTTCCCAGTTGTTGATAAAATAACTTTTCTTTGACAAAATTAAAATAATAGTAATAATAGTAACTATAGTGTGACATATTGGACAAAGTATACAGTTTATTAACCTCATGTTATTACTATTGTATTACTGATATTTGCAGTTTAGATAGTAGTAGTGCTCATATATGTAGCTTTTAACTACTGTAGTTTCCATTCAACATGGTAATAAGTCCAACGTAAAAGAAGAATAAAAGTAATACAGTAAGAGGCCTAGGTCAAGACAGTTTCAATAAAAGGGTTTTATTTGATTTAGCAGGAGCATGCAAAAGTGTAAGACCCCATTTAAAGGTGAACAAGCCTATAATCATGCAAACATAATATACTTTACTAATATCAATGCTCTGTAATCGCTTCTCTTTATAAATTAAGGTTATCATTCACGCTAGGTTGGACTTTTTGCTGAAATGAAAGGTGTTACATCCACAAAAGGGGCAGTGCATCTTTAAAGAAAAGCCATGAATAACAATGAAACCTTTAGCTCATTTACATAGGGTGACATTTTGCAGAAAATATTGTAACATTAGCAGTAGTATAATGAAATTGTGCCTATCAGCCATGCAGTAATAATATTACTACAAAGGTAACCTGTCCACAGTTTGTTATCTAGAAAATATTCACGCCAAGAAACATATATTTTTTAAAGAGTGTCAAGAAGTGTATGTTTTTCCTTTACTTTTCCTCACTGACTATCCATCTTTCTCTCCAGATTTACTGCATGATCACTCCCTTTACATGCTAATTATATGCGGTTCTAGTGAATTTGTTAGTGGTGACACTTTAGAAATCCAGTGGGACTCCATCTCATTATGTTGCTATGTCCAGATATATCAGATATTATTAGCTGTCATTAATCTGCACAAGAAATACTCTGTACACAGCTATGCAGAGGAGGGAAATGGGAACTAATGCCATCTAGAAGTGTTCCAGCTTCAAAAGGTCATAGAGGGGAAATCAATATCCAGGAATGAAATGTAGACTGATAAAAGAAGGCTGAATACAATAGAACAGACAGGCCTTAGATGGACAGATATAGTAGTTACTCTAAATAGAAATAAAATGGAACGCTCTGCACATAAAACCGTACGAAAAGAGAATTACAGGACCAGAAATGAGTGATCCAGAGAAAGGACAGGAGAATAGGCTCACACATAAATGTGGTCTAGATGGATTCTCACCTAGTTGAGTTGTGTTGAGCCACAACTACTTATGAAGGCATAGACATAGTGTCAGGCAGCAGCAGGACCTCAGGGCGTCCACAGGAAATGAAGGAGATCAGGACCCGTAGAAAAAAATGGAGGGGTACGCACTTATCAATAGAAGATTCTTTTATTGATACCCAAATATACAATGTGTTTTGGGGTAGTCAACTTAATCAAGTGTATATATGGCATAAAGAAGCATCTGGCAATTTAAAGGAACATGAACAGAAAAGAAGTTCTATAATGGGAGGAGCTAAGCTAAAAACACACCAGTGGCAAAAAGTCCTAAATAACAGCAAATAACAATTTGCATGTTTGGGAGGATGAATTAACACATTAGAATACATGGTGTAGGCTTAATTTCACTGAAAAAGTAGACATAGGTGTTTGCCACTAATTCAGTTTTTCACTCGGTCTGTTACGTACACTTATATCTACTTTTATATAGTGGTTACATCTATATTGCAATTGGAATAATTCCTCAGAAGGTGAACAGGCACAGCTGAAAATGACATTTATTTCTCCTCATATTACATGTCACATTATAGGTTTTTGTTTCCTATTGTCCATTGGCGTGAACTCTAAATAATGTGTCTGGTAAGGAACTAGAACCAAATGTATGGGGATTTAGCATTTGTTGTCTTCCCTTGTCAATGTCTGAATACAATAAAACATCCTCACTGGAGATGGCAAATCTGTTCTCATTGAAGCAGCTTTAGCCCATATATACCAAAAGGTTTGGTTTTTAATCACACCGAACAATTTGGAATTATTCTTGGACAAACTAAAATGGTCTCCACCAGTAAATTATTATACTGTAGGGTCTCTCCAAACCCCAGAATATATTAGCTGGAGGTCCAGGGGAGATGACAAAAATAAAAAGACATTTACACTCACCTTTTGTTACCTCTTCTGGGCCTCCTCAAAGCATGCGGCGCTCTGTGTTTTCCTCCTGAAGGCATCTGGCGCTCTTCTCTGAAGTCATGAGTCCAGGGTCATTGCTGAGACATGTAGGCATGTCGAGTGTTATGGCATGAAATGTGAGTGTACTTTTTTTTTTTTTCACCTCCCTTGGGCTTCCATCTATTATTCTCTGGGGTCTGAAGAGATCCCAGAGTGTAATAATATATCAGCGGGGGCTTCTTTGGTTTCTTCAAAAAAGAAACAATTTGGAATATTTGGGTCAAATCCAGTTCATTGCGAACTGATTCACCCATCTCTAATGAGGGTGTCTTATTCCATTCAGGCATTGATATGAAAAGTCAACAGATGCTAAATCCCGCTCTACTTCAGACTAAAATAACTTCCCATTCGGTTCTATCTGAACAAGTTTGGACCGAAGCAAACCAGGGTCCAGGGTTCATTTAATCTGAACACAGGACAAAACAAATGTTTTTGGGTTCACCCATCTTTAACCCTCTTTTGTTTTTGGGTACACATCATCATGTAAGGTAAATTAGTGTTTAGGCTACACTGGTGTATTTCTGGTTATGAGTAATTACTAAATAATATTCTGGTGCTATATGGTGATAAGCATGGGTGCGTAACAATGCAGCAGATGTAGCTAAGGGGCCCATCTCCTCTCAGACATAAGGAGTAGTTAGTAACTACTATGGAAAATGTAAAAGAGTGTTGATTTATGTATTACTCCTGTGTTATTACTGCACTGTGACATAATTGGGGCAATCATCATTCCCTGAACACTAGTTTTCTGGCATAGAGGGATGATACTGAGGCACAACTTTGATGAAAGGCCTACTTTTTGCACCCTATATGCACCTCAAGCCCCAATCGCCACCTTATCCATCACATTCTATGAATGTTGGCAGAATGGGGCAGGAATGAGGGTGGGCTGATGCTGGGTCATTTTTGCCTGCCAGATTTACTACAATTCACACCAGTTTTTTGGTGTGAGTTAGAATGGAAATCTACACTATATAAGTTTTAATTGCAGCGTTAATTCACAATTCTACTGCAGCCTTATTGCAGCGCTAGTTCCTGATTCTACCGCAGCCTCTTCATAAATCTCTGGTGTCCTTCACCAGTTGGCTTGTTTAATAAGACAGGCATACCATATCCCAGTCTTAATAAGTTTGCCTCAATGTGCACATTATACTTACATGGTGTTATCAATAAGTTTTTATTTCCTAATACCCCTTCTTTCCACTGTGGTCCTACAAGGGATTGACTTACTTCCTTTAAATTGTCCTAGTGCCAGCTCTCTAGTGGGTGGGCATCCCAACTATTTCTACTGGGTAGTAGCAGAAAGTGGAGCTGTCGGTATTTGGGAAGGGGAGGAACAGAAAAAGCAGGAGATTGGTGAGATAAATATCTCTATTTTTTTTTAACACACATTCAACCCCCTTCCATCAATTTTTGTCAAAAAGGAAACCCCTTTAATATAGAGTAATGCAATTATTAGAATATAATTTTCTTATAATGTGTTTCAATTTTCAATGAGATGTCCTTGTAGATCGACAAGATTATATCAGTCACTAGTTTGTCTATAAACCACAGGTTACTGGCTTGAGAGAGGACATATCACCTAGTAGAAAATACTAATGACATACCTCATTCAATTGTCAATTTGCCCCAGATCATTTAAGCATTTTTTTTTTTTAATTTGTCCACTGTTTTAAAAGATTTTGCCTCTGGAATGTTATATGTAAATGAGCTCTTATTCACCAGGTGGGCTTTAACCTTTAGAGTCTAGAAGGAAATAAAAGGTTACAACTAGAGATGAGCGAACAGTAAAATGTTCGAGATTCGATATTTGTTTCGAGTTGAATCGAATATCGAATCCTATTATACTCTATGGGGGGAAAATGCTCGTTTCAGGGGTAGGCAACGTTCGATCAAATTACACTTACCAAGTCCACGAGTGAGGGTCGGGCTGGATCCTCCGAGAAGTCTTCTCCGTGCAGCTTCCCCGCTGCGTCTTCCGGCTCTGAATTCACTCTGCCAGGCATCGGGCCTGGGCAGAGCCGACTGCGCATGCCCGCTTGTAGTGCGGGCATGCGCAGTCGGCTCTGCCCAGGCCCGATGCCTGGCAGAGTGAATTCAGAGCTGGAAGACACCGCGGAGAAGCTGCACGGAGAAGACTTTTAAAGGTAGGAGAAGAACCAGCGTTGATTGGCTGACTGTATAGCATTCGGCCAATCAATGCTGGTTCTGCATCGAACTTTTCCATTTGAATAGCGAGTGGTACTCGATCGAGTACGAGTATTTTGAATACCGTAGTATTCGATCGAACACCTACTCGATCGAATACTACTCGCTCATCTCTAGTTACAACCCCTTTGGTGAATAAGAGGTCATTTACATATAACCTTCCAGGGGTGACAGAGTTAGAAAAAAATAAATTCTAAACTGATTGGAAACACAGCGGCAGTGGGATGAATTATGTCATTTAGTATTATGTACTTGGTGACATATCGTCTATAACTTAGTAAAAAAGTAGCATATTGACATTGAACATGAAGGGAATCTATTGGAAATTTGACTACAACTACCTTGTTTTCTGTTAAAATTCTGTTATAGAGCCTAAATTAGTGACTGCATTTTCTTAATATGGTTTATCATATTGAATACCTTTGAATTGAAATACAGAGTAATAAAATAAAATATATAGTTCCATTATAGAATTTTTCAGAGAAATAGTTCCCAGATTTTTTATCTCGAAAGCAATACTGTTAATACAATTCATGACATTTTACATGAAAATAAAAAAAAATTAAAATAAAGCCATTGATTAATATTAGAAATAAGTGGCAATTTCTTCGGCTTAGAGAATTTCCATGGAAATGAATTTGTGTTAAATGTGTTACTCCTCTGAATTTACTTTATTGGTTTGTTATGGTACAATACACAGAACAAAGTGGATCTCCTGCCTATGATAATTGAGAGAGAGTATGTAATGCAACACAAAGTGGCGAATTTACTGGGGACTAACAGCTTCATATCTGATTCAATATAACTGGTCCACTGACTCTAGTTAATGGTGCAACCTAAAGAAAATCCTTTCTGCAACACAAATCCTTACTTTAAAAAAAAAAGCAGGTCAACCGAAATGGATTTACTAACAGTGTTATCTTGTAAGGGATGCGCTAATGGAATCTTATGCCCTTACTATATGTTTAGCAATACTTTTAATGCTCCCAATCTAAACACTTTTTGCTTTTTTGTTTTATTTTACTACATGTGAAATCCAGTCTTAGGCCCGAGCCCCACATGTCATAAACACCACTTTTTGTCTGCGCCGTAAACGTCACAGCAAAAACCATGGCGTTTTAAAGTCCCTGCAAAGTATGGACTGTCTGTGAAAAGTGCTGCAGAAAAAAACGTAATGCGTTCCTGGACACGGTTTTTCCTGCAACGATTTTTCGCAACGTGGGGCCTTAACCTTAGATAGGCATTCCAGTTTCAGTAAATACAGCTTATTCATGAAACAATAAACATTTCCGCAAATCTGTAATGTACTTTCTGCATTCACAGTTATAATATCTCTCTATGCTTTCTGAGCCAATAGCATCATAATTTAATTAAAAGTAATAAAATCTGTCCTGGTCGTGTAATGACTGCACAAGTGTGGAGCGACTTGTAAGAAAACGTGCGCCTGTGTAATCGTATGATGACATGGACAGAATTTAGTTTACAGTTACGTTCATTCTAAAGAAATAGATCAGTTCATACTTTATTACTTAAAGATAACCCGTCACCAGGTCTTAAATGCCCAGTGACATATATCATAAAATAGGTGCTGTCATGCTGAGCCTTGTGGTGTTTTGTTTATACATATCTGTTCAGCCATTCTATAGATATAAGCCCTTTTAATGATGCAAATTAAAGGAATACTAGCCAAGTAGGCGATAATGTCTATGTATGACATAGATCTCAAAGAGACATCCCTCCCCCCAAGGAACTTGTGAGTAATGCCACACCACACCCGATAGTACAAGGCTATGGAAGAGTACTGTCAAGTGGGCATTCTGGTGGTTCGCAGTTGTGAACTCCTAGGTTAAAGACAACATCTGCAAGGAGTTTGTAGACTCTCCTGTGTCTTTGTGGGTTTCTTCCAGGTATCACAGTCTTTTCTCACACTCCTATATGGAACTGTGATTGGCCATGCTTATAAACCGCTCCAGAATATGTTGGCACTATAAAGGTAACCAAAATAAATACTTTAGCTATTATCATGATACTTAATAGTTTATTCTGAAAAAGCTCTAATGTGCTATTTTCTGAATTTGCTCTTCTATACAGGTATCCAGTGTGTATCTTCAAAGAATATCCTCCATGCTACCTAAAATGAAGATACAGTAGGCAACGAATAGCAACTTTTTATTAAAAATATAATGCTCATCAAATAATGAATTGGATTGTAAATCAAGATTGGGTAATTTATTTTATAAATAAAAGCAAACATTTCTATTTGCTTCTGACAAGAGCAAAAGGAACGGTACTCATGCTATGTATGCAAATAGTGATACATTGCATTACATAGTGATTATCCATTCTTCAGTCTTACTGGTTTCTATAGCTACAGCAGAACTTGATCTGGGCAGTATATGTATTAAACTGGTCGCAAAATATATAAAAATATATATAAACAGTCAATTTTACATCCCTACTAGAGATGAGCGAGTAGTGTTCGATCGAGTAGGTGTCCGATCGAATACTACGGCATCCGAAATACTCGTACTTGATCAAACACTACTAGCTGTTAGAAGTTTAAGGTTCGATGCAGAACCAGCGTTGATTGGCAGAATGTATAGCAACGCTGGTTATCCTCTTACCTTTAGAAGTCTTCTCCGTGCAGCGTCCCCGCGGCGTCTTCCGGCTGGAATTCACTCTGCCTAGGCATCCAGCCTAGGCAGAGCCGACTGCGCATGCGCGGGCAAGTCCACGAATGACGGTCGGGCTGGATTCTTCTTGAAGTCTTCTCCCGGCGCAGCACCCCCGCGGCGTCTTCCGGCTGGAATTCACTCTGCTAAGGCGTCGGGCCGGGCAGAGCTAGCCGCACATGCGCAGTCGGCTCTGCCTAGGCCCCGATGCCTAGGCAGAGTGAATTCCAGCCGGAAGACGCCGCGGGGGTGCTGCGCCGGGAGAAGACTTCAAGAAGAATCCAGCCCGACCGTCATTCGTGGACTTGGTAAGTATAAATTTATCGAATTTTGTGTACCCCTGAAACGAGCTTTCCCCCCCCCCCCCCCCATAGACTATAATGGTATTCGAAATCCGTTCGAACAGTGTGCGGCTGTTCGAATCGGATTTAGAACCTCGGACATTTTAGTGTTCGCTCATCTCTAATCCTTACTAATATTATAAATCCTTACTAGTCCTTACCAATAGTGAAAGTTTGTGTGTTTGGATGTTTGTTCCTCAATCACAACCAAACGGCTGAATGGATTTTTCGGAAATTTCACACAGAACTACATATTGGACAGGAAGGAAACATAGAATACTCTAAAAGCAGGTCACTCACCCCAAATCACCACCGTGACCGTCAAAAGTTGACTCCGGCTCCACTGTAGGACCTGCCGTGACGTCAGCGCCGGTATTTCAATGCACCTCCTATTGGTGCATGGCGGTGTGTGGGTGGGTTATGGAGCCAGCGCAGTGGTCCTGTACATTGGCTGCAAAATGTGGTCGTGGCGAGGGACTATGTACACGGGTAGAGGGTGGGGGGTTCGGGGCGGTGGGTTGGGGGGTAGTTGGTTTGGGGGGGTTCTGGGGGGTGCTTTGAGAGGGGGGCATTAGGGGAAGATGGGGATGGTGGGAGGGAATAGTTAGTGAAGCCACCCAGGGGAGTTGGTATGTGTAGCACTGGCGGGGGACATTGTTGCGTGCCGCAGCTGGGTACCGGATGCTGTGCGAGACTGGGAGTGGCGGGCTTGAGTGTGGCACAGCTGCAATGTATACAACCAGATCATGTACCTGATTATGATTTTTGGGGATTGACAGGGAGATTTCTTGAAAATTATGCATTACTAGCATTACCTGTGACTTCTTCCGTGCCACCCTCACTCCCTGCACCAATCACCTCTTACACAGGACCACACTCCCCCGCACACCCATCCGCCTTCGCCGCGCATGCGTGGCATCGCCGAGCCAGTTTCTTCACTGAGCAATGATGACTAACTAAGACTGGGTTCACATGAGCATCATTGGAGCAAAAAAATTGAAAGCTAAAAGGGAACGTATGACAGTCATAAAAAAAATCCAGACACTTCCTATTACCTATAATGGAGTCTGTTGCGTTTCTGTATACTATTTTGTCCATAATTTTTGATGCAGATGTGAGTAGTTCCTAAGAAAATCATGAAATGGTTTTTCTATATCTAAAGTTGACTTATAAGAATCAAAATTCCGAAAGAGCCTTGCATATGTTGTCATCCAGAAAGGATCCCGTGGTAACAATACACTATTAGGTCTTCAACCTTCAAAATCTTTTGAACATTGTCTTGTAAGATAAATAATAGAATTAAAATTACAGTAAGTTATTTTCTTTGGCCTGTCACATATATTAGATAGCTGTGGCTGACACTCAAACATCATCACTTATGTACCTTTTCCTATCAAATATTCAACCTTGCATACACATGCACTCTGACCTCAGATTGGTGTGCAAGTGGTTCTGAATGAGGAGAGGGCAGTAAGCCCACTACCAGAAACGCTGGAATGCTAGAACCTTATCTCCCATAAAACAAAAGGGTTTGGCATGTTCAATTACAATAGCTCAGTTCTTCTTTTCCCCTGATATCTGTGCAAAGGATAAAGTAGGGGCAACTAAGTACACAATAGGTGGACAGTTGGTGAATACACTTAATATTATTTAGTGACACATTAAATAAAACACACACTTCTCATTTTTCCTCTAATCAAAGTAAAATCACTTTTCATGTTGTACCTTTTTACTTGGCATTTTAAGTGGGATTTTCATAATCCCACTTACAATGGGATTATGTTGCAAAATGCAACATGCTATGGCAGTAACATTTTTTTCAGGAATTTTTCCAAGCACTTAACTCTCTCATCTTCACAATTTTCTTCTAATTGGGCTTCCTCCTACTAAACTTTCCCCTCTACAAAAATGTCCTGAATACAGAGCCAGATTTCTCTTTTTGTCAAACCGGTACGCAGATGTATCTACCTTGTGTCAGTCAATGTATTGGTTGCCCATTCATCACAGAATACAATATAAAATTATCATTCTGACCCACAAATCCATCCATAATGTTTGCACCCCCCTATATCTTCTCTCTTGTCACTGTGTACCACCCTAATCGTCCCCTCTGGTCTGCCAATGTCCTTAGACTTACATCCTCTGTTATCGAACATCCCACTCCCATCTCCAAGACTCTTCTCGAGCTGCACCAGTGCTCTGGAACACTTTACCCCAGACAATCCAATTAATCCCCAACTATAGGAGCTTCAAAACTGCCCTAAAATCACATCTGTTTGGTAAGGTTTATCACATGACCTGATCATAGTATAGAGTGTGTAAGTATAGAACAATAACACTCTTTATCCTTCTTCCTCTGTTCCTCAGATCTTGTCCTCTCCATCTAGAAGTTACACTTTTCTTCTTGCAGTTAGTATCTGTATATTCACAGATACTGGTTGGTGATGGGCTCATACAGCTTTCGTTACACAACCTTTTCTATTAAAAGATGGCTGGAGCATTGTACTGAACAAGCCCTCTGACCTCTTGTGTCCTCCTAACTCCTCATAGAGTGTAAGCTCTTGTGAGCAGGGGCCTCACCTCTACTATTAGATATTTTTATTTCTTTGTCATGCTGTAATGTATGACATATTGTCTGTTCTTGTGTCCTCTGATTTGTAAAGTGCTATGGAATATGTTGACGCTATATAAATAAAGTGATTATTATTATTATTATTATTATTATTATTATTATTATTATTATTATTTATTTTTTATACGGTATGACTTGAAAAATACCAAAAAAGGTACATGTTTAAAATGTTTTAAAAAAACTGGGCAGATTTACATTTAAGTTTAAAATCTAATCTTGGTGTGATATTGGCCAAAAGCGTGTACAAATTGGCACATTTTAGTCCATCTCATTTTAGAACACATTTCTATTGCTCGATTGAAAAGGGGGTGTGACTGCATAAAAAGGGGCGTGCTTCTGCAGTAAAGCATGGCTTAAATTCATCATGGTGCCAAAAGTTTAAGCAAATTTTTGGTCTAAATCTGCTAATATGGGGTAAAAAAATTTATTAGATAGTCTAAAAAGCACCAGATTTATCATCTAATATAGGCCTCTGTGATAAATCTGGCGAGCTTTCAAACTGACTGTCATACACTATTAGGGGGCGTTCACACTTGCGTTCTGTGTCCGCCCTGTGCCATTCCACCGGGTTTCCGTCCTAAGCCCAGAGAAACCGGACAGGGGACCCATTTGAATTGGATTTTAAAGGTGACTGATGGTGTCCGCCTGTGGTCTCATTGTGGAGAAACGACATAAAGTTGGACATGCAAAACTTTGTGTCTGGCTGAAAAAAACGGCACAGAGTGGACACTGGGCACAAGTGTGATTGGCCCCTTAGTCAGTACAATACACATAAAATAGCTGCTGAATAAATGGTTTTAAACATGCACACTTGGCTGACTGAGCATGCATTTTATTTAAATAGGAGAACAAAAGATAGGACATGCTGACAGGACATGTATCTGACTCCACAGTCAGGATTTGCTAATATATATGACATAGTAAGCTAATTACAATGACTAATTACATTGCTGACTTTTATCAAGTGCATGGCCATGTTAGGGTATGTTCACAAGGTGGAAAATGGATTCTGCGTATGAACACACCACGAGGCTAGCCGCGACAGAATGCCGATGCAGTGCACCAGCATCCCGTCATGGCATTCCGTTCTGGAACAGGCCCGAATGAAAGGGCCTAATCGGAAGGGAATCTCACGCCAAGTCAGCCGTGGAATCCACAGGAAGAAATCCACTTCCAAAAAACTCTGCGTGAACTAGCCCTTAGAATGAGTTGTAAAAATGCAGATATTACATATATGTATGTCTAATAATAAGTAGTAAAGGTACAACTAAATAACTAAAGAAAACAAATATGTAAAACATGATAAATCTAATATTTAGAATAGAATTATATATATAAAATTTCCATTCATTAAATTTTTATTTCGAGGTACTTTAAATATTATATTTGTGTGCTGTGATGTTATTGCTCCTTATTTCGGAAGAGTGATAATGTCAGTCTTAATCCTTGCAAAGTTAAATTATATATAGATAGGTAATAAAGTCTTTTCTGTCGCTAACTGATATTTACAATGTGAATCCTCGCAGATAAAATTAACTTTCATCGGTCTCACATATGATAAATATATACATTTTCCACAGGGAAATGTATGCTAAAATGAAAGCGATAAACAAGATGCTC
Organism: Leptodactylus fuscus; assembly: GCF_031893055.1. NCBI lineage: Eukaryota > Metazoa > Chordata > Amphibia > Anura > Leptodactylidae > Leptodactylus > Leptodactylus fuscus. The sequence goes on along the minus strand of NC_134268.1, from coordinate 91,765,295 downwards.
TTAAGACATCTCATAATCTTGTGTCAACAAACTCAAACACCAATGACTCATTATAAATAATTCTAGGTGTTGTTTATGCACTGAGGAACACTTAGCTTTCTTGCCAAATTCTGTAAGAGTCTGACAGAAATCAGGCCAATTGCGTAATTGCTATAATGCTCTCTCAACTCATAAAATCTGCATTGAATCTTGGTTTGTTGGCAGCGCTCTCTGCTCACTGACTTTCTTATTGCCAAGTGATTTTCATTTGCTCATTGTAAAACTGCATTTAAATGTAAGTCTCCCACAGCATATAAATTAGCTCAACTAGTCATTTGATTGCTATAGTTGTTTGTGCATGTCCTTATTACAATGAAAAAATATACAAGAGAAAATGATTCTTGTGTCTTTTCCATGGAGAAGAGCATCAATAATTACGCTCCCTTGCCCCATCCAGCTTTCATCTCATTGTACAATCTATCAGTTAAGAAGCTGTATTAAAATGTGCAGTGTCAAGATTAAGGCAGCCATTTAACTGTGTCAACAAGTTAAGCACAAAACATAGGAAAAAGGAAGGTTACTTTGTAGTCAAACGGACTGAAACCAGTTCAAATGAGCATTTAGAGGATATCCCACGCCAAGGCAGGAAATTATGTGAGTTGCATTGACATTTATTCCAAACTGAAGATTTGTGGAATGGGGTTTTACTTTTTGAAAATGGAAGATTCCTTTTTGATCCTGGGTAACATCACTTCAAACTAAAAATTGGGTCTTTTTGACAATTATCATTAGGATGGTGGTGAAAGTGAAAAATACATTTTCTTAAGTCATACCTCAGTATACTATTTATGTTGACCTTCTTTTTTTGAGAGAATCACCCCTTTAAATGAACAAATATTGCTTGGTTCTTTCAATAATTTCTATAGACTTTAATGGAGAGGGACACACAAGCAAGGCTACAATCAGGGCCACTTTAACTATAGGGCAAATGATGCATCTTTACCGTTCCCTATGGTACTGGGGCCCCTCAGCTGACATGGATTGAGCGGGATGGTCTCTCATTTTGGGTGCTGTCCTACAGTTCTGGGTAGACAGTAGCAAGTTTAACTCTATCTGTGTGTGTAGGGTGCAGATAAATTGAATACAATGGTGGAGCAGGGAAATATCAGCACTCTGCTCCACCATTCAGGCTTCAATTATTCATGTCTGCAGGGAGGCAGGATGAGCACCAAGCCTGAGCCTGCAGGCATCCCCATATGTACGGGGTTAATTTACATTTAGATTTTTTTTTTTATTTATATGTAATATATTGATTAAATGGTCACTGATGGAACAGGGGAATTATGTGGGGGCTACTTCAGGGGACACCATACTGTATGGTCCACTTGAGGGGTCATTCTATGATGTGGGGCTCATTAATTTGTTAAAACGAGCCTGATTACAATACCTCTACATTAACGTATTTTGTGAATGTGGCTGGTAAACAGTGGTGGAGAAAGGTCCCATACAGATAAGAATATATGTAAATTCTTGTGAGTATATCAACAGGAATACTGTATATCTACAATATATACAATGAGAATACCCATTTAATAATAATAATAATAATAATAATAATAATAATAATAATAATAATTCATTTTCTTTATATAGCGCCAACATATTCCACAGCGCTGTACAATTTGTAGGGCTCAAATACAGACAGATAAATAACAAAGAACATTATTTCACAGAATGGGACTGAGGGCCCTGCTCGCAAGAGCTTACAATCCATTAAAGCCAAAGGCAAACATGTAAAAGGAACTGGAATGATGTGCTTTTATTATAATGGTATTTCAGTTTGTAAAATATTTCAGTAAATAAAATAATTATTAATTCATACTTAACTGGAGTCTGAACACAATCTTGTTCATACTCAAAGTAATGGTAATAAAGGTCTACAAATTCGAAGACTGCTACTTTTCAACTATTTAAAGAGGACCTGTCACCAAATCTCAAAAGCCCAATGACATGCCTCATCACACTGAGCATTTTGGTATTTTGTTTATCTAAATCCATTCAGCCATTCCAAAGGTATAAGCCTTTTTTATGCTGTTGCAAATTAGGGTATACTAGCCAAATGTAGTACACTGTGATTTCTCTTGGGGGGCGTAAGCTGCATTGGTAGCTACTTTTAGTTTGTATGTATGTATGAGGGCTCTAAGAAGCAATGTATAGCGCAAAATCGCCAAGCTGTTGAACTGCTCCTGTCTCCTGTTGCTATGTTTTACCTCTATTGTGGAATAAAGGAAGTTTTTATTGAAAAGTTGGAGAGTGCCCCCTATTTCTGCTTTTTCTATTTTTGATGTATGTAAATTAACTGTTGGACTTCACATTAGGCAAAGCACCACTAGCAATCTAGGAGTCCCTTCAGTGCTATATTTTGAGTTCTCCTCATGTATGAGACTTATGAGACTTAGGGGCAGTGTCAAAAATGTTATGTCTCTCAGAAGAGGCCGATGCAAAAACAATAGATTTTTTTCCCCATAATGGATTTTTATGTTTTAAAATTAGTATCTCATAAAAACTGTATTTCTACAAAGTTAGGTATTGCCATAATTGTACCAACCCATAGAATAAAGGTAACATAATATATTTTTGCATTTTATATTTGTATTGTTTGTGTGACAAAAGACAAAAAAAATCAAATGTTAAAAAGCAATACCAGAATTGATGATTTTTTTCAATACTCCACAGAAAGAGGTAATAAAATGTTGGTAATAACTTATATAATGGGATTCAATAATGACTATAATGGTATTCGATATTCGATCGAATAGTCGAATATTGAGGGTCTATTCGAATCGAATATCGATATCAAATATTTAACTATTCGCTCATCTCTAGTAATAAGTTATAGACACCCCAAAATTGTGCAATTAGAAAATTCGTATCATCCCACAAAAACAAGTCCTTATATCACAAGGAAATTTTTAATATTATAGCTTGTACAATATGACAACAAAGAAAACAAACATTTCTAATTTTTTAAAACAAAACTGAGTACAGCAGGAAGGGAATATAAAAGCCATGGAAGCCTATATTAATGTACACCCACGATTTACAGTTTACAAGGGAAAAGACACCTGAAGTGACCCCAGAATTATGCCCCAATCATAGGGCATAGGGGATTCCACTTTAATGGAACATCAAGGGCTCTGCAAATGTGGCATGGCATCCTAAAACCCAACTATCTAAATCTGAACTTCATAAACCACATAGCACTTCTTCACATCTGCATTCTGTTTGTCCAAGCAGCATTTTATGCCCACATGTATGACACTGGTCTTCCCACTTATTAAGGAAAACAGACACTTGGTGAATAGCAGTACTAGACAATACAAAATAGAACTGTAAATATCGAAAATAGACATTTTATCCACAACAGTCCCCCCTTAAAATGACTATTTTCTCTGTCCCTAAATGAACCTAATTCATCTGCCCTTATGCATCTTGGAACTCTTTTGTGCTGTACGTTAGATGAGTCATGGCTGTCCCATGACCCCCCTTGCCACAGTCTTTACGCATATGGGAGTCAGATGCTATCCCTGACAATGATAATAATTGGGGGTCATCAAGTTTCATGGGTGTATATGGTCTATCTTCTTCATACGCTGGTTAATGTACGTAGATTGGGATCACGTTGTCCACTAACATTTCCATCATCTTGATTATAGTTTCACAGTTGTACTGGTTGTCAATAGGACCTGAGAGAGACGGTCACATCAAGGCTATTCTCATGTGTCTCTTTATCACCATCCAATCTTTGGGATATAGCTTATAGGTTCCTTTCACTGACTCAGGATCTAGAGGGAAGGAGAAAACTTGAAAGTGTACACTAATCACATGTTTTTTGGTAATACACCACACAGTCAGTCAGCACTCCATACTACAGCTGTAACAATTGTGATAAATACAATCCAGATCTAGGGGCTGAGGCCAATTCTACTGTCAGGCAAGTTCATTACAGGAAATACAAATACAAGTGACAGGTGATTAAATACTTCTTTATGGCTTTCATGTCTCTTCCATAGCCATTTTGATATTATTTAGAGGGTACCATTTATCCTTTCCAATACTTTGGGGATGATATGGGGTAAGAAACACTCGCTGTATTCCCATGACCTCCATTATTTCTTTCATTACCTATCCTGTATAGTGATTTTCATTATCACTTCAATGGTCTTGGGGATCCCATACTTTGCACACTACCTCTTTCAGTACCTCTTTTATCTGCAGTCCCGTTTGTGACAGTTTTCTGCACCAGTTATGCCCCAGGCCATCCTGACAGGAGATCAAAACACAAAAGCATGTACTCATACCTTCCCACCTTTGGTAACTGTATATAGTTAACCTGCAATCTCTGGAACAGGTACAAGGGCTTCGGGTATGCCTTTAAGAAAGCTCTCACTTTTTGGCCTACATTGTGTTTGACCCGTTATGCAGGCTCACATATATCTGACTGTAGTGATGCTAAATCCTGCAGTCGCCTATCATCTGCTCACCAGGTCACACATGGCTATTTTCTAGTGGTGCACTTGAGCTGCATGCGCCATCATTAGGAACAACGCTCTCGGTAAACATACTCTCTTACCACCAGCCATCAGGACTTGTTCATCCTTTTTCCCTTTCCTTGTGGCTTCCAAATATTCTTCTCTTCTGGGCCATTTTATTCCTGCAGTATTTTTAAAACCTGAAAAAGAGCTGAGAGGTTTGGTCCAGTATAGTGACAACCTGTGTTCAGGCATGCTCCCTAGGCTTTCCTGTAGCTAGTTTGGTGGCAGCATCTGCTCACACATTCTTCTGTATCAGCCCTGTGTGTGCCTTGACTTTGGCTATACCCACCTGTGTTGGGCAGCAGCAGCAGGGTCCAACATAGACTTAACATTAAACCTACAGAAAGCTCTTGCTCTCCAAATTGGACCATAGTCCTGTGGTGTATCAAAAGCACAGCGGGCTTACTCTCAGTCATCTTACACTGTTCCAGTGAGAGCATTTTGTTCTAGGGGGGATTCTGCTTGTTTTACCTTATGTTCAGGGACCCTGGCATATATCCAATGCAGAATCCACTATCCTTCCCAAATCAAGAACCATCTACAAAAGAACTCAAAATCAAGGTTAACAATAGGTTCATCAAATCCAGCAGTTTCTTGTGACATACAATCATGTTACTCTATATTGTCAGCAGAAAGTACTTGTGCATATAAATTGTCTGATTCTCTTTTCTCCCCCCCTTGAACCTATTGGTAACAAATTAAAAAAGGGAATTTTTGTGACGTACAGAGTACACAGGTGACATTAGGAGACATATGTAAGGCGCATTGCCATCTGAGTTGTCCACTCATTGAAATGTTCTAAGGCTGGACCTGGGACCTGACAAGAATGAACTTTTATTATAATTCAATATTTCCAAAACTCAAAATCTGCATTAACAATTAGAGATGAGCGAACAGTGTTCTATCGAACTCATGTTCGATCGGATATTAGGCTGTTCGGCATGTTCGAATCGAATCGAACACCGCGTGGTAAAGTGCGCCATTACTCGATTCCCCTCCCACCTTCCCTGGCGCCTTTTTTGCTCCAATAACAGCGCAGGGTAGGTGGGACAGGAACTACGACACCGGTGACGTTGAAAAAAGTAGGCAAAACCCATTGGCTGCCGAAAACATGTGACCTCTAATTTAAAAGAACAGCGCCGCCCAGCTTCGCGTCATTCTGAGCTTGCAATTCACCGAGGACGGAGGTTTCCGTCCAGCTAGCTAGGGCTTAGATTCTGGGTAGGCAGGGACAGGCTAGGATAGGAAGGAGAAGACAACCAACAGCTCTTGTAAGAGCTAAATTCCAGGGAGAAGCTTGTCAGTGTAACGTGGCACTGACGGGCTCAATCGCCGCAACCCAGCTTTCCCAGGATCCTGAATGGAATACACTGTCAGTGTATTCCCGTATACCCGATATATACCCCGATACCCGTTCCAACGGTGTGCCCCCCCACCTTCACCCCAGAAATACCCTGCAAGTCCCCTAGCAATAGAATTGGGGCTATATACACCCACAATTTTTACTACTGGTATACAGTGCCATTGTCTGACTGGGAATTCAAAGAATATATTGGGAATACAAATACCCTCATTTCTTGCTACTGCCATATAGTGCCAGTTTCTGACTGGTAATTCAAAGAATATATTGGGGTTACGTGCACCCACAATTTTTACTACTGGTATACAGTGCCATTGTCTGACTGGGAATTCAAAGAGTATATTGGGAATACAAATACCCTCATTTCTTGCTACTGCCATATAGTGCCAGTTTCTGACTGGGAATTCAAAGAATATATTGGGGTTACGTGCACCCACAATTTTTACTACTGGTATACAGTGCCATTGTCTGACTGGGAATTCAAAGAATATATTGGGGTTATAAATACCCTCATTTCTTGCTACTGCCATATAGTGCCAGTTTCTGACTGGTAATTCAAAGAATATATTGGGGTTACGTGCACCCACAATTTTTACTACTGGTATACAGTGCCATTGTCTGACTGGGAATTCAAAGAATATATTGGGAATACAAATACCCTCATTTCTTGCTACTGCCATATAGTGCCAGTTTCTGACTGGGAATTCAAAGAATATATTGGGGTTACGTGCACCCACAATTTTTACTACTGGTATACAGTGCCATTGTCTGACTGGGAATTCAAAGAATATATTGGGGTTATAAATACCCTCATTTCTTGCTACTGCCATATAGTGCCAGTTTCTGACTGGTAATTCAAAGAATATATTGGGGTTACGTGCACCCACAATTTTTACTACTGGTATACAGTGCCATTGTCTGACTGGGAATTCAAAGAGTATATTGGGAATACAAATACCCTCATTTCTTGCTACTGCCATATAGTGCCAGTTTCTGACTGGGAATTCAAAGAATATATTGGGGTTACGTGCACCCACAATTTTTACTACTGGTATACAGTGCCATTGTCTGACTGGGAATTCAAAGAATATATTGGGGTTATAAATACCCTCATTTCTTGCTACTGCCATATAGTGCCAGTGTCTGACTGGGAATTCAAAGAATATATTGGGGTTACGTGCACCCACAATTTTTACTACTGGTATACAGTGCCATTGTCTGACTGGGAATTCAAAGAATATATTGGGGTTATAAATACCCTCATTTCTTGCTACTGCCATATAGTGCCAGTTTCTGACTGGTAATTCAAAGAATATATTGGGGTTACGTGCACCCACAATTTTTACTACTGGTATACAGTGCCATTGTCTGACTGGGAATTCAAAGAGTATATTGGGAATACAAATACCCTCATTTCTTGCTACTGCCATATAGTGCCAGTTTCTGACTGGGAATTCAAAGAATATATTGGGGTTACGTGCACCCACAATTTTTACTACTGGTATACAGTGCCATTGTCTGACTGGGAATTCAAAGAATATATTGGGGTTATAAATACCCTCATTTCTTGCTACTGCCATATAGTGCCAGTTTCTGACTGGTAATTCAAAGAATATATTGGGGTTACGTGCACCCACAATTTTTACTACTGGTATACAGTGCCATTGTCTGACTGGGAATTCAAAGAGTATATTGGGAATACAAATACCCTCATTTCTTGCTACTGCCATATAGTGCCAGTTTCTGACTGGTAATTCAAAGAATATATTGGGGTTACGTGCACCCACAATTTTTACTACTGGTATACAGTGCCATTGTCTGACTGGGAATTCAAAGAATATATTGGGGTTATAAATACCCTCATTTCTTGCTACTGCCATATAGTGCCAGTTTCTGACTGGTAATTCAAAGAATATATTGGGGTTACGTGCACCCACAATTTTTACTACTGGTATACAGTGCCATTGTCTGACTGGGAATTCAAAGAGTATATTGGGAATACAAATACCCTCATTTCTTGCTACTGCCATATAGTGCCAGTGTCTGACTGGGAATTCAAAGAATATATTGGGGTTACGTGCACCCACAATTTTTACTACTGGTATACAGTGCCATTGTCTGACTGGGAATTCAAAGAATATATTGGGGTTATAAATACCCTCATTTCTTGCTACTGCCATATAGTGCCAGTTTCTGACTGGTAATTCAAAGAATATATTGGGGTTACGTGCACCCACAATTTTTACTACTGGTATACAGTGCCATTGTCTGACTGGGAATTCAAAGAATATATTGGGAATACAAATACCCTCATTTCTTGCTACTGCCATATAGTGCCAGTTTCTGACTGGGAATTCAAAGAATATATTGGGGTTACGTGCACCCACAATTTTTACTACTGGTATACAGTGCCATTGTCTGACTGGGAATTCAAAGAATATATTGGGGTTATAAATACCCTCATTTCTTGCTACTGCCATATAGTGCCAGTTTCTGACTGGTAATTCAAAGAATATATTGGGGTTACGTGCACCCACAATTTTTACTACTGGTATACAGTGCCATTGTCTGACTGGGAATTCAAAGAGTATATTGGGAATACAAATACCCTCATTTCTTGCTACTGCCATATAGTGCCAGTTTCTGACTGGGAATTCAAAGAATATATTGGGGTTACGTGCACCCACAATTTTTACTACTGGTATACAGTGCCATTGTCTGACTGGGAATTCAAAGAATATATTGGGGTTATAAATACCCTCATTTCTTGCTACTGCCATATAGTGCCAGTTTCTGACTGGTAATTCAAAGAATATATTGGGGTTACGTGCACCCACAATTTTTACTACTGGTATACAGTGCCATTGTCTGACTGGGAATTCAAAGAGTATATTGGGAATACAAATACCCTCATTTCTTGCTACTGCCATATAGTGCCAGTTTCTGACTGGTAATTCAAAGAATATATTGGGGTTACGTGCACCCACAATTTTTACTACTGGTATACAGTGCCATTGTCTGACTGGGAATTCAAAGAATATATTGGGGTTATAAATACCCTCATTTCTTGCTACTGCCATATAGTGCCAGTTTCTGACTGGTAATTCAAAGAATATATTGGGGTTACGTGCACCCACAATTTTTACTACTGGTATACAGTGCCATTGTCTGACTGGGAATTCAAAGAGTATATTGGGAATACAAATACCCTCATTTCTTGCTACTGCCATATAGTGCCAGTGTCTGACTGGGAATTCAAAGAATATATTGGGGTTACGTGCACCCACAATTTTTACTACTGGTATACAGTGCCATTGTCTGACTGGGAATTCAAAGAATATATTGGGGTTATAAATACCCTCATTTCTTGCTACTGCCATATAGTGCCAGTTTCTGACTGGTAATTCAAAGAATATATTGGGGTTACGTGCACCCACAATTTTTACTACTGGTATACAGTGCCATTGTCTGACTGGGAATTCAAAGAGTATATTGGGAATACAAATACCCTCATTTCTTGCTACTGCCATATAGTGCCAGTTTCTGACTGGGAATTCAAAGAATATATTGGGGTTACGTGCACCCACAATTTTTACTACTGGTATACAGTGCCATTGTCTGACTGGGAATTCAAAGAATATATTGGGGTTATAAATACCCTCATTTCTTGCTACTGCCATATAGTGCCAGTTTCTGACTGGTAATTCAAAGAATATATTGGGGTTACGTGCACCCACAATTTTTACTACTGGTATACAGTGCCATTGTCTGACTGGGAATTCAAAGAGTATATTGGGAATACAAATACCCTCATTTCTTGCTACTGCCATATAGTGCCAGTTTCTGACTGGTAATTCAAAGAATATATTGGGGTTACGTGCACCCACAATTTTTACTACTGGTATACAGTGCCATTGTCTGACTGGGAATTCAAAGAATATATTGGGGTTATAAATACCCTCATTTCTTGCTACTGCCATATAGTGCCAGTTTCTGACTGGTAATTCAAAGAATATATTGGGGTTACGTGCACCCACAATTTTTACTACTGGTATACAGTGCCATTGTCTGACTGGGAATTCAAAGAGTATATTGGGAATACAAATACCCTCATTTCTTGCTACTGCCATATAGTGCCAGTGTCTGACTGGGAATTCAAAGAATATATTGGGGTTACGTGCACCCACAATTTTTACTACTGGTATACAGTGCCATTGTCTGACTGGGAATTCAAAGAATATATTGGGGTTATAAATACCCTCATTTCTTGCTACTGCCATATAGTGCCAGTTTCTGACTGGTAATTCAAAGAATATATTGGGGTTACGTGCACCCACAATTTTTACTACTGGTATACAGTGCCATTGTCTGACTGGGAATTCAAAGAGTATATTGGGAATACAAATACCCTCATTTCTTGCTACTGCCATATAGTGCCAGTTTCTGACTGGGAATTCAAAGAATATATTGGGGTTACGTGCACCCACAATTTTTACTACTGGTATACAGTGCCATTGTCTGACTGGGAATTCAAAGAATATATTGGGGTTATAAATACCCTCATTTCTTGCTACTGCCATATAGTGCCAGTTTCTGACTGGTAATTCAAAGAATATATTGGGGTTACGTGCACCCACAATTTTTACTACTGGTATACAGTGCCATTGTCTGACTGGGAATTCAAAGAGTATATTGGGAATACAAATACCCTCATTTCTTGCTACTGCCATATAGTGCCAGTTTCTGACTGGTAATTCAAAGAATATATTGGGGTTACGTGCACCCACAATTTTTACTACTGGTATACAGTGCCATTGTCTGACTGGGAATTCAAAGAATATATTGGGGTTATAAATACCCTCATTTCTTGCTACTGCCATATAGTGCCAGTTTCTGACTGGTAATTCAAAGAATATATTGGGGTTACGTGCACCCACAATTTTTACTACTGGTATACAGTGCCATTGTCTGACTGGGAATTCAAAGAGTATATTGGGAATACAAATACCCTCATTTCTTGCTACTGCCATATAGTGCCAGTGTCTGACTGGGAATTCAAAGAATATATTGGGGTTACGTGCACCCACAATTTTTACTACTGGTATACAGTGCCATTGTCTGACTGGGAATTCAAAGAGTATATTGGGAATACAAATACCCTCATTTCTTGCTACTGCCATATAGTGCCAGTGTCTGACTGGGAATTCAAAGAATATATTGGGGTTACGTGCACCCACAATTTTTACTACTGGTATACAGTGCCAATTTCTAACTAGGAATTCAAAATGCGCAAGGCTCCCGGAAAGGGACGTGGACGAGGCCGTGGGCGAGGTCGGGGGAATGGTTCTGGGGAGCAAGGTAGCAGTGAAGCCACAGGGCGTCCCGTGCCTACTCCTGTGGGGCAGCAAGCATTGCGCCACTCCACAGTGCCAGGGTTGCTTGCCACATTAACTAAACTGCAGGGTACAAACCTTAGTAGGCCCGAGAACCAGGAACAGGTCTTGCAATGGCTGTCAGAGAACGCTTACAGCACATTGTCCAGCAGCCAGTCAGACTCTGCCTCCTCTCCTCCTATTACCCAACAGTCTTGTCTTCCTTCCTCCCAAAATTCCGAAGCTTTACAGAACAATAACCCAAACTGTCCCTGCTCCCCAGAGCTGTTCTCCGCTCCTTTCATTGTCCCTCAACCTGCCTCTCCACGTCACGATTCCACGAACCTAACAGAGGAGCATCTGTGTCCAGATGCTCAAACACTAGAGTCTCCTCCATCTCCGTTCGATTTGGTGGTGGATGACCAGCAACCCACCCTCATCGACGATGATGTGACGCAGTTGCCGTCAGGGCATCCAGTTGACTGGCGCATTGTGCGGGAGGAGGAGATGAGACAGGAGTTGGAAGAGGAAGTGGTGGATGATGAGGACACTGACCCGACCTGGACAGGGGGGATGTCAAGCGGGGAAAGTAGTGTGGATGTTGAGGCAGGTGCAGCACCAAAAAGGGTAGCTAGAGGCAGAGGCAGAGGTCAGCAGCTTAGGCGAAGCCAGGCCACACCCGGAATCTCCCAAGATGTTCCAGTTCGTACCCAGCCCCGAAAAACTCCCACCTCGAGGGCACGTTTCTCGAAGGTGTGGAGTTTTTTCAAGGAATGCGCCGAGGACAGATATAGTGTTGTCTGCACAATTTGCCTCTCGAAATTGATTAGGGGCTCTGAGAAGAGCAACCTGTCCACCACTTCAATGCGCCGTCATTTGGAATCCAAGCACTGGAATCAGTGGCAGGCAGCAACGGCAGGACAAAGGCCGCCTGCCGTTCACGCCACTGCCACTGCCTCTGCCTCTGCCTCTGCCACTGCCACTGCTGACTGTGCTGGCGATGCACTCCAGAGGACGAGCCAGGACACCACTTCATCTGCCTCCGCCACTTTGTTGACTTCTACCTCATCCTCCCCTGGTCCTGTCTTATCTCCTTCTCCTGCACCATCAAAGGCACCATCAGGCGTTTCTTTACAACAACCCACCATCTCTCAGACATTGGAGCGGCGGCAGAAATACACTGCTAACCACCCACACGCGCAAGCCTTGAACGCCAACATCGCTAAACTGCTGGCCCAGGAGATGTTGGCGTTCCGGCTTGTTGAAACTCCCGCCTTCCTGGACCTGATGGCAACTGCGGCACCTCGCTATGCCGTCCCTAGCCGTCACTACTTCTCCCGGTGTGCCGTCCCCGCCTTGCACCAGCACGTGTCACTCAACATCAGGCGGGCCCTTAGTTCCGCGCTTTGCACAAAGGTCCACTTGACCACCGACGCGTGGACAAGTGCATGCGGACAGGGACGCTACATTTCACTGACGGCACACTGGGTAAATGTAGTTGAGGCTGGGACTGCTTCCCAAACTGGCCCGGTGTACCTCGTCTCCCCGCCTAACATTCCTGGCAGGGACACGAGAAGAACACCCCCCTCCTCCTCCTCCTCTACCGCCTCCTCCTCCGCCTCCTCCTCCGCCACCGCCTCCTCCTCCGCTGTTAGATTGACCCCAGCTACGAGTTGGAAACGTTGCAGCACTGGCGTTGGTAGACGTCAGCAGGCTGTGCTGAAGCTGATCAGCTTGGGGGACAGACAGCACACTGCCTCCGAGGTGAGGGATGCCCTCCTCGATGAGACGGCAATATGGTTTGAGCCGCTGCACCTGGGCCCAGGCATGGTCGTTTGTGATAACGGCCGGAACCTGGTAGCAGCTCTGGAGCTTGCCGGACTCCAACATGTTCCATGCCTGGCCCACGTCTTCAACCTAGTGGTGCAACGTTTCCTAAAGAGCTACCCCAATGTTCCAGAGCTACTGGTGAAAGTGCGGCGCATGTGCGCCCACTTTCGCAAGTCGACAGTAGCCGCTGCTAGCTTAAAATCTCTCCAGCAACGCCTGCATGTGCCACAACACCGGCTTTTGTGCGACGTCCCCACACGCTGGAACTCAACGTTTCAGATGTTGAATAGAGTGGTTGAGCAGCAGAGACCTTTGATGGAATACCAGCTACAAAACCCTAGGGTGCCACAAAGTCAGCTGCCTCAGTTTCACATCCATGAGTGGCCATGGATGAGAGACCTTTGTGACATCCTACGGGTCTTTGAGGAGTCCACAAGGAGGGTGAGCTCTGAGGATGCGATGGTGAGCCTTACAATCCCGCTCTTGTGTGTTCTGAGAGAATCCCTGATTGACATCAGGGATAACTCAGATCACACAGAGGAGTTAGGGATAGCATCCGATCCGTCACAGCTGGAGAGTAGGTCCACACATCTGTCCGCTTCACTGCGTTTAATGGAGGAGGAGGAGGAGGAGGAGGAGGAGGAAGAAGAGTTGTCCGATGATGTGATGGTGATACAGGAGGCTTCCGGGCAACTTCGAATCGTCCCATTGTTGCAGCGCGGATGGGTAGACATGGAGGATGAGGAGGAAATGGAGATTGAACTTTCCGGTGGGGCCAGAGGAGTCATGCCAACTAACACTGTGGCAGACATGGCTGAGTTCATGTTGGGGTGCTTTACAACCGACAAGCGTATTGTCAAAATCATGGAGGACAACCAGTACTGGATCTTTGCTATCCTTGACCCCCGGTATAAAAACAACATCTCGTCTTTTATTCCGGTAGAGGGGAGGGCCAATCGCATCAATGCTTGCCACAGGCAATTGGTGCAGAATATGATGGAGATGTTTCCAGCATGTGACAGTGGCGGCAGGGAGGGCAGTTCCTCCAGTAGGCAACCAAGTTCTCACCGGTCCACACAAACGAGGGGCACACTGTCTAAGGTCTGGGACACCTTGATGGCACCCCCTCGCCAAAGTGCCGCCACGGAGGGTCCTAGTGTCACCAGGCGTGAGAAGTATAGGCGCATGTTGCGGGAATACCTTTCCGACCACAGCCCTGTCCTCTCCGACCCCTCTGCGCCCTACACGTATTGGGTGTCGAAGTTGGACCTGTGGCTTGAACTTGCCCTATATGCCTTGGAGGTGCTGTCCTGTCCTGCCGCCAGCGTCCTATCTGAGAGGGTGTTCAGTGCAGCCGGTGGCATCATCACTGACAAGCGCACCCGTCTGTCAGCTGAGAGTGCCGACCGGCTCACTTTGATAAAAATGAACCACCACTGGATAGAGCCTTCATTTTTGTGCCCACCTGTGTAAAGCACCCCAACATGAAACTCCATGTCTGTACTCAACCTCTCCAATTCCTCCGCATCCTCATACTCATCCACCATAAGCGTTGCACAATTCTGCTAATACTAGGCTCCCTCCAACATGATTTCCCCCAACTCTGCTGGTTAGAGGCTCCCTCCACCCTGATTTCCACCAACTCTGCTGGTTAGAGGCTCCCTCCACCCTGCTTTCCCACAACTCTGCTGGTTAGAGGCTCCTTCCACCATGAATTTGCCCAAACTGGGCTGTTTAGAGGCTCCCTCCACCATGAATTGGTCCAAACTGGGCTGGTTAGAGGCTCCCTCCACCATTAATTGGTCCAAACTGGGCTGGTTAGAGGCTCCCTCCACCATGAATTTGCCCAAACTGGGCTGTTTAGAGGCTCCCTCCACCATGAATTTGCCCAAACTGGGCTGTTTAGAGGCTCCCTCCACCATGAATTGGTCCAAACTGGGTTTTTTAGAGGCTCCCTCCACCATGAATTGGTCCAAACTGGGGTGGTTAGAGGCTCCCTCCACCATTAATTGGTCCAAACTGGGCTGGTTAGAGGCTCCCTCCACCATGAATTGGTCCAAACTGGGCTGGTTAGAGGCTCCCTCCACCATGAATTGGTCCAAACTGGGGTGGTTAGAGGCTCCCTCCACCATTAATTGGTCCAAACTGGGCTGGTTAGAGGCTCCCTCCACCATTAATTGGTCCAAACTGGGCTGGTTAGAGGCTCCCTCCACCATGAATTTGCCCAAACTGGGCTGTTTAGAGGCTCCCTCCACCATTAATTGGTCCAAACTGGGCTGGTTAGAGGCTCCCTCCACAATTAATTGGTCCAAACTGGGCTAATTAGAGGCTCCCTCCACCATGAATTGGTCCAAACTGGGTTTTTTAGAGGCTCCCTCCACCATGAATTTGCCCAAACTGGGCTGTTTAGAGGCTCCCTCCACCATGAATTGGTCCAAACTGGGCTGGTTAGAGGCTCCCTCCACCATGAATTTCCCAAAACTTGGCTGTTTAGAGGCTCCCTCCACCATTAATTGGTCCAAACTGGGCTGGTTAGAGGCTCCCTCCACCATGAATTGGTCCAAACTGGGGTTTTTAGAGGCTCCCTCCACCATGAATTGGTCCAAACTTGGCTGTTTAGAGGCTCCCTCCACCATGAATTGGTCCAAACTGGGGTGGTTAGAGGCTCCCTCCACCATTAATTGGTCCAAACTGGGCTGGTTAGAGGCTCCCTCCACCATTAATTGGTCCAAACTGGGCTGGTTAGAGGCTCCCTCCACCATGAATTTGCCCAAACTGGGCTGTTTAGAGGCTCCCTCCACCATGAATTTGCCCAAACTGGGCTGGTTAGAGGCTCCCTCCACCATGAATTGGTCCAAACGGGTTTTTAGAGGCTCCCTTCACCATGAATTGGTCCAAACTTGGCTGTTTAGAGGCTCCCTCCACCATGAATTGGTCCAAACTGGGGTGGTTAGAGGCTCCCTCCACCATTAATTGGTCCAAACTGGGCTGGTTAGAGGCTCCCTCCACCATTAATTGGTCCAAACTGGGCTGGTTAGAGGCTCCCTCCACCATTAATTGGTCCAAACTGGGCTGGTTAGAGGCTCCCTCCACCATGAATTGGTCCAAACTGGGGTTTTTAGAGGCTCCCTCCACCATGAATTGGTCCAAACTTGGCTGTTTAGAGGCTCCCTCCACCATTAATTGGTCCAAACTGGGCTGGTTAGAGGCTCCCTCCACCATGAATTGGTCCAAACTGGGTTTTTTAGAGGCTCCCTCCACCATGAATTTGCCCAAACTGGGCTGTTTAGAGGCTCCCTCCACCATGAATTGGTCCAAACTGGGTTTTTTAGAGGCTCCCTCCACCATGAATTGGTCCAAACTGGGCTGGTTAGAGGCTCCCTCCACCATGAATTGGTCCAAACTGGGGTGGTTAGAGGCTCCCTCCACCATTAATTGGTCCAAACTGGGCTGGTTAGAGGCTCCCTCCACCATTAATTGGTCCAAACTGGGCTGGTTAGAGGCTCCCTCCACCATGAATTTGCCCAAACTGGGCTGTTTAGAGGCTCCCTCCACCATTAATTGGTCCAAACTGGGCTGGTTAGAGGCTCCCTCCACAATTAATTGGTCCAAACTGGGCTAATTAGAGGCTCCCTCCACCATGAATTGGTCCAAACTGGGTTTTTTAGAGGCTCCCTCCACCATGAATTTGCCCAAACTGGGCTGTTTAGAGGCTCCCTCCACCATGAATTGGTCCAAACTGGGCTGGTTAGAGGCTCCCTCCACCATGAATTTCCCAAAACTTGGCTGTTTAGAGGCTCCCTCCACCATTAATTGGTCCAAACTGGGCTGGTTAGAGGCTCCCTCCACCATGAATTGGTCCAAACTGGGCTGGTTAGAGGCTCCCTCCACCATTAATTGGTCCAAACTGGGCTGGTTAGAGGCTCCCTCCACCATGAATTTGCCCAAACTGGGCTGGTTAGAGGCTCCCTCCACCATGAATTGGTCCAAACTGGGTTTTTTAGAGGCTCCCTCCACCATGAATTTGCCCAAACTGGGCTGGTTAGAGGCTCCCTCCACCATGAATTGGTCCAAACTGGGCTGGTTAGAGGCTCCCTCCACCATGAATTTGCCCAAACTGGGCTGTTTAGAGGCTCCCTCCACCATTAATTGGTCCAAACTGGGCTGGTTAGAGGCTCCCTCCACCATGAATTTGCCCAAACTGGGCTGTTTAGAGGCTCCCTCCACCATGAATTGGTCCAAACTGGGTTTTTTAGAGGCTCCCTCCACCATGAATTGGTCCAAACTGGGCTGGTTAGAGGCTCCCTCCACCATGAATTTCCCAAAACTTGGCTGTTTAGAGGCTCCCTCCACCATGAATTGGTCCAAACTGGGCTGGTTAGAGGCTCCCTCCACCATGAATTTCCCAAAACTTGGCTGTTTAGAGGCTCCCTCCACCATGAATTGGTCCAAACTGGGCTGGTTAGAGGCTCCCTCCACCATTAATTGGTCCAAACTGGGCTGGTTAGAGGCTCCCTCCACCATGAATTGGTCCAAACTGGGTTTTTTAGAGGCTCCCTCCACCATGAATTTGCCCAAACTGGGCTGTTTAGAGGCTCCCTCCACCATGAATTGGTTCAAACTGGGCTGGTTAGAGGCTCCCTCCACCATTAATTGGTCCAAACTGGGCTGGTTAGAGGCTCCCTCCACCATTAATTGGTCCAAACTGGGCTGGTTAGAGGCTCCCTCCACCATGAATTTGCCCAAACTGGGCTGGTTAGAGGCTCCCTCCACCATGAATTGGTCCAAACTGGGTTTTTTAGAGGCTCCCTCCACCATGAATTTGCCCAAACTGGGCTGGTTAGAGGCTCCCTCCACCATGAATTGGTCCAAACTGGGGTTTTTAGAGGCTCCCTCCACCATGAATTTGCCCAAACTGGGGTGTTTAGAGGCTCCCTCCACCATGAATTTGCCCAAACTCTGCTGGTTAGAGGCTCAATCCACCCTGATTTTCAAAACAAATGTTGGTGCCAACCTCAACTTACTACAAGGGCCAAATTCACTGCTGGTGACAAGCTCTCCTCACTGCAAGTGCCAAATACACATGTTTCAAGGTGTTTTCCTACTGTCAGAGAGGTGGTATTGAGTGTGTAAAGTGTGTAGTTGTTAGGCTGTGATGTTGGGGTAATAGAGGGTCTTTGGTGTGTTAGATGCCCCCAGACATGCTTCCCCTGCTGTCCCAGTGTCATTCCAGAGGTGTTGGCATCATTTCCTGGGGTGTCATAGTGGACTTGGTGACCCTCCAGACACGGATTTGGGTTTCCCCCTTAACGAGTATCTGTTCCCCATAGACTATAATGGGGTTCGAAACCCGTTCGAACACACGAACATTGAGCGGCTGTTCGAATCTAATTTCGAACCTCGAACATTTTAGTGTTCGCTCATCTCTATTAACAATGACTCTTAGTCTTCTATAATTCCTATAGTTTGTTATAAACAATCTCCATGTATTAAATTATTTGCGTTCTAAGGAAGAGATAACCAGAGACTGCTCTGAGGGATGAAGCAGATCAATCCAGCAGTGTGTTTCCTCTTATCCTGCCCATAGCCCACATATAGCTGTGCGCTTCTCACTTCCCACTTGTCACACCAGTGTGAGTTTTGTTTTTTTTGTCTTTTTTGTGGAACCATAAGACTCAGCATATTATCACATTTCTTCACATTTCAACATTCAAAGTTCCTTCTTTTTGACATCTTAAACTTAGGTAGCATCCAAACATCACAAAATGTTAACATTGGTCATTCTTCAAATACCGAGACTTCACAAACAGGGTTCTTAAAGAGATGAGATGATTTACCTTCCTTACAACTGTGATTTAAACAGTTCAGAGAACTTAAACAATCACAAGATGCAAGTATGTGACCAATATGGATTCTGGTCTTAAATGGCGGATAGTGAGGTTTTATACCTTGCAGGTGTGGATATACACTGCTGAGACAAAAAGAAGATGCGATTAGTATAAGTAACATAACATAACTGGGTACAAAGTTATAACATAAGTTTTAACTGATAACTATTGGGTAAGACACGAAGAAGAAGTTACAGCCCATTATAGATAACAGTTTTCAGTAAAGGAGGGTTGCGGCGAGTTCTGAGCAGTGCCCGTGAAAGGAACGTAAGATGGAAACAGTCACAAACTCTATTCTTTATTTCCTATAAAATGTTTATCTAATCCCTTTGTGCTTTGGGTTCTTGCACAAGGGATTTCATTTTAGAATAAGATCCTCTATCCCCAATATGAGCAGCACTGACCATGGAGAGCGAGAGGGCCCTTCTCTCCCCCCATGTCCAGCTGTACCCATGCTGTGGAGATCCAGAATCTTTTACTGTCATCTTTTTGCTCTTTTTGTGGATACATTATTTCAAGTGATGATGACAGGCAAGACAATAAATTGACATGATTTAGTACAAGACATAACCACAACACATATGCTTGAATATCCTTCTATATACATTGTCATTATACCTTACTTGGGTTAACCCCTTTTCCTTTGGACACAAGTAGGCTTTTCTACAGAACATGAATACGGGAACACAATTCAAGCTAATAGCAGTTAATACTGACACCAAAATTACATATTAATATTTTTGTGCAATTTTTGAATGTTTTTCATAACAAACCCCACCGTTTGCAATTACCACAGGTGTTCAAACCCTTAAGGGTAATCTACCAAACTTTGCAGTGAATTATTTCTCTTTACACTGTGTCAGATTCTTTGCATAACATTAATGAACATACAGTGACCTGGCTGCTGGGAACCAGTCTGGCCATGACAGGAGTAAGATCAGTGTAACTGTTTAACCTTGGCAGGTTCCTCGCAGTCTACATCCAGACCTACTGTCAACTTTATGCCTTATGTCTGTCCCAGTTCCACTTCCACCTAAGCTTCCCGATCTAACCTAGGCAATGTGCACACATCACTATAGACATCCTCTATTGCGTCCTCTCAGGATGGGCGACGCATAAGGATCTATATGCTGTAGTGCTTTCACTCCTGTCATGTGGGACTTCCCCAACACCCATGTAACCAACACAAAACAATAACCAGAGGCGTGCCTTTCTTTTCTCTCAAACCGTTCCTCCACTCTTCAGGTTGCATTCTCCCTCCCGCATCAATATCACATATGTTCATCAACCTTGTCATATTTTTTTAACATTCTGCCTCCCTTTTCGTGCCTCTATCAACTGTTTGTCAGTACACCCATTAGAGGACATTATGGACTGTGCCCCACCCATACCGGCAGCTTATTGTCTCATGGGCTGGCCAGTAATCTTTTTTTTTTTTTGCTTTTCAACACACAATTTACAAACAACCGTCAGGACTCACTATGGGGCAGCAGCCTTTTGGGAAGTCAGGTTATAACGACCCTACATATGGCAACGACCCTATGTATAGGTGCATCCAATTATTAAGGTGAGTTCGACTTCTATTGATTCGGGCTGTCCGACAGCCCAATCTATCCACTTCCTTAATACAACCGTACTGTCACCTCCAGACTTGCCTATTCTCGGACCAATAGGCAATCGGAATTTCTATGACGATACCCTCCTGTTCAGCCGCCACTCCCTCAAACAGACAGTAAGACCAACGGACCCTGGACAATGCCCGTAGGACCTTGGGATTAGACGACCTCCGGACGGTGCGTCTTTATCAGTAGGTAAAAGTATCTATTGACACGGGCGGTCCGACGGCCCGGTCTACCTACCCACTACCAAACCTGTGTTTCACTCTCTGAGTCCAACCTATTCTCGGACCAATAGATTCTCAGGCTATGTGACAACATGCTTCCAAGGTGCCCGGTCACACTGTCCTCACAATTGAGTCTCTACTGTTTACACATATAAAACAATCAACAATGAACTACCAAACAACCAACCGATTTGACAGGTTCTTAATTATCCGGCTAGCAGAGAGTGAATTACCTGCCACTGGAGGTCACCAACAGCCGACTAAGACACAATGAGACAGCCAACAACGGAGGTGAATATTCGGGTAAGATTATGAGTTTTCTTACCGTACGTTTGGAGGTGCACTCTCCTTCCTCGTCCGCTTTGACTGTCTCCTTAGGTCCAGACCTGTGGCTGTAGAATGGCCTACTCTGCTAGCCCACCCAGGGACGCCACTGTTTTGGATTGATACTTAAATAGTATCTCAGGTTGGTTGCTGGTTTCCTAATTCTGCAGGGACAAGGAGCGCGCTCAAAGAAATGACACTCTGCACTCAGTCAGGGTGGACACAACTTCTGTTTATTTACTACAAACATCATCATATATAGCATCTCATGGAGGAGTTGACATATATGTGTTGACTTGCTGTTGGCTGAAGTGTCTGAGGTTCCTCTTTCTCTCATCCTACTTTTGCACATGACTACGGGTCTAGTTCAAGATGTAAGCGCCATCTTGCTGAGCTGACATCTAGTTACGAGTCACAAAGGTCACAAGACAATTACAACATTAAACACTTATTAAGGAAAACAGACACTTGGTGAATAGCAGTACTAGACAATACAAAATAGAACTGTAAATATCGAAAATAGACATTTTATCCACAACACTAGTACATTAGGGGTTCAGCAAATATAACATGGCACCTAAAAACTATTCTAGCAAAATCTGCTTTCCAAGCGGCAAACAGCACTCTTTCTATTCTGAGCTCCTCCATGTACCATGTAACCATATAAGATAACAAACAGTCGCTGTTAAACTTGCAACAGTTCTAACCTTCAAATTAAATGAAAGCACAATTAAAAGATAATGGCAACACAGAGCGGTGGTATGGTGGCTAATATTTATGAATGTTTTGGGGAGGTATGACTAACCAAAAGCAGAGCCTTTCACATTTTGAAAATTGTGAATTTTTCCAAATTTCCACAAAATTTCTTGTTTTTTTTAATAAACATTAAAAATATTGATCAATGCTTACCACTAACATGAAGTATAAAGTGTCATGAAAAAACAATTTCAAAATCACATGGGTAGTTAAAATATCTCAAAGTTATTGTCATATAAAGTGACATATGCAAATTTTGAAAAATGGGTCTGTGTCCATAAGGCACTTTTTGGCGGTGTCCTTAAAGGGTTAAAAGCATGATACATAATTTCATCAGGCAATACTTTTCTGAAAATTCATATGTCTTAATATCCACAGTACTTAGAAACCGCTTGTTTACATTCAGCATTTGATAATGTGATCTCTTTGTGGAGATCAATATACATTCAAGAAAACAGTAACAACGAAAGAGATTAGAAGTTATTTCGTAAAATATATCTTCATTGTAACATGCAGCCAGGGCTTTTTTGGCAACTATCATTCATTTACATTAAGGAGTAAATTATTGTGATTCAACTAAACAGACAGTCCTGCTCTATTATTAAGCTAGAGAATCACTACACTCAATCATAACGTGAAACGTACAAAGCACAGTTTTATTTTTTTACCCGCTTGGTAAAGGCAAGGGTGCGTTCACTTGTTGCAGCTGTAATATAATTTGCCTATATGGTATGAATTATATTTTTATAAACTAGTAAAATATAGTTCCTGAATGTATTGAAGGATATCCATATAGATGCTATCTGGTGTCAGAGGAAATAATATATTATTGTATTTCTCCTGGATGGATTTGAACAAATTGTATTAGGACACGATTGTGAATCTTATTAAGGTGGATTCAGATCATGTTGTCCTTCAGGTTGCCATGTTTTCTCATAACTAGTGCTTAGCATAATGGCTCCTGGCAATATCCTACATAACTACTACATGTCTTTTTCAGAAATAAGAAGGTTATATAACTTCTTAAACCTAGCAAGTCCACACCAATAAACTGCTCAACTTAGATCAACTAATGCCTCACCAGAGAAAAGTGGGGCATATATATATATATATATATATATATATATATATATATATATATATATTTTAATTCCATGTACAATGAACCACCCTACATATAAATCCATACAAGTATAGCAAAGTTAACCGAAACTTCTACAGTGCTGCAGCAAGATATCTTGGCATGGAAGACCACGAAGAAAATGTTGTTCCAATGACTATTAATTGGTTTATGTCTTCTGTGGTAATATATCACAATGCAGCAGTTTAACCAATTGCAGAAGTTCAGGATACAGCTATAACTGTATATGTAGGAGTTAGAAAACATTGATCTGTATGTTTGAGGCATAAGCATGTAGGTAAAAGGTCCCAAGACACTGTCATCTAATGTGCTTTGGGCAACTAATATGCTCTGATGCTCATAACACTGTAAAATGCAGTTTTTTTCTGTTTAACCCTTTTGCTGCCAGGCATGTACACTATACGTGCTCCCAAGGTGGCACTTCAGTAGCAGAGGACGTAGTTAGTACGTCCTCCCTACTAATGCCGATATCTCTGGACTGCATCAACATATCTTGATGCTTTAAAATGCATTTTAAAGAAGATACTCTCATCTTTAAAATGATACCAGGGACTTGATGATTTTACTTACAGTCTTGGAACGATTCACTGTTGAAAACACTATTTGGCATTGAGATCCAACTGCAGATCTCAATTCCTGACAGCGTT
Organism: Leptodactylus fuscus; assembly: GCF_031893055.1. Lineage (NCBI taxonomy): Eukaryota > Metazoa > Chordata > Amphibia > Anura > Leptodactylidae > Leptodactylus > Leptodactylus fuscus. The sequence goes on along the minus strand of NC_134268.1, from coordinate 91,741,560 downwards.
TCAACAGTGAATTGCTCCAAAACTGTACATCCAATCATCGAGTTCTTGATATCATTTTAAAGATGAGATTCTCCTCTTTAAAATGCAATTGAAAGCATCAAGATATGTTTATGCAGTCCAAAGATATAGAGCTCCAAATTGTCCCCCCCTCCTGTCTAAGCAAGCAATTTGCGATCTAACAAGAAAGGAAGAGGAACATGGAGCAGCCCAGCAGAGAGAGAGAGAGACACAGAGAAACGATCTGACTCTCTGCATAACTTGTATGTGACAGCAGGAGAGGGGTGGCAGGGACTCTATTGTCCATATTAACCCTTCTCCTGCCAATCAGAGCGTATACTATACATTTGTCTCTGATTGTCACATACAGTTATAATGTAATTCCCCCCTGAGCTTTACTAGTGGGGTATTCTTATGTTATACCTCCTGAACATAACCAGGAAGTTTGTTGGCACTGTCACCCAGACGTTTACCATTGTCCAGGTCGCAGCCCCCCCAAAAAAAGTCGCACCAAACACTTACACAACATATACATAAAGTCGCAAATAAAGTTTACATTTCACCCAATCCCTGTCCTGTCTATACCTGAGCTTTCTACAGTAAAATACATCTCTAGTGATGTCCGTTACACACTAAAATAATAGTAATAACGATTATCACTAGAGATGAACGTATAGATTGCTAAAATTATTATAGGGGGATGGAAAATAACATTTTTATGTAAAGTCCTATTAAAATTGGCTTGCACAAAATGGGATGGCGCATTTCTGCGATTTTGGCGATTCTTTAACACCCACCCCTGTAAATATATACATGTGTGGTATGTATGAACTCCTCACATATTGCAGTTTTATGGACAGTACATTATGTTTGCAGAAAGGGATTTCTTGAGCCGCACTTTAGTGGCAAATTTGAATTTTTGCGCAATTTTTGCTAGCAATCTCTGTTTGCCGCAAAGTTGAATGAAGGTGGTTGTATATATAAACTATTAAATTGTGTTTTTATATACGGTATGCTGTGCAATCTCAAAAAAGTTAGATTTTGGTATCACAGTCACAGTTTGGTAGGTGCAGTATAGTTTTTTAACATATTAGCGAACAACAGCAAAATCCTGCTTGTCTTCTGTATTTGTGTTTTTGGGAGTCCGAGCTCTTGTTGTAGTTGATGTTTGTGGTACATATAGTATATTTACACATTGTATACACCATAAACTATTATTTTAAAAGTATTTTGTATATGAATGTGAGATTGAACATGAGTTTTAGGTGCAAATATGTGTTTTAGCGTATTTTTTCAAAAAATTATTTGTGTTGGCCGCAAAGTTGCATGAAGGTGGATTTGGCTATCGATGACCCATTAAGACATTTGTAATCTTCAGGTTGTCTACTTTCAAAAAATATATAGGGTTTAGGGGTTCACTTGCTTTTCATGGTGTGTAATCCCTACATTTTATAGGATGATACTTTTTTAACATTTCCAGCTTCAAAGCAGATTTTTGTTCCTTCCAGTTCTAGCGATTTTCTGAAGACACGTGCATGCGGGTTCAGGCCATAGTGATATCTATGAACTCTGCACATGTTGAATTCTTATTTTTAGGAGGTTTGGTGCATTTAATTTTTTGTTTGGTTTCCGCTTTTAACAACTAATATACATTTATTTGCATTTTTTCATAAAACATTCACTTTAAATCAAAATTGCATGAAGGTGCCTGTTCATATTCAGTACCAAGTGGCATTCTGACAATGCTGCAGGTGTCTACTTTAAGAAAATATATAGGTATGGGGGGGTTGGATGCTTTTTTAATGTTGCAATTTAGGTTTGATTTGTCCATCTCAAAACTGTGAAAATTGCTCTGGCTACTGAAGGTGCAAAATTTCCAGTGACCCTTGGCAGCGAAAAGGTTAAAATAATAGCAAGTAGTAATAAATGGGTAAAATTCACTTAAAACACTGTTAACAAACATGAGGAGTTTATACAATCCAAATTAGAATTTTTGGTAAAGAAAAACATCATAGCCTGTCCATACCAAAACACAGTGATGAAATAAGGAACAAGTATAGCAATTCTAATATACTGGACAAGCTAGAGAGGCGCCCTGATGTTGGTCCCCCTCGGGCACCAGGGCCACAGTGTTTCCTTGGTACTCCCTGTAGCTAGTCCCCAGCAAAACTGGGTCCAGACAGTTCCAATTATTTCATATCATATAAACATTTAATATATACTTATATATGGATGTGATTTATATTTGTTTCTTAAGACTGAATATTATTATGATGCTTGACTATATTGTTACAGGTTTATATATTAGATGTGCATTACAACCAATGCAATTATATATATATATATATATATATATATATATATATATATATATATATATATATATATATTACAGAGAATTATCAAGAATAAAGGCAGCTCATGTTTAATTACCAATCTGTAAATTGAATGCTGCGGAAATAATGTGAGATCTGGCACAAGTTAACAGCTTGTCAACATTACTGACTCTTATTAAAGAAGGACTTCCTACAATAAAAGCAGACAGGGCAACCAGTGCTACAGAACACACTTCAATAACCCAAATTGATTGTGTTAATAACCATCTAGACAACTTGTAATATAAAATGTGCATGACTAGGAAAACTATAGATAGGGAGTTACTGTTGTCTGCGCAATTGAAGCAGTGAGGCACTTATTGGTTGGATAAATACATATACAGTATATGAATAAAATTATGGAGGCACCTACACATTATTCCCACAGGAGCTTTTATGGTATGATAGTTCTAAATCCATAGAAATTTATGAAGATAGTCCAACTATTCAGGGAAGGCTTCTACAAGATCATTTAAGGTCAGGCCCTGGCTTTCATCAAATGGCATTGGTGGCATCTTGTTACAGTACCACACTGGAATTCAGTGATCTCTTTAGTATGACCCATTCTTTCACAGATTTATGGATAGGCAGACTGCGTGGCTAGGCTCTGGATTTTATACACATGATTAATAGAGATGAGCTGTTTCAAATAGCACGCTCCCATAGAAATGAATGGAAGTGACTGGCACACAGACTATGCCGCCAGCCGGCCGCTTAACCCCCCGCGTGACGGCTACGTCCATTCATTTCTATGGGAGCGTGCTATTCGAAACTGATGTTTTGAATATTGTTCGCTCATCTCTAATGATTAAGATATATGCCCCATATCACCATGTCCACCAAATCTAGCCCTTTGCATAGATCAATAAGTGGTGCTCTACTGATATTGGTGCACTGGTACTAGCAAAATGGCCACTATAAACATATACTGTGCAATGGAGTTGTTAATGATCGTAAAATGTCCTCTTTAAGGTAACCTAGCATGCCAAGCTTTATTTTAAGTTATTGATAAAAGGATAGATGGGGAGGTCTTCCATTTTATCATATCTTCTGATATTGTATTGAACAGAAATTAGAGTATCAAGCAAAAACATACTATGAACAGAAATATTAGTAATAATGGTATTATAATAATATTACCTTGTAGCTCATGACACATTTATATAGTATATAGTGAGACATCAAAGATATCAGACAAATAAACAGATGACATCTGTGATACTAGGTTCTTAAACCTTTTAGTGATTTCATTTGGTAAGATCATTCCTGATCCTGATAAATTCCAAATTTATGCCTATATATTTGCATACTGCTGCGGCTGACTGTCCTATATGTATACATTTTTACTTATTTAGTGTCATTGAAAATCCCATAAAAATATACTTTTTAGGGCTCGTTAACATCTGCGCCCGGTCTCCGTTCATGCAGGTTTCCGTTTCCTGCACAAAACTGAGCAGGAGACGGAAACCTGCAGGACTCTTTTAAACCCATTTATTTGAATGGGTTTGAAAGATGTCCAGCCGTGAGTGCCGGTGAGCATTTTATGATCTCCGCCGCAAAACCGTTTTTGTAAAATCGGACACAGAGTTGGACATGTAATAATCTGTGTCCGGTTTAAAAAAAAAACGGTTTCGCGGCAGAGAGCATAAAACGCCCTACCCGGCGGAGTCTAAGATCGGTCCATAGCAGTCTTCATTGTGGCCCGATCTCAGATGTAGCAGATTTCAGCGCACAGCCAACTATGTGTTCAGCGCACAGCCAGCTCTGCTACATCTCAGATGTTGAAGAGTTCATCGCACAGCTCTGCTACATCTCTGAGCTGGCTGTGCACTGAACACAGAGCTGGCTGTGCGCCATATTGAATATTCAATGCACTTAACCCCTTGGTGTTCGGCCCCTTACACGGAAACCTATGGCAGGGAGGTATTCGATCGAATACTACTTGCTCATATCTAATTACTGCTGGCTGTGCGCTGAACACAGAGCTGGTTGTGCACTGCTACAGAGCTACTACATCTGAGATATAGCAGAGCTGGCTGTGCGCTGAACACAGAGCTGGCTGTGCGCTGCTACTTCTGAGATGTAGCAGAGCTGGCTGTGTGCTGAACACAGAGCTGGCTGTGTGCTGAGCTCTGCTACATCTGAAATGTAGCAGAGCTGGCTGTGCGCTCAACACAGAGCTGGCTGTGCGCTGCTACATCTGAGATGTGACAGAGCTGGCTGTGTGCTGCTACAGAGTTGCTACAGAGCAGAGCTGGCTGTGCACTGAGCGCTGCTACATCTGAGATGTATCAGAGCTGGCTGTGCGCTGAACACAGAGTTGGCTGTGCGCTGAACACAGAGTTGGCTGTGCACTGAGCGCTGCTACATCTCAGATGTAGCAGAGCTGTGGGCTGAACTCTGCTACATCTGAGATCAGACCACAATGGAGACTGCTGTGGAAGGATCTTAGACTCCGCCTCCTCTGGCATAACCAGCGTTGATTGGCCGAACACTGTACACTGTATGGCATTCAGCCAATCAATTCTGGTCAATGCATTCCTATGGGAAAAAGTCAGCTCCCGCATTATTAGTGGCGTAATACAGTGACTTGGGCGTGTTAGATGCCCCCAGACATGCTTCCCCTGCTGTCCCAGTTGCATTCCAGAGGTTTTGTCATCATTTCCTGAGGTGTCATAGTGGACTTGGTGACTCTCCTGAGTCGAATAGTGGTTTCCCCTGAAACAAAGCTTTTTTTCCCCCATAGACTATAAAAGGGTTCGATATTTGTTCGAATAGTCGAATATTGAGGGGCTATTCAAAACAAATATTGAATATTTCACTGTTCGCTCATCTCTAATAGTAACACATTTTGATTACTGATAGGGATGAGCGAGTAGTATTCGATCAAATACCTCCCTGTCATAGGTTTCCATGTAAGTGGCCGAACACCAAGGGGTTAAACGCGTTGAATATTCAATGCACTTAACCCCTTGGTGTTCGGCCCCTTACACGGAAACCTATGGCAGGGAGGTATTCGATCGAATACTACTTGCTCATATCTAATTACTGATTCTACACCCACAAGATCATCATAAAAAGTGTGCATAGTTTTTATAAACAGCTGTATTCCTGTCCTTTCAACTGGGATGAGATATAATTTGGCTGTTTAACCTCTTAGGTTAAATAGAATAGACCATGGAATTGAAGATTTAAATTATATCAAGTTATGGTTAGCCCTTCTTCTTTAGGAAATTTTAAATCACTGGCCGAAGGTAGATAAACACAAAAACGCATTGTAGTGGTCAATGGAGGAGTTTCATTGCGACAACCAATCATTTATTGCAATGGTTCTTACAATTTAAGTGACCTGTACATAGATGGTCCATAGGATGTTTATCAGCTAGTAGCCAGCATGATAAATTAGTAAGCCTAGATAGATATTTCTCCACATTTTCAATGTATTCATAGGGTATCTACTTTCATGTCTCAGATCATAAGTTTAGATTTGCAGAACTTCAATTAGCTTACTCATCAGTATATAGCCAGTGCATTTTCTTTTATATAAAATTTTGAAAAAGCGGAATTATTACAGAATCAGAAGATTCAAGTAAGCAGCTGTACGGGGATGTATAGGGCGTTTTTTTTGTGGGGCCAGGTGTAGACCGGGCATTTTCAGACACAGGGATACCTAATGTATATGTTTCACAGTAATGTTATACTTTTATATGTATTCTAGGGAAAGGAGGTGAACTTTTATTTATTTTATTTTTTATTATATTTTTTTTAAGTGTTTTTTTTTTTTTTTTTACTATTTTAATATCCCCCGCCTAGGGGGCTTGAACCTGCAATCATTTGATTGCAAGTCCCATAGACGGCAATACAAGTGTATTGCCGTCTATGGGAGATTCTATACATTACTATCGCGGAGGGTCATAGACCAGCCGCGATAGTAATATATATCTATGACAAGCCTCGGAGCCTTCATTAGGCTCCCGGCTGTCATCGGAACAGGTCGGCTCCTGCGGCCTCGCCGTGCAGGAGCCGGCCTGCATCACTAAAGGTATGAGGCGGGGGGGGGGGGGCTAACTAACTGTCGGGACCTGCGGAGGAGCAGTGGGTTTGCAGCATGGCCGTGCTACTGCCACCGCTGGTTTTCTTCAGCGGCAGTAGCGCGGCAATCCGCAGGCCCCGGCAGCTAAGACAGTCCCCGGCATCTGCTGTAATAGGCCGGCGGATGCCGGGGAGTGTCTTAGCTGCCGGGGCCTGCAGTATTGTCACACTCCTGCCGCTGAAGAAAACCAGCGGTGGCAGTAGCGCGGCAATCTGCAGGCCCCGGCAGCTAAGACACTCCCCGGCATCCGCCGGCCTATTACAGCAGATGCCGGGGACTGTCTTAGCTGCCGGGGCCTGCGGATTGCCGCGCTACTGCCGCTGAAGAAAACCAGCGGTGGCAGTAGCGCGGCCATGCTGCAAACCCACATTCAGACTATAAGACGCACCCTCATTTTCCTCCGAAATTTGGGGGAAAAAAAGTGCGTCTTATAGTCCGAAAAATACGGTATAACTATTATTATTATTATTATTATTATTATTATTATTATTTATATTATCATCATCAAATAATTATCACTCCATATAACACCAATTAGACTAATACTAATTTCTATAACAATACTCAAATAAATAAGCTAGAACTTGTTACAATATCTAAATGATGTTAGCGAATTGATAGGTTAAATGTAAATAGTAGTAAGCAGTTAACTAAAAGTAAATGGAGAGATGACAAGAGCAGACGCTGCTAATTCTAGCTTTTGCCACCACTAGCAGGCAAGCTAATCAGTTGTAATTAAAAGCCAAGTACCAGACTAATGAAGCCGAGTTGTCACCAGTTGTCATGTTAGTGTTGTCATGTTAGTGATCAATTCACAACTTCATCACAATGGCAACAACTCTGTAAAGTGATAAAATGACCCTTAATCCTCAAACCTATAAGTGCCAACGGAATGATGATAAAGATAATGTACTGTGAATGTGTTAATGAAGTGGTGAACAAGAAGGATATCGGATCAAAAAAGGTCTTTTCAGCCTTTCACAAAAGAAATACATGGCATACAAGATGATAAGTTGTATACTGATATCATGGAATATCTTTCTCTTTATTACGCATCTTCAGAGAAATGAAATCTGTATTACTTCAAAGAGCTGCGTTTGTTTTACTGGTATTTGATGCAGTTTTTCAAAGCCAAAAAATAAAAAATAAAAACAAAAAGTCTTAAATTCAAAAAAGTAAATAAGTCACATAAAAGCTTACATAATAGAAACTGGTTATCAAACTGGCTTTATTGTTCATCGATCACATTAGATAACAATCCTCTCCCTATTACCAAACTCCATGGCAGAAAGGGAATTGGCCATAAACTAAAACTACAGACCACAATTTGATTTTTTAATTTTTATTTCTTTTAGGGACAACCTGGGGTAACCATGTTCTGTAATATAATACAGTAGTCAGAGATATTTCTGTATTTATAGAGCTTAAAGTTACCAAAAAGGATTAGTAAAATTGAATGTTCAAAATCAGACATAACCCATGGGCAGTGGTGTTAGACAAAATATTCATGTGGGTGTGAATTATAATAGGACATTTGCATACTGTTGGCACAAAATCCATGTTCTTATCAATCTAGTCTTTTTTAGGGGAGTTGCATAGAGCAAGAGTACCCTAGTGTATATTGACTGTAGTATACTGTAATTTACTTACAGAGCAGTATTACCATAAACTTGCTATACATATTTCATGTATATTAGTGAATCACCAATGTCATTGGGGTGAGCTTATCATCTAATATGTATAGGGTCCTCTAATATCTCCTCTGACAGCCGATTTCAGCGAAGATAAAGTATGGGCAGTAGAGAGTGTATGCCTGTTTAGAACATAGACTTGGCTAGGATGACACTACATGTATAGGCTGAATTTGGGAGAGACTGAGATCAGCTTAGTATAGAAAATAGATCTTTGTACTTTTATACATTTATGTCCAAAACCAATGAAAAATGTAATCATACATTATGTTGTCTTATGTTGTCAAATGCATAACTTTATTTATCTACTTCTCTGTCCATGCAGTCAAGTCATCTGAATCTCTATACACTGGGTCAGAAGAGACTGCAACGTATAATGATAGCAGTATTTGTTGAGGTTCATCCAACAAATACTCTTGTCGCAGGCCTTACTTACCGATCCCCACTCATCGTCATGGCTGTCTCCGCTTTCCCTTCTTCCCCAATTCCCTTCATTCCCCTGGAGGGCAGAATTGGAAGCAGCAGTTGTGAGCAGAAACGGGGATCAGTATGTAAATAGGGCTTGTTACCTGCTGAGCTTACTCCAGCAGGTAACGGCCTATAAAAAAATAAAAAAAAAGCAGCAAGTGCCTGCTGGTTCTCCTAAGGTCCCGGGATGTGTAGCAGCTGCTATGGTTGCTACCGTGGTACTTACAACAGTGACTTTAAACTTTAGAACAACATTTTTAGAGTAAAGATTCTGTAAAGTAAGAAAACTCTGTATATGACTCCAGGCCAAGGCCGCTCTGTAGTTGATATAGACTAGGCAAATACCAATTAATGGATAGCTCACATTGTCCTTACACTTTACATCTGTAAATAGAACAAAAAGAAGACTTATAATAGAGTGGCTGTTCTCTATAAATCATCAGAACCCAAACTGTATATATATATATATATATATATATATATATATATATTATATATATATATATATATATATATATATATATATATATATATATATATATATATATATATATATATATATATATATATATATATATATATATATATATATACTGTGCAAAAGTTTTACAAAGGTGTGGAAAAAATGCAGTGTTTATAGTTTAGTTTTGTCAATTATAAAATTAAGTGAATGAAAGGAGAAATCTAAGTCAAATCAATATTTGGGATGACCATCCTTTGTAGTAGGAGTCCTGGAAGACATTGTATGGCCCCCACAGAGCCCTGATCTGAATATCAACAACTCTGCTTGTTATTACATGAAGAGACAGAAGGATTGGAGAAAGCCTACATCCATAGAAGATCTGTGCTTAGTCCTTCAAGATGTTTGGAACAACGTCCCTTCCAAGTTATTTCAAAAACCGTCTGCAAGTGTATCTAAAAGAATTCATTTTATTTCTCTTTAATTCACCCATTTTTGTTAATTGACAATTACTTCTATGCCCTACTATACTCTCTCTCTATATATATATATATATATATATATATATATATATATATATATATATATATCTTAATGATATCTATCTATGTATCTATCTATCTATTCAGTCTAATCCATCTGTATATAATATATGAATATTTCACCATTTGCAGATTTGCCATTATTTGTGGGAATGATTGTTTTACATGCTGAAATCAATGAGATTAATGACTTTTATTATTAATGCCTCTAAATCTATATCCAGGGGGCTTAGTCATGATTGTTGTCTAGTTACTATTTAACATTAACCCTTAATACAATAACTTCGGAGGATAAATATTATTTTTTTTCTCCATATCATGTTTTTTTTTTTGTTATCATGTGTGTATTTTTAAAGCTGAGGACTTTATCAAAGCTTTCTCTTGAACCTTAGCCAAATGATTTGTTATGTATTCTTCTGAATCCTCACAATAGCAAAGCATTAAAATATGTGTACATGTGGGGCTGATCTCCAAACCACATTTCACGCCACACAAATCGATTCATTGACTTTCTTAATAGTAATAAAGATCCAGGCCTTTGTCCATCTGCAGCAGACTGTTCAGTGGTAGGAGCGAGAACATATGCCTGTTTAAAATAAAACTCTCTGGAGTAAGAAAACAAAGAGCGGCCGTCATCTCTGGACAAGCGTGCAATGACTTAAACGCTCTATTGTATTAAATATGAATGAGCCGCCATTGTTAAGCTCAGTGTGAGGGGATCCTCAATGTTGTTGATTAGCCACATGATTAACCAGATGACATGGGCAGGCCACGAAGGTAAATAAGGCAGGCCTTCTGTCACGTCCTCCCTAAGGCTTTCCTAAAAGGTGCTTAGGAGCTTGCACCAAAATAATGAACTCGGTGCAAAGGCAATGAATGCAAGGCTAACAAATACAATGATAATGTCTCTAGGGATTGTCTGTCAGAAACAGTGTGAAAACATCTTTCTGGTCATCCCACACCAGTATTGTTCTCTTTGAACACAGTGTATTCAGTCTGCTTTGCTAGAATACTCTTTGTTGGGAGGTGAAAAACTTACATGAATTAAGGAGGCCCACAGAGTCGCACCCTTTAAGAGCATGACACTAATACTTTGTTCTCTCCGAGCTGACAGCCTGTTATCCCTGCCAGCTATTTAAATGCAAGTGTTTCTCCTTGTTTCCCCCAGAATAAATTACATATATCCATTTATTGGATTAAATACATACAGAAAAAGCAAAGTTTTATTATGTAGCTACACATGAAGTGCATATGCATCCTACTATATTTGTAGAGCATGCCGATCATTATAGCAAACAAAGCAAACTACGTAAATTCTTTATATATAATGATTATAATAAATATCTATATACCTAATAATAATAATAATAATAATAATAATAATAATAATAATAATAACATACCAGTATTATATTATATAATATATCATTATTAATATTACTATATAAAAATTATTATTATTATTATTATTATTATTGGTATTATTATTATATAAAACTATATTATTTAATTTATTTTGTAGTATTTAAAATAATAAGTGCTGAACTATTTAGAAAAAAATGACTGTAAATCCTCATGCACACAACAATGTGAATGGAGGCTGTAAGGCGGGACGCAGAGTCCCTGCATCATGGGTCTATAGAACTGAAAGCACTTTGGGCAGATCCCATTGTACCAGTTGGTCACTGTTAGTATTGTACTTGTTTGGGGTATTTTAGGTATTGTATGTAAACCCTCAAATGTAAAGCATTTTAGGGCACCATGGAATTAATGGCGCTGTAAAAATAAAATACAATAATAATATGTTATCAAGGGCTATACAATTCACAAATATTGCATATTTTTACTAAAAACTGAGTTTTTTTTGCCATTTTATTCTTCCAGGGACACTTTTATAATTGAATATAAAAGTAAGCCTGGTTTATCAGGAGGATTATCAGACTGAATGCATTTTATGCTTTGGCACAATACATTATATTTTGTGGCATATGAACATACAAAAATATGCCAAATTTATTAATGGCAGCGCACCTCTTTATAGATTTGCAGCAGTTTACTCTAGCACGGTTCCTATGAAGACCGGCGGACAAATGCCAGTCCTAATTCCCCCAAATGTGTGACACAGTATGCTGCCGAAAACCGTATGATATTACGGTATGTAGGTAGTCTCACTTTAGAGCAATACTTTTGGGGTAAGATATCTTTGTAATGAGCCGTGTGACAGAACATGGTCAGACATACTGTATGCCAGTCAGTTCCCAGCTCCTGTTACAAACTACTCCAAAATGGACGTACAGACCTTGGGCTGCCCTTAACCTAATGCCTGCAATATAATCATGGCTTGAGAGGTGCACATTGTGGTCGGTCAATAAATCAGCCAAGAAACAGACTGTGACATGGTGTCGCAATTGGAACTGGTAGTTTACTTTAGCAAGTTCAGATTTACATCAACATAGAAGTAGCATAAAACATTATTTTATTATTTTACAAATACAAAAATTGTCTCCCAGTCTCTTGATCATGATCAGCACACAGTCACTTAACGTTGCGAACAAATGGAACACAATTGGTCAAACTTCCTGCTACAAGTGGTTCTGCAAACACCTGCACCTCAGTTCCATCTATGTGGTTCCAGCAGTACAAAGCGGTTCATTAGTGAGGGAGAGACCCATGGAAAGCCTTATAAATCTGGTGAAAATGCAGCATTTTTTGTTGCTTCACTTCAGAGAACAGCATGGAGGCATCAATCATAACACCACCATATCCAAACCACAGGCTGGCACGCCTATATATATAGAGAGAGTGTCTGTACAATGCTCAACCTGTACAAAGGCTCATTTTCCCTAAATTTGACTAAAGAGAGATGAGACCTTGTCGCCAATGTATAAATACAGAATAAAGTTAACCATTGCACAGCAACCATCAACGGCAAGTAATACACAAAGTACAAGAAAACATCACATATTAATACTCAAGTATACATAGTATAATTTAACTCCATTATAGTAAAGTGACAAGTAAGATACATACCTATCTTGGATAAATATCTAGCTAGCTAGTTAAAGGGGAACTCAGCCTTTAAGGGTATCTCCAACACCCTACCCCCGCATCATGTACAAGTGTCATACAAAGAAATTTTTACAGCTTTTTTTGCAGTTTTTTTTCTGTTGTGTTTTCACCACATTTATTCTGTAGCATTTTGTATATGTTGCCATTCATTGCAATGTGTGTGGCCTTATCCAGAATGAGATTTTTGTCCTTTTGCATCAGATAATCTGTAAAGTCTTTTCTCTATTTGACATATTTCTGGTTTACAATGAGTAAAAGTCTAATGTAATATCACATTTGATTTATCGGACAGTTCTCTGTCTTTAGTGAATCATTCAGCAAGTCTATATTTTATGTATTATATCTTAAGTATGATGGAAAAAATCATAAGAACATGAAAGGTAAAAACTGCTAATTCAGTGATGGTGGATAACAGAACTTCTTTCTATATGTCTGGAGGTCAAGCTTATGTTCTCATACATTTATACAGCATATTGGAGTTGGAGAAAAACCCAACTGATTTCAATGTTTTCAATGGGATCAGTTTTGCCAGTTTTTATCAATAAGTTTCCAACTCTTGAATTTTTAGTCCTATCTGAAGGAATGCTGCATAATATGCATCTTCTAGTAGAACTGTGTAAGACCATTATCTCGTCTGATGGGAAGGATGGGCGCCCATCATGAGCCCTTTATATCTACCCAAGGGCTTTTATTCATAGGTGAAGGAACCTAATTTCCTTGTCTCATATGTGTGATGTTGAACACACCCTGACATTGACCTATGGCTAGCCTGACCGCCTCCATGTCTGATGTCTATATATATCCTATTATCCCTTTTGATTTTAGTAGCATTATTACAAGTAGCTATTTTCCATAGAAAGCCATCGACTACCACCCAAGTACAACTGGCTACATGATAAAACATGCTAGATTTCTCTTAGGAAACAGTCCTAATTAGGAGGAGAATTTACGGTCTTACATTTTATTGACTTGTCCTACGTCCTTCAATAGTTAACTAATGAGCAGAATAATGAGCTGTGTCTGTCATTCTTTTCAATTGAATGACAAATCAATGGCTGAAAATTCCTTCCCAACGCTCATCTGTTGTTATGCTGTCAGAAAAGAGGTGTGCACATTTGTCTGACAAAGACGCTCAATAGTCTGTGACTGTTACAATGTAACAGTGCTCTTTAGATCACTACTTTTAGCAATTCTTGCGATTTATTAATTGTGTGGGTCACTATTTTTCTCTATTTTAGTGAACTGCTGCTAATTTTTTGTTAAATGCTTTTGACCTGTTTTATTCTCATTCTATATTTCTAATTATAGCTTTAAGATACAAAACATATGTCTTACTATATTGGATCCTGTATTTATTATTTGCAATAAACTCAACTTAGAAGACTTTAGAAGACTCGAATAAATATAGTCATGCAGTTATATGTTTTGGCATACAGTACTTCGATCAATCATTAATAATGGCCTTATGCACTTTAGTCAGTATTTTTCTTTGGTCGTGGTTTATGGTCAGTGTGTATAACAACGCAAACTGTATACAATACCAAATACTGAATGGGTTGAATACTTCTTCATGTACTTTTGATGTATTACCTCTTGTATTACATGTGTTAGATTCACTCACCACTTTAATGATCACATGCATTGTGACAATATATATAGATGCTTTCAAACAAAAAAAAATCTAGAATCTGGCAGAACCCAAACTTTTTTTGGAAAATTCACAAAGAACCTGGTTTGTTAAATGTTGGTTTGCTCATCTATAGACATAATTAGTAACAGAATGTCACTATATTAATCTATTATTTGTTTGTTTGTATTGGCTTACAAATAATGACCTGTTTTTCTATCAACCGCTTATCAGACATTTCTATATTCATCTTTTATCATCCTGTATAACTTCTATAGATAGTATATGTATTGGGAAATCTGGATATATTAGAAAAGTTATTAGTTATCTCACCAATCTACTAATAGTACAGGGTGAGTCATAAGCATGGATACACCCAAATAAAATGGAAGTGGTTGCTGATATCACCTTACCGTTTGTGGCATATTAGTACATGGGAGGGGGGAACATTTGACCCCCTTCCCATTGAAAAAAAATAAAGTTGAATCCAAAATGGCAGCTTTGCAGATGGCCACCATGGGCTTCACCCGGCCTCAAATATACCCCCCATGTACTAATATGCTACAAACGGTAAGGTGATATCAGCAACCACTTCTATTTTATCTGGGTGTATCTATACTTATGGCCCACCCTATATATTTCCACCATTCACTGAACTCTATAATGCTTCCACTCTATACATGTACTTAGAAATAATCTGAACAATAATCAGATATTCATTTTTTTTTGTGAAATAGAAATAAATCACTGACAATAAGATGACATACTTCATCAAAAGGCCATAATCATTTAAGAGCATTAAGGACCCTTAATATGTGTTGTGAGCTTGGATATTTTGGCCAAGTTATCACCTAATAGAACCCATGTCTATAATTTTCATAGGATTCAGTATGACTTGTGATGGTAGAAGGAAGAATGGTGTCAATACTTTGTGTTTTACACTTGGTAGATGTTGGGCACCTTAAGGAAGTTTACTTGTGTACTCTAATACTATTAATCGGCATTGTGGCTTGTCTGTATCTTGCCAAGAATTATAAATAAGTATAGCCTTTCTGTAATATGATACACAATATATTACAACTAGCTTATAACAAAGTTATATACCATTTTTGTAAACAGCAGGACCATCCTCTTCAGATTTTGGTGTTTTCAGCTTGGTCTAGTAGTTATTTTTTAGTTATGTATATCCCTCCCTAATACTTACTTATACAATATATATGTGATTCATTTACTCATGTTTATAATTCTTGTTGTCAGCTTTAACCTATCTTCTACTACACCTAAGTCTAATTTGTAATTGTATTGAACATCCTAAGAATGTTATATTATCATAATTTTTCCCTTCTATTTGTAATGCCATATAAAATCTGAATATGTTATATAACCTACTTTATAAAAATATTTCCTACTAAAGATTACAGGTAGTGTGGCTGGTATTTTTACAAATAAGTTTTTGATTTGTAATATTACTGAATTACTTACTGTAATAACAGTGAGTTTGATTGGAACAGTCATTAGCACCACCTTTCCTTTTATATTGCAATGTTAGGTGGTGCTAAAGGGCATTTGAAATTATCCAAGAGTCATATTCTTTCACTCACAGAGATATATCACTTTTGTCTTTTCCAGGAAAAATTCTATTAATCTAGCAATTTCAATTCCAATAATGTAATCACAAATTGTGGAATAGAAATTATGAGAGTAAAAAAAGCTAAAAATAAAGAAGAAAAAGAAACATCATAAAAATATGCAGCATGAAGAGCCTGATATTACAGTTATAGTTGTGAAGGATCCCTAAGTTCTAAAGCACTAGTTTATGATCACCTAAGCTAATGAGCTTAACTCTTGTGACCATAAAACTGAAATATAATTATGGCATTAAAGATGCCTATATTTGAACTTAATTATTAATTGATTTAATGAGAGTAGGTGAGGTAGTAAAATTGCTAATTAAATGAATCAGTAAAATTGCAGACGGCAGAAGATTTAACAAATGATGGATTCTATTACGGTTACAGCTATATCAATATTCTATTAATATGAAGTATGTCAAAGATTTCTAGATGGAGCTCTGAATGGGGTCTACTTTCTGGTAACAAAATAAAAAAAATCATGTGAACTGAGAGTTAATCTTAGTACAAAATGTATAAAGCACCAAAGCAAATTGTCCTTTATTCATTGAGATACCATTTTTTCACTATGGAATATAATGAGGAATCAAGCAATATATTCCTTTAATCAGTGGCATAACTAAAGTCTTGTGAGCCCTGGTGCAATCTTTTGTCTGGGGCCCCCTAACTCATCCCTACAATGAATTCTTGATAGTGATCGTTACGGGTGCTAAGGAGTTTACTCAACCTTAGCATGGTTAGGGTAATCTGTAGGTCTCCTTGGTTTATGGGCCAGATGGAAGCTGCAATGTCAATACTGATACCAGTGCTTATGGGCCTAAGGTTCCTGGGCTCGGTCCGACTGCACCCTCTGCACCACTTCAAGTTATGCCCCTGCCTTTCATAAAGGAGCAAAGAGTATACCGAAACATTTTACATTCAATGAAGATCATTCAATATACATACTTTAGATAAATATACTGGCGCACATTTATCAATACTGTCTATCTTTGCACTGTCTTAACCCTATTCTTGCCAAGCACGTAACTCTACGTCCTCCCAGGGTGGCACTTGTATAGCAGAGGACGTAGCTACAACATCCTTAGTTCTAATGCCCATATCTCTGGACTCGTTTGGACTATGAAGATACTTTTAAATTCATTTCAAAGATGAGAATCTCCTGTTTAAAATGATACCATGTTCTTTATGTTAACCCTTACAGTGCCAAAGCAATTCACTGTTGAAAATGCTATTTGGGATTAAGATCCCATTGATTATCTCAATTCCTGACAGCATATTTAACAGCGATTCGCTCAATATCTGTAAGGGATATTAAAAAAATTTGGTAAAATTTTAACGATGAGATTATCATCTTTAAAATGAATGTAAAATAATCTTCATAGCCCAAATGATTCCTTAGATACAGGACTTTAAAGTGTCTCCCCCCCCCATCTCGGGAAGCATCTTGTGAACTGTAACAGGAAGGGGAGGGGGAGAAGGACTCCTGCAGCATGCACAGAGACAGAGAAACAATCTGATCTTTGTGAAGGGGATTCAGTCCCTAATTCGGGGGGAATTAAGAGGGGGTCCTGTCAATCAGAGTGCATACTGTACTTTTGCGCTCTGATTGTCACATACAGGTATAATGCAATTTCCCCATGAGCCTTACTAGTAGGGTATTCTTATTTAACACCCTCTGAACACAACCAGGAAGTTTATTGGCACTGTCACCCAGACATTTACCATTGTCCAGGTCGCAGTGCTAAAAAAAAAAAAAAAAAAAAAAAGTTGGGGCCACACAGTGGCTCAGTGGTTAGCACTGCAGCCTTGCAGAGCTGGAGTCCTGGTGTTCAAATCCCACCAAGGACATAAAACCATCTGCAAGGAGTTTGTATGTTCTCCCTGTGTTTGCATGGATTTCCATCCCATATTCTAAAGACATACTGATAGGGAAAAATGTACATTGTGAAAAGTTGCACCAAACACTTATACAACATATACATTAAGTCATGAATAAAGTTTACATTTTACCCAATCCCTGTCCTGTCCATACCTGAGCTTTCTAGAGTAAAATACGTCTCTAGTGATGTCCGTTACATGCTAAAATAATAGTAATAGCATTTATCACTAGAGATGAACGTATAGATTGCTAAAATTTTTATAGGGGGATGGAAAATAATATTTTTATGTAAAGTCCTATTTAATTTGCATGAACAAAATGGGTTGGCGCATTTCTGCGATTTTGTCGTTTCTTTAACACCCGCCCCTGTAAATATATACATGTGTGGTATGTATGAACTCCTCACATATTGCAGTTTTTTAGACAGTACATTTTGTTTGCATAAAGGGATTGCTTGAGTCGCACTTTAGTGACAAATTTTAATTCTTTGGCAATTTTTGCTTGCAATCTCTGTTTGCCACAACGCTGCATGAAGGTGGTTGTATATATGAAACATTAAATTGTGTTTTTATAAATGAGATGCTGTGCAATCTCAAAAAAGTTAGATTTTGGTATCACAGTCACAGTTTGCTAGGTGCAGTATAGCTTTTTAACATATTAGTGAATAACAGCAAAATCCTGCCTGTCTTCTGTGTTCGTGTTTTTGGGAGTCTGAGCTCTTGTTGTAGTTGATATTTGCAGTATATATAGTATATATACACATTGTATATACCATAGTCTATTATTTTAAATGTATTTTGTATATGAATGTGAGATTGAACATGAGTTTTATGTGCAAATATGTGTTTTAGTGCATTTTTTCAAAAAATGTTTTGTGTTTGTCACAAAGTTTCATGAAGGTGAATGTGTCTATTGTTGACCCATTGAGACATATGTAATCTTCAAGTTGTCTACTTTCAAAAAATATATAGGGTTTAGGGGTTCACTTACTTTTCATCGTGTGTAATCCCTACATTTTATAGGATGATACTTTTTTAACATTTCTAGCTTCAAAGCAGATTTTTGTTCCTACCGGTTCTAGCGATTTTCTGAAAACACGTGCATGCGGGTTTAGGCCATAGTGATATGTATGAACTCTGCACATGTTGAATTCTTATTTTTAGGAGGTTTGGTGCATTTAATTTTTTGTTTGGTTTCCACTTTTAGCAACTAATATACATTTATTTGCTTTTTTCATAAAACATTCACTTTAAATCAAAATTGCATGAAGGTGCCTGTTTGTATACAGTACCAAGTGGCATTGAGACAATGCTGCAGGTGTCTACTTTAAGAATATATATAGGTATGGGTGGTTTGGATAATTATTTTATGTTGTAATTTAGGTTTGATTTGTCCATCTCAAAACTGTGAAAATTGCTCTGGCTACTGGAGGTGCAAAATTTCCAGAGACTCTTGGCAATGAAAGGGTTAAACTACGAATCCCATTCGTAGTTTTAGACACATTTATAAAACTGTCATACAGACCTTCATAAATATGGAGTGTTTCTGGAAGCTCCAAAATTCTGTCTCTTCATGAGACAAATGTTTGGTGTAAAAAGAGACAAATATTTGACGCAAGACATATTGGTATAACATAAGCATCTCTCGCTTATTGAGACAAATATGTGGTACACGACAGGAATTTTTGTCACATGAAGTAAATTGTCATAAATTCGTTTTAATTTAGTTTACTTTACACAGGATATCTGCGCCATATTTGTTATTTTCTGTTTTATAATTGTGTTGTAAAGTGAGAGACTTCTAAGCCACGCCCATTCTGTTCTGAACCACACCCATTCTGGTGCACATTTTTCAAAATTGTATAGCCTGTTGTATTTTTATTTTCTTTCTGGTGCCCACTGTTCATAAATATGTCGTAAATGCTGTGCACTGTAAATTCTGGTGCAAATGTAGACAGAAATGTGTCAGACTTGGATTTAGAAAAATTGCCCCACTGTATGCAATATCACATAGGACAATTCACAATACTGTATTACTAGATAGATAGTGAAATACTGTTATGAGAAAAACAAACCCACTGTGAATTCTATATTTTTATGTATGAAGACATAATGGTCCTTAGTCCATTAGTCCTTAGTCTTAAAATTCAGTAACTAGAACCTCAAATGAACAAGCAGTATGTAGAATGCAGAATTAGGGACTTCAAAATGTTTGAAAAAAAAAAATGGTCTTATAAATAGAGATGAGCGAACACTAAAATGTTTGGGGTTCGAAATCCGATTCGAACAGCCGCACACTGTTCGACTGTTCGAACGGGTTTCGAACCCCATTATAGTCTAAGGGGGGAAATGCTCGTTTCAGGAGTACGCAACATTCGATCAAATTCTACTTACCAAGTCCATGAGTGAGGGTCGGGCTGGATTCTTCTCCCTGCGCAGCGTCCCCGCGTCCTCTTCCGGCCTTGAATTCACTCTGCTAGGCAACGGGCTTGGGCAGAGCCGACTGCGCATGCCCGCACTACAAGCGGACATGCGCAGTCGGCTCTGCTCAAGCCCGATGCCTGGCAGAGTGAGTTCAGAGCCGGAAGAGGACGCGGGAACGCTGCGCAGGGAGAAGACTTCTAAAGGTAAGAGAAGAACCAGTGTTGATTGGCAATGTATAGCATTCTGCCAATCAACGCTGGTTCTGCATCGAATCTTAACTTGGAACAGCTAGTAGTACTCGATCGAGTACGAGTATTTCGAATACCGTAGTATTCGATCGAACACCTACTCGATCGAGTACTACTCGCTCATCTCTACTTAGAAACTTTTCCAAAATTGAGAGACAGCAACAATTTGTTTCTTTAAGATTATTGCTGATATGATAACACACACCTGGCTCCAGATCAGCAAACTGTCAAAACTTCTGCTTTTCTAGAATTGTCATACTTGCTGAGGACCATTACTTAGCAGCACACGGCTACTAACTAACCTCTTAATTTCCATGAATATAGTAAGGCTGTACTTTATTTTAACATACTGCTTCTGCATTTTGGCCTATTTTTTAAAGAAATAATGATACAGTGTCATTTGTCATGTTCTTCATCTAAGGTTGTTTTCACCTAATTTTAAGACCTTCTAAGGTCATTTCACTTCCACCATTCTTGACATGTTCATCCACCAGGGGAATCTTTGTAAGCAAAAAAACTGGCTGTTTATTTTTTTTGCACAGCTCTCTATGACTATTTACAGTAATAACCTTTCCTTGTAAAAAATCCATGTATTGATTTATAAAAATGATCTTCTCCAAAAAAAATGAAGCAAAACTAGTATCTTAATGAAATTACATCAACGTATTTCCTGAAAGCCACCCAAGTATAACTATTTATTTTAACTAAAGTAATCAAGATTAATGGAAGCGGTTATGACACATGCTGTTTGCTAAGAAACAAATAGAGCAATTGCTCAGGGCAAACTTCATTAAGAAATCAGATAAAATTGCAAAAACTGATTATATTTCAAACCTCAGCAGCAGCTCCAATTGCAGGAAAGGGGCCACAATTAACACAATTGGTCTTGTTCAAATCAGTGTTTGTAATCTCATTAGATTATTAGATTTTAATCATTCTAATAGCTATGCAGCCCAATTTTGGGTATTACCTCCATTTGCAAATGTTAACTGTAAGAGATAATTTTGTGATGATACAAATTGTAAGACTGCGAGTTATTATATCAGAACCTAACACCTGTAGATACAGTGGATCATACCTTACACAAAGGAGTTTACTAAATGTCACAGTTGTCAAATGGGTGAACCTGTTGTTAAAGGGAACTTGTCAGGTGTTTTTTCCACTTTAAACTTCCCTAGCATATGTAGCATATGATGCCCTTTACTAAGATTTGTTTGTTTGTTTTTTGCTGAAAAGTCAAGTTATAAGCTTTTAACTTATTACTTGCAAATTTATCTAACTATCCATAGGAGACCATGAATAAAGATAAACAAACCTATTCCTTATGAATCAGGTTAAACTTGAATATTCCAAATTGTTCAGTTTTAATAGTCTTGGATGAACTAAAATGGCTGCCTCCACATTGATTTTGTGCTGGAAAAATACAGAAGAGACTTGCATCTTTTGAGTCAATGCGATGTTCCTGGCATCACTTGACAGCTTCTCAGCCAATAAACAGTGGTAGGTAGAAACCTTAGAGCGCTGATGTCATATACATTATATAAGGTCCTGTAACAATGATCACATAATCACCAGGCACTTGCAGTAATAGTGGAGATAGAGAAGGATCTGTGATTCATCTCACTGCATCATACAGAACACTCAGTTCTGAAAAGCATACAATTGCAAGCATTTTAGTTAGAGAATCTTAGGAATAGGTGTATGTAGACAGGTTTAATCAATTACAGGTAGATTTATGATAGAAATCATAGAAAATAGAAGTGAGGGAGAACATCTGTGCTGCTCTTTTGAGATTGACAAATTTATATACACAGCAGGCAGTAAGGCAGGGTAACTGAGGGACGTCATACATGCTTCACAGGGTGCAAGGAACTGTGAAAACTGCATGAGTAGATGAAGCTGCTCCCTTTTGTCTTTGACTATTTAAGGTAAGATTATGCAAATGCTGAACTAAGATTTTAAAAACAGCTAATAATGTGACTTTTCAGCAACAGAAAGCTTAGTGAGTCACTGTAGGAAAAGTTATTACTTGTGCTACATGAAAAATGCAGTCTAATCTGCAGGCAACATATTATAGAAAAGGAAGTGCTGAGTAGATTGATATATAGGTTTATGGAAATAGATTCAGTAAAAATTTGCTGTCTCTATGTTGAGATGTTAAAGAGGTGGTCCAATCAGTGATTGAGAGCCTCTCCTCTATGACTGCATACACAGATAGCTGGGAAATATATGCAACTCTGTTTTCCAGGATGTAATTAAGAGAACAGTGCCTCTATTTGATGCCTGCTAGGACAGCCCCCTTAACCGCATGCATGCCTTTTTTCAATAAGCCTAATAAGCATGATACAGGGTTAATGCCAAACTAGTAGTTCCAAAAGGAACAGATTCACAGCTGTGGACAGAGCTGTTTCAATCTATTGGATCTCATCAGCACAGCATGGTGTTAAGGGAGCTGTCCTAATAGGCAGCAAACAGAGGCACTGGTTTTCTAATTACATCCTGGAAAACAGATTTGTATATATTTCCCATAATCCCCCACTGGAACGAAAATGGTTTGTAAGTCTCCATACGCCTTTAAAGGAGCTCTCTCCTCAAGAAGTGATATTATCCCCAGACAAAGATAGCTATCAGTCATGGATGGGACTGCCATCTTGACTTCTCAGCACAGAACAGAGATTCCAATAGGCAAATAACACATTATACTGAATCTTTTTATTATAGCAGTCTCCATATGGTAGATTCCTTTTAAAGGTTATGATCTCTACAGCTAAAGCCTATCTGCAGCATCTAAGAATGGAGAGTAAACTCCAATACCAGCTCTTTAACCCCATTAGTTATTCATTGTAGCAATTAAATAGCTAGACAGAGATACGCAACCACAGAGATCAGATAGGTTGCCATTCTAGATGAAGAAGCTAAGGTAAAAAGATAGATTAACATTAGAGATGAGCGAACAGTAAAATGTTCGAGGTTCGATATTCGTTTCGAGTAGCCCCTCAATATTCGACTACTAGAATCGAATATCGAACCCTATTATAGTCCATGGGGGGAAAATGCTCGTTTCAGGGTAGGCGACATTTGATCAAATTATACTTACCAAGTCCACGAGTGAGGGTCGGGCTGGATCCTCTGAGCAGTCTTCTTCTTGCAGCGTCCCCGCGGCATCTGCTGGCTCTTCATTCACTCTGCCAGGCATCGGGCCTGGGCAGAGCCAACTGCGTATGCCCACACTACAAGCAGGGAAGCTGCACGGAGAAGACTTCTAAAGGTAGGAGAAAAACCAGCGTTGATTGGCCAACTGTATAGCATTCGGCCAATTTGGCCCATGAATCTGGGGGCATGAATCTGGGGGCAGAGATGAGGGGACATGATTCTGGGGGCAGAGATGGAGGGGACATGATTCTGGGGGCAGAGATGGGGGACATGAAACTGAGGGCAGAGATGGAGGGGACATGAATCTGGGGGCAGAGATGAGGGGACATGAATCTGGGGGCAGAGATGGAGGGGACATGAATCTGGGGGCAGAGATGGAGGTTATATGAAACTGGGGGAGAGATAGAGGGGGGACATATAATTTACGGGTGACTGTAGGAGGATTATACTGTGTGGGAGCACGTGAAAAATGATTGAGAATGGGCGGAGTCAACATAAAAGTGGGAGGAGCAAAATCTGTCGCGTTGTGCTCTGCGCGCCGCACATTTTATCCCTCTTTCAACTTTTCAAAAGTTGGGAGGTATGGGTTCAGGCTGTGTGTGAGCAGGGGGGGGGGGGGGGTCAGCAGATTTTGTGGAAGAGAGCTTTTGTGATTAATCACTATGTTTAAATTATGTTTGATTTGTAGCAATGAGAATACATAATGCATATCAGGTATTTACATTCTGAATCATAAATGTAGCAAAATTAGGGGGCAGATTATGGTGCGAAATCCACGTCATAATCCGCCCTCTCACAATGGAGGTCTATTTAGACCGCCAGGCTTGTTTTTTACGTGAGCGGCATGGTGCCGCTCACGGAAAAAAAAAGTGGGCTGCCCTTTCTTCAGGTGGATTCACAGCTCGTGGCATCCGCCTGGCAGTAGCAACCTCCCGAGTCGCCCCATTAATTTGAGCCGACTCCGGGGGGGAAGCCACGACAGTCGTGGTAAGTGTGTTTTGACCCGAGAGTGACGCGGCTCCCAGCATCACTCTCAGTACCTAAATCCGCTATAGATCCGCTATACCACCCCCTGTGTGAACTAGCCCTTACAGTTATGAAGTAGCCACCAAAATTATTTTTTGGTTTGGGATCACCGCAACATGAGGAACTGTATTGCGGGGTCACGGCATTAGAAAGGTTGAGAACCACTGCTTTAGTGGCTCCATCTCAGCAGGATGATGATGATGATGAAGCTTGGTTAAATCTGGTGTCAGAAGGGAAAGAGGTTTCTGATCTACATCTAAAGTACTGGAGCATGTTGTTTGGACTATTAACACCTGAATGTAGAGTCCCATATTAGAGGACCATTACCAGTAGTAGTGGTTTGAGCCAAGTTACCCCCAGGACTTGATGCCAAAATGTTATCAATTTCCCAATTAAAATCAAGGTCAATGTCTGGGTCCTCAGTCCAATCCACTGCAACCCAGTCGAATGGTGGGTTTCCCTGAAACGAAGCATTTTTCCCCATAGACTATAATAGGGTTCGATATTCGATCGAATAGTCGAATATTGAGCAGCTATTCGAAAAGAATAACGAATATCGAATATTTTACTGCTCGCTCATGTCTATTGGTAACATAATGGATACCCAATGGATCCCATTATAGTCTATGGGGTCTGAAGGTGTCGGCGGGTAGCTGCTATTTTAGTGGACATGCTCTCTGTCCACACGTGAACCCGAACAACAAAGACCCCAGTGCAAGTGTGAAACTAGCCTTACTGTGTTTAAGCAGATTTCTGTTCCAATGCACTCTTTTGTTATGAATTGTTATTTTTTTTTCTCTTTCTCGTACATATACTATCATGTAAAGTTTTGAAAACATCATCTGGAGTGACATTTTAGCATCAGCCTTCTCAGCTCAGGAAAACTGCAATACTTCAGCCCTTAATCTTAGAGGTTTCATACATAAGAGTTTTTAAGTGCCTATTCAGTGCCAGAGGGTGACTCTTTGTGAGTTTGAGGTTTACTGCCTTTTATGTTGTCTTATTTGACTTTGCAATTTTATATTCCATAAGTTGAGAAAGGTATTTGAAATGAAAGGTTGAGTTTACATTGTGCTTTTTCAACTAACAACTTCATGCAGTTTTTAATGACAATAATGCCCAGCACATATCACTACTCATTTCACTTACATACTAATGGACAAAAATTGGAATTAACTAGTCCTTGCACATGACTGAGTTCTATCTGTGGAAAACAGTCCATTTATGGGCCGCATGTCCCAGGCTGTTCATAGTCAGTGTTATGGTCAGCAGAATATATATATATATATATATATATATATATATATATATATATATATTAATAATAATAATACATTTCCTGCGTAGCCCTACTGGGCTTTGAACTGCAGAGCACACTGGTGTGAACAATGCCTGACAGTTAGCCTCACTGCCGGGCTACACCACAAACAAGGTGCTTCACTGTTAACTACACAGGGAAGCTGCCACTGCAGAACAAGCAGCCGCTTAAATGAATTCTAAAGTCTTGCAGTTACTGCACTGCAAGACAAACACAAACTTGACTGTGTGCTCCCAGCTGCCCTACCACAGCCACCTGCAGTGGAGCACCACAGCTAGCAGCCTGCCTAAAGTAAGAGATTCCCACAAATCTGACTAGGGAAAGGGGTACCCATGATTTTAAGTTAAAGGGAGAGATTTTCCCTACCTACCTAACTAAGGCAGTACTCTGCCAACTAAGGTTTGCACTGACGTGCACAAAATACAATTGAGGAGGGGGCGGGGCCTGACCGCGCAGCATGATAGACGCGAGTCTGTAGAGCTCCGTACTATCGGGACTGTAAGAGGTCATTTCCAGCTATCCCACCGAACGGTTATTGGCAAAACCGGCAGAGACAAGCAGGGGGACACCCCGGGAACCCCCAAGATGGCCAAACACCATGTTGACCTACAACGCTTTGTGAGGAAGAAAGGCTTACCTTCACCACGCTCCTTCCCCAACATGGCGCCGGAGCAACGGCCGGATGCAGACTCTGGTGACGACTCTGAAATTGAAAGCACGGCTGAAGGTGAGCACTCGGACACAGGTCTCTCTCAAATTACACGCAAATTCCTCCAGAAATCGTTGGAGAAAGCTATTAGTAAGGCTATGTCACCTGTATTAGCTGAACTTGCATCCATAACAGCTGAAATCAAAGCCACCAGTAGTAGAGTACAGGCTCTAGAGGAGGCTCATTCCGCCATTAAAGCCACTGCAGATGCGGTTTCAGATAAATTGCAATACCATGACGAACTTTTAGACCGTTCTCTTTCACTAATTGAGGACCAAGAGAACAGGAGTCGTAGGCGGAATATAAGGCTAAAAGGGGTCCCGGAGTCCTATGGCCCTGATGATTTACCTAAGATGGCGGAAAGCCTGTTCTCCGATTTACTAGGCACTGAACGTGTGTCGCACATTGTGATTGAGAGAATCCACAGGTCCTTGCGACCTAAACCAAAACAAGGGGAACCTCCTCGTGATATTATTTGTGGACTCTTGTCCTTCAGAGACACTCAGGCTATTTTGGTGGCAGCTAGATCCAAAGATCAGCTCCTCCTGGAAGGAGTTGAGATTGAATTATACCAAGATGTTGCGCCATCTATCTTGGCAAAAAGAAGATTACTTAAACCACTGCTAAACGAATTGAGAGCTCGTAACATCCAATACATTTGGCTATACCCGTTTGGATTGGCTATTTTGACGGGTGGCAAGCGCATTATAGTACACACACCTCAAGACCTACCAGCTGTCTGGGCCTTACTAAATATGGAACCTATAGACTTACCTTCGTGGCTTCCTTCGCAGAATTTGGACCCTGTCCCGGTGATTCCACCTCTCACCACTGGATCTGATCTCCACAAGCTAAAGTCCCCGAAATCTCGCAAAAGCCTAATGAAACTTCGGCCGGTGTGACCTGTTTCCTTATCAATGGAGCTACAGAGTATTTGCTGTTATTGCCCCTAATGGTTCTTGGAACCTTAGCTCAGTTAGCTCAAATATGTATGACTTTTGCAATTTTCTTATCTCTTCCCTTTTGTTTAGGTTGTTGAGATTTCTGTTACCTGGGCTATGAATGGTTACGCACCTGTCTGGCATAGGCATGTGCATGATCTCTCCCTGAGTTGTTATGTTATATTGTTATCTCGCTATGTTACAGGATGTTTTCCATACATTTTTGTGGTACTACTTTTGCCCATTGCCTTTTGGTTGGTGATATCTACTACTTATATTTCTTTTTTTGAGACGACCCTTACGGTCCGCATCCGATCAGGATACTTACCCGTTCCGTTTACTGAATAGATTGCACTTAGCAGTGCTCTCTAACATTGTCATTTAGGTTGTTATTTCCTTGTCATAGATCTATCTGATCTTCTCTAACGAACGTGCTCTGTGTTGTGCTGCTACTTATTCTCTTTGTACGTGTTTCTCTGATCTACCCATCCCACTTCCCTTCCCCTTGTCCATCCCTATACCCTTTCCTTTTCCCCCCCTGCTCCCCATCCTCTCACTATGTCTTTAGCGAACCCACCCTCCTATACACTGTCCTCCTTTAATGCTAAGGGATTGAATTCCCCACATAAAAGGCATTGGCTGATGTCTTTATAAAAAAAACTAAACACTGATATATTGGCTTTGCAGGAAACTCATTTCAAATTAGATCGCATCCCTAAACCATATAAGTCGATATATGATAGGTGGTATTATTCATCACATCCGACTTCGTCATCTAAAGGAGTCGCTATTGCACTGAAACGATCGTTCCCTTTTGTTTTTGCACAACAGCTTGCGGATAGTGAGGGCAGAGCGATCTTTATCAAAGGTCAGGTTTCCAATCGCCCATTGACTATCGCCTCACTTTATGCCCCGAACCAGGGACAACTTTCCTGGCTCCTGCGGACGTTACAGAATTTAGCCCAATTTGCGGAAGGTGAGATATTGATTGGAGGTGATCTAAATGTTTTATTGGACCCCGTGTTAGATTCATCCTCACATAAATCGTCATTGTCACAAAAAGCTATTAGACGTTTGCACCTAGCTTTACAGGATTTAAATCTTGTTGATTCTTGGCGACTGATGAACCCTGCGGTTAGGGATTACACCTTTTTTTCAACACCCCATAACACTTACCAACGCCTAGATTATATTCTTTGTTCTAAATCGTTGTCAGCTAGTATTTCTTCTTCCCGAATTGGCATAATTAGTATCTCAGACCATGCCCCTGTATCTACCTCATTTGCTCTCCCTGACCTACTCCCTAAAGAGTGGACATGGCGCTTAAATGAGCAACTGTTGGATAACCCTTCGATAAGAGACTCGATAGGAATAGAACTAGGTCATTATTTTCAGCAAAATCAGACCCCTGACCTTTCTCCCTCGCTTATTTGGGAGGCACATAAACCTTTTATCAGAGGCCTCTTTATCTCCAAAGCATCTGCATTGAAAAGAGAGAAAAGAAAGGAACTTGACTCCCTAATGTCCCAAATTGCAACACTGGAACGTCTCCAGAAGAGGAAAGCTTTTATTGCAGCACACTCTGACTTAGTCTCTCTGAGAGAGAAACTGAAACAGCTACTACATTCCTTTTCAGCTAAATCTTTTTTGCACTCTAGAGCTAGGTTGTATGCCCACGGCAACAAAGGGGGCAAACTCATGACGGCCATGCTGCGGAAGGAGAGGGAAAGGGCACATATCGCAGCCATTAAGCGACAGAATGGTACAGCTGTCCAAGATACCCTTAATATAGCTAAGGAATTCCAAGAGTATTACTCCTCCCTATATAACCTACACCAATCTGAGGGACCTCATGATCCCCAACATGCAGGTTCTCCTAATGGGGGCCTATCCTCCACTACGGCCTTTTTGCGATCGCTAAATCTACCCCAACTCTCTGAGGACATGAAAGTTTCTCTTTTGTGTACTGTTTCGGAAACTGAGGTGCGGGATATATTATCTAGCCTACCCAGTGGAAAAAGCCCAGGCCCTGATGGCCTTACTACCCTTTATTACAAAACCTTCCAGTCCCAACTGATACCACATCTTACCTCCTTTTGCAATTCCCTGCTTCAGGGTGAGCCCATGGTACGTCAATCTCAATAGGCCCATATTACATTGATTCACAAAGAGGGCAAGGACCCTACACACTGTTGCAATTATAGGCCAATATCCCTACTCAATTGTGATTTGAAAGTTTGGGCCAAACTGTTAGCGACACGGATAAAGGATATAGTTCCTCATTTAGTCAATGAGGAACAGGTTGGGTTTGTGAAAGGGAGGGAAGGGAAGGAAAATACATGTAAACTCTTACACATAATTGAACTGGCAAAACGGAAAAATCGCCCCTTATTATTGTTCAGCGTCGACGCTGAAAAGGCGTTCGACCGTGTAAACTGGTCCTATATGCATGAAACATTATTGACTTTTGGTTTTCCCTCCGCTTTTGTTGATGCCGTTTTTTCGCTTTACTCCCAACCCTATGCGAGATTGAAGGTCAATGGCTCTCTCTCTAACTATTTCAATATTTCAAACGGTACCCGGCAGGGATGCCCTTTGTCCCCGTCCCTCTTTGTGCTAGTACTAGAGACCCTTCTACAGGCTGTTCGCCAGAATCCACATATCCGGGGGTTCCAAGTTGCCAAGAAGACGATACAAACAATGGCCTTCGCCGACGATGTGTTGTTTTTATTATCAGATCCTCTTACAGACCTTCCCGAGCTTCAATCCCTGATTGACACCTATAGTTCCCTTTCTAATTACAAAATAAATGTCACGAAATCAGAGATCCTAAACGTCTCTGTCCCTCATCCGCAGGCTGTTGAACTGAAAGCTAAAGTCCCATATCACTGGAAGGAGCAGTCTTTGACATACCTAGGAGTCCAGATCCCGACCGATATATCCAAGGTTTATTCACTGAATTATGTCCCTCTACTTTCTGAACTTAAAGCAATTCTAGAAGATTATAATTTACCTTACTTATCCTGGCTGGGTAGGAGGAATGTTCTCCAAATGTATGTTGTACCCAAAGTAATGTATGTTTTACAAATGTTGCCCATTTTCCTCCCTAAGTCCTATTTTCTACAAATTAGACGTTTGTTTTCCGCTTATGTGTGGAATCATAAGACACCTAGATTGTCGTACCAACTCCTCATTCGACGGAGAGATGAGGGAGGCATAGCTTTACCTGATATCTACTCTTGCTATTCAGCGATTCAGTTGTCCCGCTGGATGTTCTATGTTCTTCCGCACAAGCAGTCATTACTTAGTGATTTGGCCCAGGAACTATTTGGCGGCAACTTCAAAAAACTCCTATGGTTTCCTACACACTCTAGTGCACAGCGACTCCTGAGTCCTTTACTTCAGGGCCCCTATATTGTCTGGTTATCACATAACAAGAGTTTAGCCCCTATACCATCACCGATTATGACATCAGACCTGATCCCTTTTCTTCCTTCTCTGGCACAAGTACCTCGCGATGTGACTGGATCCCTTTGGCAAGCTCTAGGGAACGTTAAGATTAAAGACCTGATACAGGACAATTTGCCGATTTCACGAGACAAGCTACAATTGCTACTTCCCTCTGTGACACTGAACTTCCTTCTATATGCCCAATTCCGTGGTACAATGACGCGACTCCTCAGCTTCTCTAATTTGAGTCGCAATTTAACGTCCTTTGAGAGGGGTCTGGCTGCCCTTCTACCATCTCAACGGAAAATTGCCACATGCAAACGCTGGCTTTCTGATAAAGATGGTCCAAGTAAGCCCACCTTCATAGCTAATTGGGAAAAGGAGCTCTCTTTAACCTTTTCTGATGATGATACGGAATTTATTCTGCAACATAGTATGGGTCACTCAAGATGTGTCAGATTGCAGGAACTGCATTATAAAATACTTACCAGGTGGTATCGTACGCCAGACTGGCTCTATAGACACGGTCTTAGTGATTCTGACGCATGTTGGCATTGCAAATGTGAGAAAGGAACGATGCTCCACATCTGGTGGTCTTGCGATCTACTTCAGCCCTTTTGGAGGGAGGTTGAGCTTTATATGGATAAATTGTTCCACGTCCCACATCCGTTATTCCCTGACTTAGTTTTCCTCACGGGCCCAAGCGGTTCCTGGAAGGCGGCTAAACGAGAGCTGTGGTTCCATTTGATAGGTGCGGCTAAAGCGCTCATTCCATTATATTGGTTATCTACTTCAGTTCCTTCCCTTGATCTGTGGATAGAAAAAGTGCACCAACTCGCATGATTCGAGGAGTTGGTTAGCTGGCAAACTAGATCCCATGACAAATATGTTAAGGTATGGGCCCGCTGGTGGAAGGGATTCAAGTAGTTGCTGAATATACTTATGTACATGTAATATACTTATGTATATTGTGTCATTCCTTGCTTAACTGCAGCCCCTTTCCCCCCCCTCCCCCCCCCCCTTTTTACTTTTATTTTCTTTCTTGGGTACAACACGACCCTTTACGTTTTAAGTTCTACTGACTCTTTGTAACAACCTAACTCAACTTAGTTGAGCTGCTATGTCTATTATTTGCTTTTATATGCGCCATTTCAATACTGCTATTCCTAGTTGTATTACAATTTTTTTTTTTTTTTGCACTTATTTTGTGATTTGACATGCTCAGTTGTAATACTCCAATGTTTATCTATCTGTTTATTATGACTGTTTATACAAAACTTTCAATAAAATGTGAATTAACAAAAAAACAAAATATAATTGAGGTTAGAGCACTGGGCCGCCCAAACCTGCCTCAAATGAAGGGAAGGCGGGCCTGAACAACCAGCCCAGGTGCTCAAGACAGGTGTCCATAGGCTAACATTACTGTCAGTCAGCAGACCGACCATGCCCATCGGCTGGAAGGGGATTAACCCCATGCATGCTGGACTAAGAAGAGACAGCGGAACAGGTTGCAACCCTGATACCTTGGACGCACCTACCGCACAGTCCTAACAGTCAGTTATGATGCAATGAGCTTCCAAACAGTCCACTTGCTAAAGTAATGGATTGACATAATGCTATCAGTTCATCACTGCAGCAATCTGGCCTTTCGGGAGCTCACTAGATCATAACTGACTCCCATGCTCTTGGGCAAATTCGGTCCGGGTCTTATGGTCCAAACACAGAACATTTTCCATAGACAGGGCTCAGCCATGTGCAAAGGCTCTTATTTGTATAGTAGAAACATGCATGAAGTTCTTCACTCACAAGGCAGCATCTAAACCCAGCCAAAAGTGAATTTATACAAAATACATCTGGGACTATCAATTGTTGCTGTTAGGTAGTTGAATGAAAGTTGTGAACAAATTACAGATGTGTCTACACTTAAATGATTTCAAAGGGAGTACATTTGATGTTAGGTGCAAATAAAGGCATTGGTGATGGCAGAAATCATCCAGTTACAACTTGAATACACATTTCACTTACAGCAGTAGATTCAACATGTATGAGGCTTTGCACACATAGAGAGGAGCGACTAAGGTCTTCACTTCTTCCTCAGTCCTCTGAACCTTCCCAACGTGATATAATCTGGGTTGCCTCATGGGGACAAGTCCTTCTTTCCAACCATTATTGGGGAAATTCTGGGTATAACAAAAGTTATACAGCAAAGACACTTAAAAGTGCCAGAAATATAGACACATTCAAAACAAGTGCAATACTAGAACGATAAGAGTTTAAGTTCTCACGGGGAACAATATGCCTAATAACAACATGAATATGTGCAGACATACAACTATTTAAGCAAGTTCCTTTTTCATAATTTAAAGTAAGCAAGAGTTCTTGAGATATTGCGTGGTCTTATTTCAGCAAGAGGGGGGAACAGGTGCAACTGGGGAACATTCAACAGTTTATGTCGTATAAACTTAAGAAGAGTGGGCACAGCTCAACTGGGAGCAAATATACAGTAATAACTGGTACAGTCTTGTTGTACAGTCAGTCCTAAGTGGTCCGGCCCAACAAAGGGAATTTAAAACTTAGTTATGGCTTGCATCAGCCCAAAAGAAGGGGTATTTGGAAGCTTATACCAGAGGAATAATTCCAACTGAGAAGGTTGATAAAACCCAACAGAGGGTAAAAGTAGAGTAAGTTTTTAGGTCTCTTGTAAGCCCAATGGGGTGTTAGCAGTCTAGTCCCGATTTAGTTTGGGCAGTGGTAAGTCCCTCTCTTTATAATACCGCCACTGTTCATCTGGGGCAAATCTGAGGTCAGCCTGACTGCCTGTTCAGATGTTTTGAATGAGGGTCCTCCTAGTGATCAGATCCAAACTTGGTACATTTATGAGTCACACTTACAGCCCAGAAGCTTTGGGGTCCCAATAGCTTTCTAAACTCAGTCTACTCACTGAAGTGGAGGCTAGAGTATCATTCATTCTCTTCACAGACCTTTTGCTCAAAAACATTTGGTCCCTGGTGCAGTCCTTTAGGGTAAAGCCAAATCCCTGGGTCTTGTCAAAGATGTATATCATACTGGGTACAACACGGTGGCTCAGTGGTTAGCACTGGGTTTGAATCCCGCTAGGAGCAACATCTGTAAGGAGTTTGTATGTTCTCCCCGTGTTTGTATGGATTTTCTCCCATACTCCAAAGACATACTGACAGGAAAAGAAAAAGTACATTGTGATCCCTATATTGGGCTCACAATCTACTTTAACAAAAAAAAAAAAAAAAAAAAAAAGATGTGGATCATAATGGTGGTCCAATCCTTGGAGTTCATAACCCAGGTGGCAGTTTTTGTCTGACCATCCATATGGCGTGTCGCCCCTCTCCCTTAACACCCAAATACTGTTTTGTGTACTAAAATGAATTATACAATATGCTCACCGTAGTTTGTGTCGCTTTGCAAGCGAGGTTCCAATCCATATCCAGAAGTAGATCAATATTTATGGATGTACTCAAAATGTCAGAAATTTCCAAAGTTATTTCAAAATTTTGAATGACGTCATCCATAACAGGTTTCCATGAATCACATCCCATATTATTTCATTTCACTGACAGAATTTAGTAAACTGAAATAAAGTATATTTAGAGGTAGAGACAAACACCACATAGCTATATTTCTACTGACAGTATAAAAACTGTAATTTTGTATTGAACTCTTTTGTCAAAACTGCACAGGCAGTCCCTTCTGTAATGTATATGTGAATGTGTGTGAGCATTAAAAGTTACCATTTTACAGTGTCATTTGTAAGTGTGGACAGCAAGGGGACCCAGTATTTCGCTTTTAATAGGGCATCTGGGCTTGAAGTTAGTGTTTCAATTACACAGAAATATTTGTTCTTTTCTCCATTTCCTACCAGGGAGCACAACCAACACACACATAAAGAAAACAAATGGCAAAAGCTCATTTCGTTGTCCCAACATAGTCTCAGTGTTTTCATCCTACACTTCTCAATTTTAAGTAGTGGTTCTATATGTACTAATAAATTTACAGTAAAATTTTTTACTGGTACTTGGCATGCATGCAAACGTATTGGCACCCCTGAAAATCTGTGAGATAATACTCGTTTTCTTCCAGAAAATGATTGCAAGCACAAACTCTTTGGTATTAATATCTTCATTTATTTTGCGTGCAATGAAAAAACACAAAAGAGAATGAAAAAAAAGTCAAATCATTGATTATTTTACACAAAACACCAAAAATGGGCCGGACAAAAGTATTGGCACCCTCAGTCTAATACTTGGTAGCACAACCTTTAGACAAAATAACTGTGAACAACCGCTTCCGGTAACCATCAATGAGTTTCTTACAATGCTCTGCTGGAATTTTAGACCATTCTTCTTTGGCAAACTGCTCCAGATCCCTGAGATTTGAAGGATGCCTTCTCCAAACGGCCATTTTGAGATCTCTCCACAGGTGTTCTATGGGACTCAGGTCTGGACTCATTGCTGGCCACTTTAGAAGTCTCCAGTGCTTTCTCTCAAACCATTTTCTAATGCTTTTTGAAGTGTATTTTGTGTCATTGTCCTGATGGAAGACCCATGACCTCTGAGGGAGACCCAGCTTTCTCACACTGGGCCCTACGTTATGCTGCAAAATTTGTTGGTAGTCTTCAGACTTCATAATGCCATGTACACGGTCAAGCAGTCCAGTGCCAGAGGCAGCAAAGCAACCCTAAAACATCAGGGAACCTCCGCCATGTTTGACTGTAGGGACCGTGTTCTTTTCTTTGAAGGCCTCTTTTTTCCCCCTGTAAACTCTATGTTGATGCCTTTTCCCAAAAAGCTCTACTTTTGTCTCATCTGACCAAAGTGTTAGGAGTATTTAGGTTCTTTACTTTCTATTTTTCTTACCTGGGGAGTTTTTGGCTGCGCAGTGTCTGGGGTGGCATCCTGGCGCTGCGGGGTTGTCCTGTCGTGAGTATTGGTGCACACCTTCTGACTTGCACGTGCGCACTGATGGTAGGCAGCTTTATCTCCTGGTTGATTAGTCTGTCCTCCCATTTGCACCTGGGAGGAGTGGTCTCTACTCTGTATTTAAACCCATGCCTCCCATGGTTCTGTGCTGAGTGTCGCTTTTACAGAGCTAGGCCTTAGCAGGAGGAGTAGGTGGTGTTCTGGGATAGAGGAAGTTCCGTGGTTGGTTTTTGGGAGGTTTGGGTGAACGAGTTGGTTTGTGTGTTTTCCCTTCTGTGTTCACCAATCCTCCCTCTGTGTATAATTGACTGTGTGAGTGAATTGCCTTATCCTTTGATTTCTACTCAGTTTCCCTGTGTTTGTTTCCTAGTGTAAGGTTCCTTCCCATATTGGTTTGGGGGAATCCTTTCCCACATTTTTCCTGTGTGCTGCTTGTGTTGTTAGTCAGCGCACACCCTTGTCAGTCCCTGTCAGTAGCAGCTTCACTTGTTTGTTAGGGGTGACCCCCTTTAGTCTCCAGTCCCTAGAGGTCTTATAGGGCATTCCTTCTCCCACTTCCCTCTAGGCCTACGGAATCAGTGAGAGAGGAGCTGTCGGGGTCAGGCTTAGCCTGAGTACAGCCGACCCACACCCGTGAGGCAGGGACCGGGATAGCTAGTGGGAGTAGTGCAGGGCGAGATTCCCTACTGCTATCCCTTAGCCCCCTTGCAGCTACCGGGACTGACATAACACAAAGAACATTCTTCCAAAACGTTTTTGGCTTTCTCAGGTAAGTTTTGGCAAACTCCAGCCCGGCTTTTTCATGTCTCTGGGTAAGAAGTGGAGTCTTCCTGGGTATCCTACTATACAATCCCTTTTCATTCAGACGCCGACGGATAGTACGGGTTGATACTGTTGTACCCTCGGACTGCAGGGCAGCTTGAACTTGTTTGGATGTTAGTTTATTAGGTTCTTTATCCACCATCCACACAATCTTGCGTTGAAATCTCTTGTCAATTTTTCTTTTCTGTCCACATCTAGGGAAGTTAGCCACAGTCCCATGGGCTTTAAACTTCTTGATGACACTGCGCACGGTAGACACAGGAACATTCAGGTCTTTGGAGATGGACTTGTAGCTTTGAGATTGCTCATGCTTCCTCACAATTTTGCTTCTCAAGTCCTCAGACAGTTCTTTGGTCTTCTTTCTTTTCTCCATGCTCAATGTGGCACACACAAGGACACAGGACAGAGGTTGAGTCAACATTAATCCATTTCAAATGGCTGCAAGTGTGATTTAGTTATTGTCACCACCTGTTAGGTGCCTCAGGTAAGTAACAGGTGCTGTTAATTACACAAATTAGAGAAGCATCACATGATTTTTCAAACAGTGCCAATACTTTTGTCCACCCCCTTTTTTATGTTTGATGTGGAATTATATCCAATTTGGCTTTTTGACAATTCTTTTTGTGGTTTTCCATTGAAGACAAATTAAATGAAGATAATAATACCAAAGAGTTTGTGCTTGCAATCATTTTCTGGAAGAAAATGAGTATTATCTGACAGAATTGCAGGGATGCCAATACTTTTGGCCAACGCTGTAGTTATATAATGGATCTGTCTACATTTGCAGACACAAAGGATTTTTTTTTCTAATAGATTCACATGGAATACATGGCAAAATGTGGCTTGATAAATGAAATCGGACCTTTCATGTTCTCTAAAATATGGCATGCTATATATCGTTGCAAAGCAGACAATGTGCTGAGTTCAGGGCACTTTCAGTTTTGTAGGAATTTGCCCCAGTTTTAGAGATATTAGTACCCCTCTGACATTCTAATAATATTAGTAGCTGAAAATAATCAAACCGATATCTCTGTAACCGAGGCAGACACCAGCAAAACTAAGAATATGTTCACATGGCGGAATTTGCATCGGCATCCCGTAGCGGCATTCTGCTCTGGATTAGGCCCGAAGAATGGGCCTAATTGGGAGGAAGCCTCACGCCGCGGACACCGCACTGATTCAACTGTGGAATCCGCGGCAAGATAGGGCAGCTCGCTTCTTTTATCCGCTACTGGCTAGCAGAAAAAAGAAGTGAGTGGCTCCCATTGAAGTCAATGGGAGCTGTTTTTTAAGGTGGATTTTGATGCGGATTCTGTGTCAAAATCCACTCTAAAAAACTCTGTGTGAACATACCCTAAAAGTGTGCTGAATTCAGTGCATTGTCATCTTTACAACAGTATATATTATGTTATATCTTAGAGGACATGAAATATCCTCTTTAAATGATGTATCAAATGGGTACTTTACTTTGTACAATCCTTACCTGTTGGAAAGTCCCTTGACATTAAATGCTTATTCTATACTTTGATATTTAATCAAATATTTAATCCTTTAATAATGTTGTCGACCATTTCAAAGCAGTATATGGGAATCCTGGGATATACTTTGTTTTTCAAACCATCCTAAGCAATGTTATCCATCAGAGTGTGGCTAGTTCTTACTCCCATTACCCTTCCCTTTCACTTTCCTCAGTCCCTCTCCCTTCTCTCCCAGTATGCTCCCCTTGGTGTTCTTGTGGTTTATATCAATTCATTGAAATTATATATTTTTTCTCTATATTGTCCCTTATTGATTGCTGCTACTAACCTCTATTCCATTGTTATCTCATTCTACTGTTCCCTGACATTGGAGGTCTTAATTATCCATAATTTTTTTTTGTTTTTTCTTATGTAGATTGTGAGCCCCATATAGGGATCACAATGTACATTTTTTTTAAAAAAAAAATTATTTCCTATCAGTATGTCTTTTTGTAGAATGGGAGGAAATCCATGCAAACACTGGGAGAACATACAAGCTCCTTGCAGATGTTGTTCCTGGCGGGATTCGAACCCAGGACTCCAGTGCTGAAAGGCTGCAGTGCTAACTACTGAGCCACCGTGTTGCCCCCATAATTTTGTTTTAATTGTCATTTTATGGAAAACTTTTATAAAAATACAGTTGAAACAATTATTTAAATCTTGGCAAATCCTGGGCACTATAGGAATGACTGGATGTAAATCCAAATCACCAGGTGAACTGTGCCTAGTTATTGTCATCTTCGCTGTGACTTGCCAAGAGTCACCTTACAGAGAAGTGAAAGCACCAGCTGACCATGGACTGGATGAGGCCATAGCCACACCGCATATATCATGTGACAAGAGAGAATGTGGTTACAAAACGTATTTCTTACTCTGGACAATCTATTCTAATTTAAATGACCATTGTGTTAGGTTACATTTCCCCATTGGGGTCTCTGAAGGAAAAGTGAACTCTTATTTTATGAATACATTGACAGCCGGGTATTACTATTTCCTTTGTCAAAAGGTGTATCCCTATAGTCTGGCAGCATTGAGTGGACAGCCTTAGGGTGAGTTCACACTACGTAAATGGCAGCTTATTCTGAACGTAAAACCCATTCAGAATCAGCGGCGTATAAAGCAGTTCCATTCATTTCTATGGGAGCCGGCATACGAGCGCTCCCCATAGAAATGAATGGGCTGCTTTTTTCACTACGAGCATTCCCATTGAAGTGAATGGAAAGTGCCCGCGTGTACAGCTAGCTCTGTTTATGCTGAGCCGTACACGCCAGCACTTCCCATTCACTTCAATGGGACTGCTCGTAGTGAAAGAAGCAGCCCATTCATTTCTATGGGGAGCGCTCGTATGCCGGCTCCCATAGAAATGAATGGAACTGCTTTATACGCCGCTGATTCTGAACGGGTTTTACGTTCAGAATAAGCTGCCGTTTACGTAGTGTGAACTCACCCTTAGACTGTACCACAACCCCCCTTACCTCTCACCTTACCATCTGGTAACAAATACCTAATTTAACACCTAATTTATTCATAACATTTTTGGAGGAGTAACAGAGGAACAGCAGAATGTGGAACTCAAACATAAGAATTATCTAGTATTGTTATACGGGAATAGAAATATTTATTAACACAGATATAATTTGTATAGCGATAGGTCCTCTTTAAAGTGATGATACAGCCCCCACAGAGCCCTCATCTTCAAATCTACCTGGGACTTCATGAAGAGAAAGAAAGATTTGAACAAGTTTACATGCACAGAATATCTATGGTTCACTTTCCAGGACCTTTCAGTCGAGTCCCTTCAAAAACAGTGCTAAGGCCTCAAATAGCAAAATGCAGCAAAAAAAATTTGGTGAAAAATACTGCGGTGGAAACGCATTGTGTTTTTTTCAGAAGTGTTTTTCACAAAAAGTCTGTTGAATTTTCTTCACTTGACTTTCTGCCCCTATTATACCAATGGGAAAAAATGCCAGCATTTCCGCAGGTGTAATTGACATGCTGCCATTTCTGTGATGTGTCGATTGAATTAGCCAGAATCCCATCCACTTTGTAGTTACTTTGAAACCCAGCAATTTTTGCAGTCTTTCCACTGTGTCTAAATTGCTAAGATTTTAACAATGTAGTGCCCCGGCCTGCAAGCGTTTTTAAAAAATGTATTGCTGTTTTGAAGGCAAATGGTTGTCACACCATATATCGATTAGATATAGATTTCTCTTGTGTTCATTGACTTGAATGGAGTATGCCAAGTTTATTGTCTTACCTGGCTGCCAATGGATACGACCATGAACACAGGAACTTTCTATGGTCAGAAACTCAGCCATGATTTCCTTATTGTGGACAGGTTATCAGACAGAGACAGTGCATGTACAAGAAGATAATCTGGCCACAATAAGAAAATCATTGACTGGGTTTCAGAGTGTA
Source organism: Leptodactylus fuscus (assembly GCF_031893055.1). Classification (NCBI taxonomy): domain Eukaryota; kingdom Metazoa; phylum Chordata; class Amphibia; order Anura; family Leptodactylidae; genus Leptodactylus; species Leptodactylus fuscus. Next base: position 91,700,751 of record NC_134268.1, on the reverse strand, counting down.
GAAAGTTTCGGCATTCCTGATTGTATCAAGTAACAATTTATATTTGTAAATGGGTTTAACTTAAAATTTCTAATGACTTAAAATTTTCTGTCCTAAAATTTAAATATGGTTATGTTCATGGGGTAGTGGGACCTGCTCTAAGTATGTTGAATGTTGGGAAGGGGTGGGGGGGTTTGACACATGATAAGGGTATTTTATAGAGGACCTTAATTTGAAACATAACTTGCCGTGCTTGCAGTCCCATATGACGACTGTATAGCACATTCTTGTAGTACACATTTCCTCTACTTCTATCTGAAGGTGCTTCAGTACAGCATCACATGGGCCATCACAGACAGTGCCATATCTTGTTGGGAGGTCTCTGTGATTGTCCTCTCCTCTATATTTTCCTAAATAAGAGCATTCTTATGCATGCAGAAGGCTGAGCTGTCATCTCCTTCATTATAACTGGGTGACAGGTGCCTGTCTAATCATCAACACTAACTGTGATAGAAGTTTTGTTGCCATGTGAAGAGAGTATGTAGTACAGTCCATACAATTGTATACTGTACTGAAGTCTGCTAAGGATCTTCAAGGCTCAAGAAGAAAATCATGTCACTGGATTCTGATTCCCACTGTTCCTAGACAAAGACCCAGGTGTGATATATAGCAACAGAAGTAGCAAGTAAAGGAACATATAAGAGACTGACAAATGAAATTACATAATGGATATATGCAAAACTTTAGTTTTAGGAGGAGTATCCCTTTAAATACAAGAATATGGCAGACTTTGCACTAGGTGGTTAAAAACCTAGCCACAAAAAGGGTCTGTAATTTTCTTTAATATTGTGATATATTTTTGTGCCATGTGTATTGACGAAACATTTTTATGAGAAACTATAAAAAAACAAGCAATTCAAAGCTAATGCAATGCCTTGCCAAACTAAGGCTAATAATTTTTTAAGACAAATGAATTCATGTAATAAAAATAAATCTCAAAGAACATGACAAATTTATGGAACATTCTTAAGCTCCAGCTTTTACCTTTAATTTGGTAAAATAATTGTTGTGTTTGTTAAAATACATAAGGTAGCAAAACCGTAACCACAACAGCTGCGAAATGTAAAACATACACAGACAGGTTCGTCATAAAAAGAATAATAGCCGAGCTATTATTTTCCAGTATATACTATATACCTAATGTAATTATAAGGTAATGCATAAAAAAGCCCACTTCATACTGAAAGGTTTATAAAGTATTGTGAATTTTGTCAATTTCTGCATAGCTATGTGTATAGCACACCATTACATTATTGTCACAACCTGAAAAATTGTGTGTTTTTCTGGTGGGGTTTGGATCTGGTGGTCTGGGGTCTTCTGGTGGTTTTCTTGCCATTAGTCCATTCTGTTTGGACATTAAATATCGGCCATCAGAATATGCTTGAGGTTCTCTGGAGTGAACCTCAGGTGTTGGTCGTTGTCATTATCCTTTGGGACGATTCTGGGGCCTTTATTAGGAGGAGGGCTGGTTTCACTAGTTGTTGGTTTTTGTGGTTACCACCTAGAATTCATGGCTCAGGGAGGAGTATTGTTTTGGTAGTATTACAACTGACTAGGAAGTGGTGTGAGTGTTGCCTTGTGTGTGAGTCTGGTTTTCCCCTCCACACTTCTACTCTGCCCTGTCCTTCAGTTCTGTTTGTCTGACACTATCTGGTTATTTGTGATGTTTGGGTTCCAGTTTGTTTTGCCCCAGTCCTGTGTTAACCCTTTCCTCACCTCTCCACTGTCCCTCTCCTCATTCTCTTGTTACGTATTGTGTTGTGCTGCGTGTCTGTTGTGCAGCACACCCCATCCTGTTTGTGTTGTCTGCAGCTGCACCTTGGTTTCTGTAGGGGTGACCACCTTAGCATCCCCAGTCCCTAACTCTCTTGTAGCGCTCGCCCTATCTGTCGGCTAGGCCTTCGTGTTAGAGAGCCAAGAGTTGTCGGGGCCAAGGCTAGCTTGGGAACAGCTGACCACCACCTGCAGGCAGGGCCTAGCTAGCCGCCGTAGCATCAGGGAAAGTCTCTTTCCCCTGTTCCCTTAGCGGTGCAGTCTGCAGTCCGGATTCTGGGTCTGGGCATAGACACGAACGTAAAAATTATAGAAACGGTCACACCTATAGATAATACTGGACCTTAAACATGTTTATACTTAATTTTTAAGCTTTCTTTGATGTGTTTGGACAACTTATAATACAATATATAATTATGTATATGTATATTTAATCTTTTCAGTATTTGCACTCAATAATTTTGTTTGCTGAAGCGCATTCTGGAGGAAGAAGTGGAGACGCACTTGGCAGGAGTTGGGATCGATGAGTAAAAATATTGGCCACTACTTTTTGAATAAAAAAATGCTGCTCTTCAGATTGTGTCAGGAGGTGCAAACCTGAGGCTGTCGTCTTAAGTTCCTCATGGAAGGTGCAGCCCAGGGCATGTGCTTGACATTTTTCTTTTTCAGCATTATTTCTATAATGTTTTGCTAGTCTTCCTAGTATGGTTGGTTTCTTTAACTTTGTGATTCTCCATACCAATCATATCTCCTACTATTCCCATTGGTTTGACTCCATCTCTGTTAGAGATTATCCCATAAACCCGTCAATGCTCTAGGTAGAGGAGTTCAGTTGAGTGCCTCAGCCTTACCCAGAATTGTTTGAAAAGGTGGTTCTGGAGATGACATTGTACAATCGGATTGTTTCTTTCCTTATGTATCACTGGAATCATTCATTACATAAATGTTTTGGGAAAAGTAAAATGGATGCAACAGAGGTGAGAGAAATAAAGCCCATTCAATACAACAATCATTAATGTTATAGGGATTGCTTATGGACACTGCTTAAATAGTTTATTTTATTTTCTTGTGTTTCTGCCACTATGAATATAGTGGTTGTATATACTAATATTTTATATGTATTTTCCTCTTTAATAGCTCGTTTTGCAGCTACCCTTATGTTTCATATGTTTTTGCCCATTGGTACATTCCACTGTGTATGGTTACCCGTCTGTACTAGGGGACTTGGAACAGCACTGGCCAATCATAAGCCACTGTTTTGGGGGTAGAGACTGCAAGTAGAGGTTCACAGAACCCATCATCTAAGACCATTGTATCTCCAGGTATCTGGGTTGTGGGACTTCATAGAACTCAGCCCCTATAACTATACTGGGAGAGGCAGAGAATTGTATGTTAATTTGTATTGGAAAAAGACACCATATACCACCATCTTATTATGGGCATCTTCATCCCAAGTCTGGGAATAGCCAGTACAGAAGAAACTAGAACACCCATTGGGAAGCTGCATGACTTGTCTGTTTCCAGTTCACACAGTTAAGTTTCATCTTGGGCCAACTGCAGCTCCTGAGATGTTCTTGCACTTACCATCTTGGCCCTTCTGAACACCACCACAAGGCTCAGGGTAGGAGAGGACCAACTGTAAGTACCCTGAGGGAACAACTATCAACATCAGGAATCTGATTCCTTTCTGTAGTGTGATATTTTATCACTAAAGCTATTGAAAATCATTAAAAAAAAGTCAAGTAAATAGTTTCTTGCAACTGTTTATTTAACTCATTTTAAAGGGGCTCTATCAGCAAAATCATGGTGATAGAGCCCCACATATGCGTGAATAGCCTTTAAAATGGCTATTCAGGCACCGTAAATGTTATATTAAACTACCCCCCAGTTTTAAAATAAAACCCCAAAAAAGAATGTGATCTACTTACGCATCGTGCACGCTGGGTGGGCATTCAGGGTGTGTCTTCATCTTCATCCACGCCTCTTCTTCCTCCGATGTCCTCCGGTCCCGTCTTCCTCCGGCGCTCGCGAACTGACACTGATATAAAAAAATGGCCTGGGCGCTTGCGCAGTAGCATGCGGCTTCTACTACGGCTACTGCGCAGGCGCCCAGGCCATTTTTTTTTATCAGTGTCAGTTCGCGAGCGCCGGAGGAAGACGGGACCGGAGGACATCGGAGGAAGAAGAGGCATGGATGAAGATGAAGACACACCCTGAATGCCCACCCAGCGTGCACGATGCGTAAGTAGATCACATTCTTTTTTAGGGTTTTATTTTAAAACTGGGGGGTAGTTTAATATAACATTTACGGTGCCTGAATAGCCATTTTAAAGGCTATTCACGCATATGTGGGGCTCTATCACCATGATTTTGCTGATAGAGCCCCTTTAAAGCAAGTTAAAGTTTGCTGTAATTGTACCTGCGGTATGTACATTGAGCCCCACCAAACAAGCAGTCACATACTTTGCCTCTTGCCTTGCCTTTCAGAGTATTCATTCGGTAGCTTATTAAGATATCAGTTTTCCATGAATTCTAAAATAAGAATTTGAAGTGTAAAATATTACTAATGGTACTTGAATCTGAGGTTTTGAAGACTTCTGAGGGTTCCTTATTACACCCCTGTACTTTAATAGGTAACCATCTTCAGATTCCATATTTGGCATTGAACTAAGCTTCTTTACTAGGTAGTATCCTTTGATTTTGTGATTTTTTTAGACACTGACTGCATAGATTGATTTTGATATCATTTGTACTTTATTCTCGAAGCTGGAGCTATTGGCATCCCAGTACATCTATCTCTCTGCAGAATTTCTTAAGTGCATTATCTTATTGGTTTAAAAGTTTTCATCTCACTTATTTGCTGAAGGAAATGAGAGCAAATCAGTCATGATGGATTGCCTAATTTTCCAGGCAGAATAAACCAGCATTATAAGGCTGTTGATTCCCGGGTTATTAGTTAATAGAAACATTTATCAATTTCCTGCTAGAAAAAATCTTAAAGCAATGATTGAATTTTAAAACTTTTATTAATGTTCCCACATAATGCTTAATGTTTGACATGAATATGTTAATAACAAAGTTGGGCTGGCTGGAGGCAAAAAGTTGCACGCTTTCTACTTTCTTGTTCTTTGTGGTTGTGCGGTATGAATTTGTCACTGTTCGGAGTATAAATCATTGGAGAAAAGTAATTGCAATTAACAGTTTCTTGATCAAAAGAAAATTGTGCATGGGTCATTTCCTCATGTGAAGGATTACAGCAAGATAAATCTGCTAATAGATATTTCATGCACAGTCGCTGGGTATAGCACCACAATAAAACATCACTAAGATTGCATTATATCGACATTGAGTAGCACAATGCATTTTGGAAACTGTACATGAAAATGAGTGACCACAACTCATCTAACGTGTGTTTAATGGAAATTTGATTTCAGCTTAATAATGCTTTGATAATGTCTTTCTAATAATAATTTAAAAAATGTTACGTGTTATGCATACCCATGTGTGTCCATGTAAGAGCACATACAACCCTTACTCACATGGCAGTGAATAATGGCCATGGGAAAGATGTTATACAACCTATGATTTCAATGGGTCTATTCAAATGCTACTATCTATGTCTGCTCTCGTGGGCAAAGATCGTGCATGTCAGTTTTTTTGGACGAACATGAATAATGGCCATGTGAATGGGCACATTGAATTCAATGCACAGTCTGAACAGCCATTAGTCTCATAAACACAAATATATAAAAGGTGTTTAATACAGTGGTGTTTATCATGTGAACACAACCTTATTTTAGCAATTAAAAGTTAAACATTTTGCAAATATAAGTAATTAAAACTTTTGCACAGTTAAAGATCTTCTCTAATCATCTTCGTGGTGACAGTCTGTTGTCTCGATTGGTTGACAATTAATAAAATGGATTTTCTTGTGGGTTTCTGCATAGATTGTTCCTGATGTACATTGGCAGTCTGTCAAGACAAAAGACTATTACCACTAAGATGATTAGAGAAAAATTGTAAAAAAATTATATTTATTTACAGAAATGTTAAGCTTTTAACTTTCTACAAAGTTAAATATGGTCACGTTCATGGGAAGAATCCTTTAGGCTGTGGCGCCACATTGCGGAAATACAGCTTTTTTGTTGCTGATTTTGTTGTGATTTTTTGAGCAAGACCTAGGAGTGGCTACAAAAATAATGGGAGATATGTGGGAAGCTCTTATATTTCTACCTTCTGCTCAATCCACTCCTGGCTTTGGCTCAAAAAATCATAGCAAAATCTGCAACAAAAAAAAGTTGGGTTTCCACAACGTGGGTCCTCAGCCTTATAGTATTTCCATAACAGTACAAATCTGAAGGACATATAAAAGTTGAATCTACCATATGAACATCATCTGGTTAAACATTTTTCACAAATATAATGTCATTAATTAAAACATTTGCAGAGTTTTGCAGAGTTTTAATGATTTGGGCTAGACTCACACGACTGAATTTCACCCTGGAAACGGTTTGTGTGTTTTCTGGGTTTAATAGCCTATATATCCACGCTGCTAGGAGTCCCTGTCTCCCAGGAACTCATAGCATCATAGATAACTATGATGCTATAGGAGTCCCATTCCCGCATGAAGGTCAAGTTTTTTGTACCTCGTTCATCTGAATGTAGCCTAAGATCTCTTTTACACATTGAAAAATAGACTTGTGAAGTCTAATATTGCAGCGTCATTTTGAATATTGCAGAATCAGTTTTGAAAAACACATTGAATTCAATGTGTTTATTAACATTTACAAATGACCGTCAGTATGTTTGTCCATTTACACAAACACACAGACCCAATAGAATCAATGGATCCATTTTTAGCTAATGTAAAATGCATTGTTATCTGTTTCTCATCCATTAGAAACAGATCCATGGATTGAGTCAAAAAAGAAAAAAACTATTAAATTAATCTATTGTTTATACAGACAGTTAAAAACTGATGCAAAACTGATGACGCAACGTGAAATAAAGTAATAGAAGCAAAACAGGCATAAAAAAAATCGACATTAATTTCAGTTTTCAACGCACATTAAATCCAACAAAACATCACTCTCATGTGTAAGAGGCCTTACCCTCTTAGTGCATGCAGACTTTTGTCCAGATAGATTTCCAATGGCTATAGCCATAATTTCAGGAATTTTCTATTGTGTGGCACTTGTCAGAAACCCAGTCATGATTTCCTTATTGTGGCCAGTGTTACTGTCATGTGGCTAATAACCTGGCCAAAATAAGGAAATCATAGCTGGGTTTCTGCCAAGTGCCAGATCATAGAATGTTCCTGCATTTATGGCCAGATTCATTGGCAACCTGTGAAGCCAAGACTATCACAACTAAGATGGTCAAATAATATTTTTCAAACTCTTCCGAATTTTAATTCGTATTTGCAAAAATGATTAGGTCTTATGCACACGGTCACAGCGTTTTTCACAGACCTAATGGCCATGAGATGACCATTTCTGAAATTGGAATTAAGGAAAAAGATCAAATAATAATGATTACAATAAAAAAAAAAATAGATATTAAGTGATTAAGTGATGTTCTGTTTATTCATTAACTTTTCTGTTGCTTCTGTAGCACCATTATATTTTGCAGAATTCCAAAGATTGCCACCATTCAAACAAGTGCACATATCCTGGGAGTGAAACCCATCAATATCTACATAGAAGTTGTACTTTTTACCTGCTACTTCAATGGATTGCTAGTTTCCTCCGAAACTCCAAAAACTGCTAATACTGGAAGGTAAAATACTTACTGTGAAATTGACCCTAATGTGTTTCTGAGATAGGAACATTGAATTGTGAGTCTCCTCAAAGGTTTCACAGAACTGCATGACACAAATGTGCCTTAAAGTAAATGTCAACATTTCAACCAACTTTAGGTCCGAACTTCAGTGCTGATCAATTTCTTAATAAATCCCCTGCATAGACATTGATTCAAAAGATAGCATGTGTCTGCCTTCATCCATCATTAAAGAGAAGGTAATGCATACTGCTTTATTGTTGAGCTCAACATATCATTGTATGCTGTAAGCACCTAGCAGCCGCTAAGGCTAGAACATTATATCTGAAATCAACTCTAACTTTCCACAACATTGCAAAAATAAAAAATACAGGGAATTACAAGAAACATTGTAATCCATTATCAGAGAAAAATGCTTCTTTCTGCTCTTATCAAGAAGCATACTTGCTCCCTCTTCCTCTATTGGAGCAGATTCACATGCATTATAGGCTCAACCCACAAGCTCAAAGAGCAATGTACACTACAGATATAGCATGCTGGGAGGGAAACTGCTATTTGAAAAATATAAGCCATCCAGTGGTCAGATATAGCTTTTAGAGAGAGGAAAATCTTGCAAAATTCACCTGATGGTTTTCTTCTTTATACTCTTTTTATACTCTTTTTTTCAGGCTTCAAAGTATAACATACAACCGCTGATACTCACATTCCCTCACCTCTCCTGAGCTCTCTAGTCATATCCAATGTGGGTTCCCTGATGTCTTCATGATGTCAGTGCTCAATACACATGAATGCTGAGGCCCAATCTCAGTCCTCAATGGTCCCACAGGGTCTGTGACAAAAACCAGGAAGCCCGGAGGGGCTAGAGGATAACCAAAGAGGGCCAATGGGAGCCTAGGAGAGGTGAGAGAAGGTGAGTATCAGTGTTTATTATTTTACCACACCTGCCCTGGACCTCCACTTTTAAACTCCAGGATCTCAAGAGATTCTTAATATTTATATAAGGAAAAAGTATGTTTTTGTAACGTGTTAACCAGTGGGTATGAAATATAAAAAAACAAAACACTTGAGAGTCTTCAGTAGTTGATACCTTTTGTTAATGGCTAACTAATAATGATGAGAGATTTCAAGCTTTTGAGGCTATTGGCCTCTTCTCAGGTATAGTCCAATATAGTTTACCAGGTCACAAGTATTTCCTACTAAAACTAACTCACTAATGTTTAAACGATTTGAGAAATAATGATAACGATCACAATTCCAGATTCAAGTACCGAAGAAATAAAATTGTAGAGACATGGGAATATAAGTAATCCAGTATAGTCATTAATAAGGGAAGAGTGTTCTCATAAAGCTTGCACAATAGGTTAAGGTTATTATTGCCTAGATTCTCTAAATGTTTGGTTTTCAATGTCCTCCAGCATGCATGCTGTATGTGTGTGTGCTTTCACTCTGCCTGTGCTACTTCACATACATATCTATATACGTCTATCTATCTCCTATCTATCTATCTATCTATCTATCTATCTATCTATCTATCTATCTACTGTATTTATCTCCTATCTATCTATCTATCTATCTACTGTATTTATCTCCTATCTATCTATCTATCTATCTATCTATCTATCTACTGTATTTATCTCCTATCTATCTATCTATCTATCTACTGTATTTATCTCCTATCTATCTATCTATCTATCTATCTATCTATCTCCTATCTATCTATCTATCTACTGTATTTATCTCCTATCTATCTATCTATCTATCTATCTATCTATCTCCTATATCTATCTATCTATCTACTGTATCTATCTATCTATCTATCTATCTATCTATCTATCTATCTCTTATCTATCTATCTATCTATCTATTTGCTTATAATCTATCACATATGAATATAATTTTTTAGCATATTGCAATACATTTATCATATACACCTCCCAACTGCCATATATATTTGCACGATATACATTCATAAATACTGTGTTATATATAGCTTCTGAAAGCAATACAAGCATAATAAATTAAAAAAGGACAGTTTTTCTTTAATATTGTGCCATGTAAATTCCATGATAATTTAATCTCAGGAGGCTTCTTTATAACAAGGCTTACAAATTTATTTCATTAGTTCATATTATCTGTAAATTGGGTTACAAGGTTACATAAAATTTGGTTTTAAATGCAAATTTTAATGTTTGTAATTCGAAATGGAATAATCAGCAATTATACAAATGTGTTTTTTTTTAAGATCACAAAAATTACCAGCTCCATTTAACATATGGAGAGCTTTTCTGAGACATTCTGCTTTGTGTTACCATTATGTAGCATAAAGCAAATGAAAATGGTTTATGTTACACCTGTAGTTGCCCACTTGATAAATAGTGAATCAATCACACAAACACACGCACACGGAATTGTGTGTGTGATATATATATGCAATGTGAAAGTTGTTGGTAACCTTCCTGCAGGCCCCCAATTTAGGCCAAGTGTCCATGTGATATACAGGCAGTGGGTTAGGGCTACACAATTTCTTCCAAATACAGAAATTTGGTGAAAACAAATTTTTAGGCACAAAAGGCAAGGAGCAGCATTAGACTTTTGAAGGATAGAATCATCTTCAGGTGTCATGGCGCATGTTTAAATCCCCAAGGAGCCATGGCAGTGGAACGTGCCAAGAAGTGAACCTATTTGGAAACTACATCTCTCAAAAAAATGATCAAGGGTTCAAGTAATATAATACAAATGTAAGTTTTCCCAGATATGTGCCTATTATTTCATGTCCAGCTTGTGGCACTATGAAAATTCAGAATCAGCTGCAAATTTATCTCAATCAAAACTGACCTCTAAGGACCAATACTAACCAAAACCAAAAAAACGGAGTCAGAGAAAATAAAGAGTTACATGAAAATATAATAGTTTATTAATATCACAAATAATGCATAGAAAATCTATACATATATAAAAAATAGGTGAAGGAACAAAGGGCTAGATGGTAACACACACAGACAGAAACAAAACTGTTCATTGTGCTATCCAGGATGCACAGATAATGAGATCAGGGTTCCGTTACCCTGTATATACTGTATTTCAGCTGGGAATAAATCACATGTATCACATCTGATCACACAAATTATTGGAGAGGAAACAAAAATTCACATAAATAGAAAGTATTACACCTAAATAATAGATGAATAACATTTGTGCAACACAGTTATAGCAATTAAAACATAAAAAAAGTGATATAGAATAGTTTCTTGATGATACTTCCTCTCTCTATAACATACAGTATCTTAACCTTAATGGACAGAATAAAGAGCCGCAGCAGAATAGAGTTGGTGAGGCACATACAAAATCAAAATGAATACAATATTAAAACATAAACCCTTCTTGTGCATTCACTGATAACTGAATTTTACTTACTTGCTATGAAAGATGAACTTTGAGAACTCTGATAGTCATTTCTAGTAGTCACTGCCTGTTACAGATAATATGATGCATGTTCTTAAAGTTCCTGTCTCTCGTGAAGTTACAGAAACTGGTAGATCTTACCATACAATACACACTTCATTTTCCACAAGGATACAATGCCCAGTTTTGGACCTTACTTCTAAACACATTCACCGGATTCTAGGGATATATTAACTAGTAGTCAAAATATCCTGAAGTAATGCAAGGATACTCAGTCAAAAAGGAGCAATGTGTCTGTCTGCCAATAGCACTGACCAATTATTGCTCAGTACACTACAAATATCTTGCCACCTATAATCAATGTCTTAATAAACCTTACTTTTTAAGTTTCAACATTCAGATCAAATTAGCACACAAAAATTAACCAGTTGGGAAAGCTTCTTTTACTACGTAGTAGTGTGAAGAAATGGCATGTAGAAGATTTCATTTTGATTTAATAATTCCGAAAACTGTCAGATAAAAAAAAAACAAAAAACAAACATCATCTATATATCTAGACCACAGGAGTCAAAGAATCTACCTCTTTCTCCTGTTCCTTCAATAATTGTTGCAACACCCAAATGGCCTATCTTTCTGAGGAAGAGATAAAAGAGGGAAAATGCTTTTTAAATAAAAACTGTCCTTGCATGATAACCCTGCCTCAAGAATGTATTTTTGAGCCACCAAGGAGTTTTTCTTTATCTACAGGGTCTGAACATATGCGATGGTATCTGATAGCCTGGCTGTAGACAATGGAGTTCTTTATCTGTTTGGGATGAAAACTATCCCATCTTAGGTAGATTGGGCAATCAATTGGCTTCTGATACAGCGATGTCTCAACTATGTTAACTATGTTTCTCTGTATCTTGATGACTGTGTCCAGGAAGTTTATTTCAGTAATGAAGTAATTGAGCATCAGGTTAATGGTGGGATGGAACTGATTGAAATGTTCATGGAAAGTTTTCAGCTGTTGTTCAGACCCAGTCCAAGGATTAGGATATCGTCAATGAAGTGATAATTAGGTCAGAGACATGGTAGTGCAGGTGGATAGGAAGTCACTCTCGAGCTTGGCCATGAAAAGATTAGTGTACTGTGGTGCCATTTTGCATGCCTTCAGAAATTGTGTTATACCATGCCCAATGAAGAGACCTAGTAGTCTCGAAAGCTTGCAATCTGTCATCATTTTTGTTAGGCATTAAAAAGGTATCAATTACTGAAGACTCTCAATCATTATATTACAATAATATATTACAAGAAAGAACACATAGAAGCTCAGAATAGCAGACAGAGAAGATACTAGGAGTCATAGCAACTAAAAAGAAAAGAAAGACTTCAGGATCATCTAGTTCTCTGTGCGGAGTGATCTTCGCTTAGCCTGATGTTGATTATACAGCCTGGCTGCGGTTGGGAGGAAGGATCTTCGATAGCGCTCCTTCTCACACTTGGGGTGAAGCAGTCAGTCACTGACAGTATTGCCCAGTGCTGTCACAGTCGCATACATTATAAAGTCAGTGGAACACCTGAGCTAGTAGTTACAGGGAGGTCAAGTCCATGCAGGAGTTTCCTATGAAAAAGTTTGGGCACCCCTATTAATCTTAATCATTTTTAGTTCTAAATATTTTGGTGTTTGCAGCAGCCATTTCAGTTTGATATATCTAATAACTGATGGACACAGTAATATTTCAGGATTGAAATGAGGTTTATTGTACTAACAGAAAATGTGCAATATGCATTAAACCAAAATGTGACCGGTGCAAAAGTATGGGAACCTCAACAGAAAAGTGACATTAATATATAGTAGATCCTCCTTTTGCAAAGATAACAGCCTCTAGTCGCTTCCTGTAGCTTTTAATCAGTTCCTGGATCCTTGATGAAGGTATTTTGGACCATTCCTCTTTACAAAACAATTCAAGTTCAGTTAAGTTTGATGGTCGCCGAGCATGGACAGCCCGCTTCAAATCGTCCCACAGATGTTCAATGATATTCAGGTCTGGGGACTGGGTGTTAGGATCGGGTCTCGCAGGGTTCCATCACGGCGCACAGCGCCACCTGCAGGCCAATCCGAACCTCGCCCTCGGCGTTGTGTAATAGGATGTCTGGAGTCTAAGTCCAGTTTTCGGCCCACTGAGCATGCTCAGGCATTTTGGAGCCGCTCAGAGGCTAAGTGCCGTTTTCTCCCCACTGAGCATGCTCAGGCATTTTGGGTCCGCTCTGAGGCTAAGTCCCAGTTTGGCCTTACTGAGCATGGTCAGTGATGTCATGCCACCGCCCCTGTTGGGCGGGGATTAGCCTTTAAAAAGTGTGAGCCGATGCCCGCCCGGTGCTCACACTTTGCTTAACATATGTTGAGATAGGAGGTTAGGGCCAGGTTCCTGTCAAAACTAGTGCTGAGTAGGGATCCAGCTAGAAGTCCTTGGAGTTGCCCTTTGAAACCAGTTTACCCATTCCTAGCTCAATTGCTGTTTATCTCCTTGAAGGTTAGGAGTTTGTTTTGTTACTGAACAGGAGTGAAGCTAACTCCTGGCAGCCTTGTGTGTTTGCAGTAGAGTGAAGCAGGCTAAGTCCTGGCTCTCCTGCTGTATAGCAGGGGCTCCTGTCAAAGCTTCACTTGCTGAACTACTATACTTTAGCACGCTCTCCCAGTGTCGTTTAACTGAGGAGACGCTGTTTCCGCCTGTTCACATTTGTCTTGCACAACATCACTGCCAGTGCAGTTCAACTGGTGGTGCATAATTAAGACTAACGGCTGCCCATCTAGGCCTGTGGACCTCGCCGCAGTGCTCTGCGGCTTAGCGGTTCTGGTTGTGTTTATTATTTTATATATACACAGAGAACCGTAACACTGGGATGGCCATTCCAGAACATTGTAATTGTTCCTCTGCATGAATGCCTGAGTCGATTTGGAGCAGTGTTTTGGATCATTGTCTTGCTGAAATATCCATCCCCGGTGTAACTTCAACTTTGTCACTGATTCTTGAACATTATTCTCAAGAATCTGCTGATACTGAGTGGAATCCATGCGACCCTCAACTTTAACAAGATTCCCGGTGTCTCGCATTGGCCACACAGCCCCAAAGCATGATGGAACCTCAACCAAATTTTACAGTGGGTAGCAAGTGTTTTTCTTGGAATGCTGTTTTTTTTTTTTTTTTTTTTTTTTTTTTTTTTTTTACACCATGCATAACGCCTTTTTGTATGACCAAACAACTCAATCTTTGTTTCATCAGTCCACAGGACCTTCTTCCAAAATGAAGCTGGCTTGTCCAAATGTGCTTTTGCATACTTCAGGCGACTCTGTTTGTGGCGTGCTTGCAGAAACTGCTTCTTTCTCATCACTCTCCCATACAGCTTCTCCTTGTGCAGAGTGCGCAGTATTGTTGACCGATGCACAGTGACACCATCTGCAGCAAGATGATGCTGCAGCTCTTTGGAGGTGGTCTGTGGATTGTCCTTGACTGTTCTCACCATTCTTCTTCTCTGCCTTTCTGATATTTTTCTTGGCCTGCCACTTCTGGGCTTAACAAGAACTGTCCCTGTGGTCTTCCATTTACTTACTATGTTCCTCACAGTGGAAACTGACAGATTAAATCTCTGAGACAACTTTTTGTATCCTTCCCCTGAACAACTATGTTGAACAATCTTTGTTTTCAGATAATTTGAGAGCCGGCTGTCCATGCTCGGCGACTATCAAACTTAACTGAACTTGAATTGTTTTGTAAAGAGGAATGGTCCAAAATACCTTCATCCAGGATCCAGGAACTGATTAAAAGCTACAGGAAGCGACTAGAGGCTGTTATCTTTGCAAAAGGAGGATGTACTAAATATTAATGTCGCTTTTCTGTTGAGGTGCCCATACTTTTGCACCGGTCACATTTTGGTTTAATGCATATTGCACATTTTCTGTTAGTACAATAAACCTCATTTCAATCCTGAAATATTACTGTGTCCATCAGTTATTAGATATATCAAACTGAAATGGCTGTTGCAAACACCAAAATATTTAGAACTAAAAATGATTAAGATTGATAGGGGTGCCCAAACTTTTTCATAGGACTGTATATAAAAAGTAAATGGTGGTCTGATAACAGAAAAATTAACATATAATAAGTTACCTGTTATTAGTTTGTGTTAGAGTTATTACAAAATGGGCTCTGAACCAAAAAAGTCCAGAAATGATATATTAAACTATATGTGAGTAACTGGAAAGTCATGTGCCGTACAAACACTAATGGGTATGCACAGAAGTGTCTGACACATGCCCAGTCCCTCAGCGATCCCTGCACTTTTTTCATGCCGTGGGTTTGCCAGTGATCCAGATGTGCACTTCCTTATTTATTGAAAGCTACATGACACCTTAACAGAACGGACAGCATCCAGGAGGGGGGGGGGGGGGGGGGCAACCAATTTATTAGCGTCCCTAAGGTATGCTTGATTCACATCTAAGTATACAGTTTAAGAACCCATGAATTTACAGTTATTCACATGTGGTTTAATAGATTATTGCTGGACTTTTTGGGTTCAGAGCTTGTTTTGTAAGAACTCTAACAAAAACTTACATTACCTCCCAAATTTGCTGCAACTGTAATGGATATTGGTCGACAGCTCTGTTCTGAAAACCTTTATATATTAAAAGCTAAGGCCCCATATAGTGTCCCGCAGCAAAAAGCACCGTGGTATAAACTATGGCGCCAATGCATCACGGTTTGTCCCACAACAGTTTCAGAAATCATCATGTGTCTGCTGGACATATTTTTCCACTTTGCTGTGATGGTGAAATGCTGCGTTATTTTCTGCAGAGTTTCCCCCGTAGTGAAACCGCTGTGTTTACGCCACGTGGGGCCTCTGCCAATAAAGCAGATTTTAGGATTGAAGAAATTTCTGCATTCTTTTGTGTCAGCTCATCAAAAGTTTCTATTATCTGCCTTTACACCTACATTGTATTAAAATCACATTTGTTTTAGTACTCCCAGAACTTTGTATCACTACAAATGTTGCTACTGGCACTGATGCGTATCAAAAAACACCTGGCACATGCATTAAACTTTGTATGTACAGCCGGCAATAACAATCATGTGCCTGTCATTTCTCCAGATTGATGACAGTCTGCAGACTATTTTTGGTAGAAACAAATTATTCTAAATATTATAACAAAAATAAAGCAAAAGTTCTGTGCAAGTAAACTTGATCTAACGTAATGCATGAGTATCAACTTATATGCTGTATATGTACATTTCCTAAATAATCTGAGCTATTTACCAGGGGACTATTTCCGATTTGTCATCGGGTAGGTATCTACACACAGTCTTCATAAGCTAGAGTCAGAGCCTACAGTAGTGAGCGCTCTTAAACATATACCATGGGAGCAGGGCAAGCAGGGACTCTTATCATTATAGACAACAATATTGCTGACATCTGATCCATATTTCACAGACAGAACCCACCTATGTGAAGCCAGCCTTATAATTCGGATCTTATTGTAGACCATCTGAGCAGAGCTCAGGGGGATCAGCAACTCCAGCAACACACTCATATGGCGACCCAGTGAGCTGCTGAGATGCCAGAACAATCACAGGCACGGTGCGAGGAACCAGCTCAGCGGCAGGACAGCTTGAGATTTGCCGAAACTCCGGAGCAGGTGGCTCATCAATGCCAACAACACGCTCATTATATGGCATCCCAGCAAACTGCAGAGATGCTGGAACAATCACAGGCACGGCGTGAGGAATCAGTTCAGCAGTAGGACAGCTTGAGAGCTGCAGAAACGCCAGAATAGGCGAACCATCCACGACAGCAATTTGCTGAATATAGGCAGATCATCGACGCCAACAACATTCAGACGAAGTTGGGGGCAGAAGATAGTAGTAAATAAGACAAACATTTTTCTCAATTCCTGTTAGTTATGCCTTTAATTCAGTCTTGACCAACATAACATGCATAATGGAAGATTATAAAGATAATCTGTTTTCCCTTAGCCCAAACAGCAGCACAAGATGGGGTATTCCTGCCCCTGTGTGCTGTTAGGACAGGTGGAACTTTTAATTAGCTAACAGTTTTTCCCCCTATAAGAGGCCAGAGCGACCTCCTCCCCCCTGTGTTAGTCAAAAAGTATAAAAGGCAATATAACAATACAAACATTACCATAAACAATGGGAGGGAGCCTTGTGCTGCTGTTTGGGCTAAGGGAAAACAGATTATCTTTATAATCTTCCATTCCCCTACGCCAAACAGCAGCACAAGATGGGGATCTAGCAAGTAAAATCCCAACTAGGGTGGGAGATCTTGGCAAGCAGATGCCAAGACACAATGTCCGAAGGCTGTGGACTCTGAGCTGCGCCAGTCCAATCTGCAGTGTCTGGCGAACATCAGATGAAAACTCCAGGAAGCAGCGGAACATATCTGCTCTAAGGAGAGCGAGCGTCTCTCTGACCGGGAAGTTGGTCCAATTCCGGTACTGGTAGGTCTTGAGCGCGAAGAGAGCAAGCGATGGCCTCCCTGATCCATCTTGACAGGGTGGCTTTAGAGGCTTTAACACCTTTGTTACGGCCGTAGGTATTGATGAGCAGGTTCTTCGAAAGGAAGCTGTACAATCCAAATATATGCGCAGATATATGCGACCCTAGGACAAAATCCCTGGATGAACCCAAGTTGAACCCTATCAGGGAAAAAGGTAATGAATGGCTCCGAGGCAGCCAAAGCTTGTAATTCTCCAATCCTTTTGGCAGAGGTAATTGCCAACAAGAAGGTTACCTTGTAGGAGAGAGATCTCCAGTCCACTTCTGTTAAGAGTTCAAACGGGGGAGAACAAAGCCCCTGAAGAACCGCAGCCAAGTCCCATTGCGGGACAGGGGGCTGCATCTGCGGGCGGAGCCTAGAGGCCCCTTTAAGGAATTACTTTAATAGAGGATCTTGTTATAACCAGGTCCCTAGAAGAGCGGAAAGTGCTGAAACATGAACCTTCAGGGTAGCTGGAGTTAGCCCCTTATCCAGGTCACTCTGTAGGAACTCCAAGACCGATTCGATAGCAGAGTTATTAAGCTGCCTATCCGAGATCCTTTGGTAACTCCTGTTAGTTGAATCCGCTCTTGAATGGGCCAACGTTCTTAGAACGGCCTGGGATAATCGTCTATCTCCGTATACGATGCGGTCAACCTCCAGGCCATGAGGTTGAACCTGTCCAGGTCCTGGCAGAGCTGTCAGTTCAGAATTACCAGGTTTTGGACTTGTGGAAGCCTCCAGTAGGTCCCTTGACTCATTAGGATGAGGTGGGTAAACCATGCCCTTTTTTGGCCAGAACGGCATGATCACTATTGCCGAAGTCTGGTCCTGCCTGAGTTTCGCCAATACCTTCGGAATCATCAGAATAGGAGGAAAAACGTATGCCAGTTTGAACCTCCAAGGTATTGACAGGGCATCTACCGCCAAAGGATTGTCTTCCCGGTAGAGGGAGCAAAACCTTGTCACTTTGGCGTTGTACTGGGTGGCCATCAGGTCCACCTCGGGGAGACCCCACATCTCAGTGAGATGATGAAAGATGTCCGGATTTAGGGACCATTCGCCTGTCATCACCAGGCCTCTGCTTAGCTGATCCGCAAGGATGTTCAGCCCACCTTGAATATGAACCGCTGATAGTTGTGAAAGATTCCTCTCCACCAGGAGAATATTAGATTTGTCACCTGCAGAAGTGAGGGGGATCTGGTTCCCCCCTTGTTTGCTGATATATCGGACTGCTGTTAAGTTGTCTGTTTCACTCTCACAGCTTTCCCTTGCAGGTGGGGTGCAAACATTAGAAGCACACGGTGCACCGCAGTGAGCTCTCGCCAGTTGGACAAATGAGCCTTCTCTAAGCTGGTTCCAGGTCCCACGTACCGGGGTCTCCCCCAGAAGCACTCCCCATCTTGTGAGGGAGGCATCTGTGGTCAACAGGGTCCAGGATGTCTGGACCGTGGATTTCCCTTCTCTGAGCTGGGACCACCAAGCCAGTGATCGACGGGTTCTGATGGATAACTGGATAGGCTTCTGTAGCCCCGAAGGACTGTGGTTCCCGACTCTCAGGATCTCGCACTGTAAGGGGCGCATGTGCCATAGGGCCCACAGAACTGCCTTGATGGCTGCGGACATGAGACCTAGGACCTTCATGGCGGTCCTGATAGTAACCTTCCGGGTTGTGGATAGGTGATGAGCCGCTTGACCAATCTTCTCCTTCCAAGGAGGAGGCAGGGAGATCATCATGCTGAGAGAATCCAAGATAAACCCAGAAATTGAATCGGGGTAGATGGAACCACTACCGACTTCTGCCAGTTTATTAGCCAGCCCAGCTCATTTAGGAAAGCCACAGTGGATTCCAACTGTGTGGCAAGCACCTCCTTTGACCGGGCTTTTAGGAGCCATTTGTCTAGTTATGGGACAATAAGATCCCTTGGAGGCGCAGGGCGGCTACGACCGGGGCCACTACCTATGTGAAGGTGTGGGGGGCCAAGGATTTGCCGAATGGGAGAGCTGTCTAGATAAAGTTGCTTGATGCCCTGGAGAGGGAGGGTCCTTACGTATTTGTCTGGCTTGAACAAGTTGAAGGACCGATGGATCTTGGATAAGCCGTGATCAGGCGGACATATGATGAGACCAAATAGCCTACCCAGCCGATCTAGATGTGCTCTCCTCAGAGAGGGAGGCATAGGTAGTCAACAGGGTCTGGCGTTAGATGGACCATGGCCACTCTCCACCAGAGAGGGATGCATCAGTGGTCAACAGGGTCCAGGTAAACTGGACCGTGGACTCTACATTTAATTTCATGTTCCTCCTATGGAATGCTTCTCTAGATGTGCTCTCCACCAAAGAGGGAGACATAGGTAGTCAACAGGGTCCGGCCTTAGCTGGACCGTGGACACTCTCCACCAGAGAGGGATGCATCAGTGGTCAACAGGGTCCAGATAAATTGGAACGTGGACTCTACATTCAATTTCATGTTCCTCCTATGGAACGCTTATCTGGATGTGCTCTCCACCAGAGAGGGAGACATAGGTAGTCAACAGGTTCCAGCCTTAGCTGGACCGTGGACACTCTCCACCAGAGAGGGATGCATCAGTGGTCAACAGGGTCCAGATAAATTGGAACGTGGACTCTACATTCAATTTCATGTTCCTCCTATGGAACGCTTATCTGGATGTGCTCTCCACCAGAGAGGGAGACATAGGTAGTCAACAGGTTCCAGCCTTAGCTGGACCGTGGACACTCTCCACCAGAGAGGGATGCATCAGTGGGCAACAGGGTCCAGGTAAACTGGACCATGAACTCTTCATCCAATTCCACTTTATTCCTATGGAACTTTTCTCTAGATTCGCCCCACTAGTGAGAGAGGGGCGTTTATAGTCAACAGGGTCCAGCGCTAGCTGGACCATGGACATCCCGTCCTTAAGATGGAACACCACCTGGATGAAAGACAAATTTTGAGGAATAACTAAATTGGCTTGACCCAGACTGCTGAGTTTTTTGTCAGCTGGATGACACAGCCTCCTCCATCCAATTCCTCATTGCCCGTATGGGAATCTCCTGTAGATGCGCTCTCTACCGGAGAGGGCTGTCTCTGTGGTCAACAGGGTCCAGACTATCTGGACATGGACATCCAGCCCTTAAAATGAAGCCCCTCCAGGCCCCACGGGTTGTGATTCCAGGCCTCAGACTTACCTTCTGCAGGCCGCATGCGCTATATGGCCCAAGGGACTGCAACTGCAGACCCTGACATAAGATCCAGTAACCTTTGGCAGTTAGGATGGAAACCCGCTGTATTACCTATAAATAATGCACTGCTGATATGATCTTTTCCCACCTAGAGGAGGGAGATTTTCAAGCAGACAGAGTCCAGCATGAAGTTTAGAGACTTTCTCCATGTGAATGGACCATGAGAACCACAAGTACCTTATTAACTTTTTTTTTTTTTTTTTTTTTTTATATCACAAATGCAAAGTGCAACTGGGATTGAACCCAGGATACTGTGGATTCAGGCATACAAGTCTGTAACCCTACAGCTTGAGCCACTAGGGCTTCTATTTCTAAGTAAGACCTCTTATGAAAACTGGGAGAGGGAACCTTACCAGAAATCTGCATGTACTCCTTCACCCAGGAGATGACAACAATAAATGAAGGGCTCCTAGCTGGAGGACCCCGTACTGACAGCAGTGCAGACATGCATAACCTTACAACAAATTGCCTTAGAGCATCCACCATCATGTGAGCAATAAGCAAATATGCACCTAATAAGTAATGACAGTACATAGGTATCTGAACCCTTCTTTTAGGTTCACAGCATATAGTCCCCGCTTAGGAATTAAATGCACATTGAAAAACCGCAAGAAATACAAAAATTTGGTTGGATCTTACCATAATGGCAGTGAATCGACTTCGATATTGTGAAGTTGACAGAGTGTCCATAGCAATAGAAATTAGTGCTTTTAGTCTCTGCAGTGAACACAGAGGGAAAGCTGAAAGAGGACACGGCTTACCTTACTGCAGGGCAGTAAATGAACTGCAGCTGAAAAAGTCAGTAACCTGCACAAGGCAGGTAAGACAAAAGACTGCAGTATAAACCTAGATCTTTCACTCAGAAAGAAGGGAAAGAGAAGAAAGGATCTAAGACACCTTATTCTAAACCATAGAGGAGGCCACAGCCTCCTCCACCTGTCCAGTCGCACAGGACAGAAAAAAAACACAGGGGGGAGGAGATCGCTCTGGCCTCTTATAGGGGGAAAAACTGTTAGCTAATTAAAAGTTCCACCTGTCCTAACAGCACACAGGGGCAGGAATACCCCATCTTGTGCTGCTGTTTGGCGTAGGGGGAATGAAAAAATACATTTTCTGCTTTCAAGTACACATAGCATTTAAAGAAAATATAGCAAAGGCCTAAGGGTGCAGCTTGTTTACATCATAAGTAAACCTTATTTATTTTTAATAAATCAATAATGCAGGTGAAGGGGAAAAAATCAGCAATTTGTGTCTGTGTCTTTTAGCATTTCTTTGTGTTTGTAATTTGTATCTGATTCATTTTGTCCAAACTCTGTACACAATCAGTCTCAGTTTACAACTCTATGGAGGGGGAGAAGGAGAAGGAGGAAGATAGAGATACGATGCCAGCTACAGTATTAAATTAGTCATTTCTTCAGAAGAACTATGTATTTATGAAAAAATAAAAGTTTAGTTATACTTTAGGATTCGTTTTCTTTTTAGTTTTTCGAATAATAATCATACATACGAGCACACAGCAGAAATTGATAAAACTATTGGTGGGTCTTGCAACAGCTTTGGTCCATATGACCTAATTTTAAAGATTATTCCACCATTAATCGATGCTTTTTCACAAGACAACTTTAAAGGGATTCTATTATTAAAATGCTATTTTTTCTCACTAACACGTAGGAATAGCCTTAAGAAAGACTATTCTTCTCCTACTTTTAGATGTCTCTTCCGTGGCGCCGTTCTGTAGAAATCCCGGTTTTCTTCTGTATGTAGATGAGTTCTCTCACAACACTGGAGGTGGTCCCCAGTGCTCAAACAGCACTGGGGGCATTCCCAATGCTGCGAGAGAACTCTCCAGCGCCGCCTCCATCTTCGCCTGGAACGTCTTCTTCCAGGGCTGGGTTCAAACTTCTACACATCTGCAGTATGCTCCTGTAGTTCAACGGAGTACAGAGCGGAGTACAAGGCTATTCCTATGTGTTAGTGAGAGAAAATAGCATTTTAATGATAGAATCCCTTTAAATCCCTGTATGACAAGAATTTGTGACTCTGCAAAGTGATCTTTGTACATAGGGAAATAGCTTATAGGCACTACATGTTTTGATCCTGTAATGGCATCTTTCTCAAATTATAAATGAAAAAAGTCTCACTAAGGGATGATATAGTGACTTGTCTATCGTGTACATTACAGAGCTACATTCAGCGCAGCAGATATTAATGATGCACACTTCATAGACTTGTGTCTAAATTTTGCAGTATTTAAACAGGCTAGTTAGTCAATACAAGCTTAGGCTGGCCTTAAACGAACGTAAGTTAAATCCGCAAATAGTCCGCAATTGTGGGTTCTCAATTGCAGACTATTTGCGGAAGCATTGTATTCAGTGCAGCCTCTTACACGACTGGATATTTTATCCGTGGTGTGTCGTGCCGTCACCAGGGTCCACACTGAATCTGTATACCGCAGGTCCGCAAAGTCACAGACATCATGGCACGGACTGTCACTTTCCGGATGGACACAGATGTCTGCGGAATGACTGAAATAGTGTTGCTGATCAGCAAATTTCGGACCGCAAAAACCACTACTGTCGTGTAAGACCAGCCTTACTGAGCTGACTTCAGTGTAAAACAATAACACGCTAGGGTGCCCATATTTTTCTTCTATTTGTTCACATATAGTAATGATAGTATCCATGCATTATGATATCATCAGTAATCTATACCAGGTCCTGAAAGTTGTGCCCTGGTTCAAAAACAGTGTCTGAACTACAAGGACAATGGCAGACTATTTTCTGGGCATTGAACTTCACATACAAATTAATCTGCACTATATAATGAAACTCTCATAGCATTAACATGTAATATCTCTATCCTTTCACTTTTACATTGAGTTCAGCTTATTGACAGCAACAAGCCATTTCCAGGACTAAGTGTTTCTATAGACCAGCTCTAATCACCCGACATATTGTCAGTGTAACAAACACACAGAGGGTCATTGATATCATGTTAGCACAATGAGGCAGTTTCTTAACATTACTGCAAATCAAATCATCCCTAAAGAAGACTGCAGCAGAGCATGAAAGAAGCTGGAAGTGGAGCGACGGATAATCA
Source organism: Leptodactylus fuscus (assembly GCF_031893055.1). Taxonomy (NCBI): domain Eukaryota; kingdom Metazoa; phylum Chordata; class Amphibia; order Anura; family Leptodactylidae; genus Leptodactylus; species Leptodactylus fuscus. The sequence continues at coordinate 91,676,886 of NC_134268.1, read as the reverse complement.
TCAAAGGTAGGATTAAAAAGAGCCTGACTTTCACCTGACTACTGTTAGCAAGCTTGTTCTTAGAGACACTCTCTGTTTCCTCAACACCTCCCCCCACCAAACCAAGAGCTCTCGCTGAAGTCAGCAATGGGCAATGACAGTGAAAGAGCTCATCTATCTGTGAGGAAAGAAGCCGCTTTGATGGCTCCCCAGTGGATATAATTGTGCTCATTACTGCCCATTTACATTTCATCACCCGATTATCACAAATGCCTCATTACAGTTGATAAGGGTTTGCAGTTAAACTATTTGCTAACTATTCATTGCAGGGAGCCTCTATTATGAGACAAAGGGAAGGAAGAGAAAAAAGAAAGGTGGAAAAATCTTTCAGATTTGATTAAGGGCTGTGATTTAAATCGATATTTAATAAAGTGGCTGCTGCCACACAGAGCATGCAATTCCCCATGCAGTCAGATTCATGATTCTGTGTCCCTTACTGTCTGCTACATAACTCAATTGGGCTGTGTGCACTGGTCTGGCACCTGTGTCCCTCAGCACATTGCCTCTGAGGTAATAAGTTTATAAGCCGATGAACAGAGCTGATAGGTTCTAAATAGATTAACAAGGCTTTAGCCAGTTGTGGAAGGATATAGGAAAAGTGCAAAGGTGCTGAATATATGTTGACAGCCATGAAAAAACGGATCTCTCCGCTACTATCTTTTTTCCCTTTGCACACAGACACACAGATGTGTGTGTGTGTGTGTATATATATATATATATATATATATATATATATATATATATATATATATATATATATATATATATATAGACAGTATATCTATCATCATCTGTTATCATTAGACACACATATTGTACATATTTTATATTGCATATGAACATATATATGTAATATATATATATATATATATATATATATATATATATATATATCACTAATATTATAAATGTGAAAGTTTGGATGTTTGTGTGTTTGTTCCTCAATCACGCAAAAACAGCTGAAGGGATTTGAATGAAATTTGGAACATAGATGGTGTGTAACGTCGATTAACACATAGGCTACTTTTTATCCCGATAAATGACATGACTTCACGACTGTTATGAATTTATGCTCATATACTATTTTAAACTGCTCTTGCAGCAGCTTATCTCAGGTTCTGATAAAGCCAGGTCTATCTCTCTATGTAAACACTCAGCTAACCCTCAGTCCATTGTGTGCACACATTTGCATATTATCTGATCTGCTCCAGGCAGTGCTGACACACTGGATGGAAAAACAGTTTTAGTCCAAATTGACAATTTTAAACATGCCCAGAAAAAGCAAATATAATTTATTAAATTGTAAAACAACGAGAGCTATGAAGGTAGTCACAGTTCTCCTCAAGCAGAGCTGCGGAGGATCATCGAGGCCAACACACTCATTATATGGCGTCCCAGCAAGCTGCTGAGATGCCGAAACAATCACAAGCACGGTGCAAGGAACAATTTCAACGGCAGGCCAGCTTGAGAGCTGACGAAACGCCAGAGGATGTGGATCATCGACGCCAACAACATGCTCATTATATGGCTTCCCAGCAAGCTGTTGAGAAGCAGGAACAATCACGGGCACAGTGCAAGGAACAAGTTCAATGGCAGCCCACTTAAAAGCTGCCACAACGCCGGAGCAGGTGGATCATCATTGCCAACACACTCATCGAGTTGCTGAGATGCTGGAACAATCACGGGCACAATGCCAGGAACGAGTTCAGCGGCAGACCAGCTGCCGAAACACTGGAGCAGGCAACTCACCAAGGCCAACAACATACTCATGATATGGTGTCCCAGCGAGCTGCTGAGATGATGGAACAATCAAAGGCATGGCATGAGGAACTGGATTAGCAGCAGGACAGCTTTAGAGCTGCCAAAATGGCGGAGCAGGCAAACCATCGGCAGCAGCAATTTGCTAAATATAGGCGGATCATTAACGCCAACAACTCGCAGACGAAGTTATGGGCAGAGGCTAGTAAATATATATATATAGATGGATGTGTCAGAAAATAAGACAGGGTCTTATATTATTTTCCCCTGAATAAAGGGCTAGCGTTTATTTTCTGGGTTCTTCTTATCTTTCAGGCACCAGAGTGATTCGCTCCTTTTGAATCTTTTAAAATGGTTTGGATTACAGCAGTAACCGTAACCCAAACTTATATTCACAATTGATGGTGCAGTGTCAGTGGGTCTCTCTCTAAGCACTTTGTTTGGCATCATGCCCTCTCTATCTCCTCTCCTTTCTACTGAGGGGAGGTGCTGTAGTAAAGTGGCTACATCTGTGGGAGCCAGCAGGGGTGACACATGACGTCTGGTAATGTAAGTAGCCAAGACCACAGCATAGTAGTAGGGAGGAGGTGGGACCGAGGCGGTGGCACTCAGAAGATGGACTTGGGAGACAGGACTCTGGAATGGGTGAGTGGATTTAGCCCTGCCATGGTGGGAGGTAGCGGGGCACTTTTCCAGGACAGATGGGAGCTACAGTATGCTTATTCTCCGTCTCTGTGATGTCCTGTGACATAACATAGCGCTGGAGGTGCTGAATGTAACTAGGGCATTTTTTGAATCAGGGCTTTTATTTAAAGCCTACTCCAATAACCCTGCAAAATCAAGCTAGGGCTTATTTTCGGAGTAGGGTTTATTTTTAGAGAAACAGGGTAGTAGAAGAAGAGGGGGAGTTAAGCAAGATGGAGATAGAGGAGTTGGCATATGAACTGTATATTGGACATATTACTATTTCGCTTGAAATAAAATCCTCTTTTTACCCAGTTAAAAGTAAAGTCCATTTTATAAAAAAAATTTATGAAATGGTACTTAAGAAGTATATGAGAAGGAAGAATTGAATCTACTACAAAATTGATACCAGTATAGTGATTAAGGATCTGGATAACGCTAGGCTCACACTAGTGTTGAGTTTTTCATTCTTTGGGTTCACTTGGGGACGAAAAACAAAATGGATAGCTAGCCATCTTAAAAAGTGGTTACCTGTGGAAACCATCGGGTCCCATAGATTATAATGGGATCAGCCAGGTTTTTTGTCCATAAAATGCAGAGAGAAAAGTCCTTTGCATTGTTTAAGCCCAACTGAAACCCTAAATGGAATACAGGCACATGTGTGAATCTAGCCTAAAAGAGGTGGATTGTACTGAAGAATAAAGTGTTTTATAAGCCAGTATTATATTCATAACGAGGTTTTGAAGCAAGGGGGAAGAGGTATGCTTGTTCCCCTCACTCACCTAGGTGATATTACTGTGTATTTATCCCTTTTCTTTACTCTCCTTATATTTTTATATGACAAATATTCTTGGATGTGGTCTCCCTGAACATATATGTTTTTCTGTTTGAATTCTGGTTTACTAAATAGAGTTCCATGAGAAAAAAAGTCTGGTACTGGGGTATAGTAAGTAGGAGTGAAGGAATGTGATTGAAGTGCGAGAGATGCCTATAGAGTGATAGCTATGCTTTCATTCACAAATTGGAAGTAAGGAATCTATGAAACCTTTGGTGTGCTTTATAATATCTTATTGTCAGATTAGAAGCAAATCGGATCTCCTTTTTTGCATCTTTTTTATTATATACAGTATGAAAGGAGGGAGGGGAGTGGAAGTAACTCTTTGTTATGTCTTCTGACTCTAGTCACTTCCTAATCTCTCATGGGTTGTGAAAGAGTAAATCTAGATATGAGCTGTGCTACTATCTATCTATCTATCTATCTATCTATCTATATCTAGATAGATAGACAGATAGATAGATAGATAGATAGATAGATAGATAGATAGAGATGAGAGAGTAGTATTCGATCGAATACCTCGCCGCCATAGGTATGCGTGTAAGTGGCCGAATAGCAAGGGGTTAAACGCATTGAATATTCGATGTGCTTAATCCCTTGGTGTTCAGCCGCTTATACACATACCTATAGCGGCGAGACATTCGATTGAATACTGATTGCTCATCTCTAATAGATAGATAGATAGATATTAGAGATGAGCGAGTAGTGAAATATTCAATATTCGATATTCGTTTCGAGTAGCCCCTCAATATTCGACTATTTGACCGAATATCGAATTCTATTATTGTCTATGGGGAAAAATGCTCATGTTGCCCATGACAACCACAGATGGCATAGGCAATTGGAAATCCAACAGCCCCCACCCTTAACTGTCATTGTGTATGTGTGTGTGATGTGGTAAGACCTTCAAAAATTCACTGTTATGACCCTTAACGTGAGCCCTTCCAAATTAAGGTAGAGTCCCTTAAGCTAAGCTACCAGAAGAGATTGAGGCCCTTGAGGTGACTTGAGCCTTTTACCAGCATAGTTTTAGTCCCTTTAAGTGCACCAGCAGAGTTTTTTGCCGTTTGGGTGAGTTGAGCCTTTAACCAGCAGAGATTTGTTGGCCCTTAGGGTGAGTTGAGCCTTGCAGGAGCAGAGTGTTAGCCCCTTTAAAATTGTTAGCCCCTAAAATGGTGGTTCCAAAACCATCACTCTCATTGTGTGGGACTGATTCAGTGGAGTGAGGACCCAGACATTGACCTTGATTTTGATTGTGAAATTGATAACATTTTGGCATTAAGTCCTGGGGTAACTTTTATTTAGAGGACCGAAATGGTGGAGAATTGGCTGCAACCACTACTACCGGTAATGGTCCTCCAATATCGGACTCTACATTACCCCTACAGGGTTCTGATCTGGTGTTAATAGTCCAAACAACATGCACCAGTACTTTAGATGTAGATCAGAAACCACTTTCTCTTCCGACACCAGATTTAACCAAGCTTCATCATCATCATCATCATCATCATCCTGCTGAGATGGAGCCACTAAAGGAAACCTTGCCTTCCAAGGCATGTCCTGGAGCTGCGACTGAGCCAAATCTAAACACAGAGTCGTTTGGAACTGAACAAAATTCAAAGTGTCGAAAAGACTTTAGAGACTGTTGAAAGTAATGGGATCCGGAATGAGGAGTTCATCAGAAGGCTGACAGATCCAACTCCAAATGCTGCAGCACAAGCAACCAGCAGTCAGACTAAGATTGTCTCTTCTTCAAGTACGGCACAAGATTCTTTGGAACCAGAACAGGAAAAGCCAGTGATTGCCATTGCAGCAGTGCCTAGGCCATCTTTCAGAGCAGTTCATTCAGAGATTGAATTGGAGAAAAATAAGAACATTTACTGTGATCGAGTCTTCATGCACATTAGTGGACATGGACAACCTAACGTAGAAGATCCTCATGCTGAGCTGGCCTCATTACTGAACAAGATCAACCAGGATAATCAGGGCTGGAAACAGCCATCAGATCTTACCGAAAGGAATCACCCTCTGTTTGGAAAGAAGTCATCTAAACGTTGCACCTTTCAGTTGAGCATTGCACCAGCAGAATGTTAGGCCCTTTGGGTGAGTTGAGCCTTTAACCAGCAGAATGTTAGGTCCTTTGGGTGAGTTGCGCCTCTAACCAGCTTAGTTTTTGGCCCTTTGGGTGAACTGAGCCTCTAACCAGCATAGTTATTGGCCCTTTGGGTGAGTTGAGCCTTTAACCAGTTTAGTTTTTGGCCCTTTGGATTAACTAGGTCCCTAACCAGCATAGTTTTTGGCCCTTTGGGTGAGTAGAGCCTTGCACCAGCAGTGTTTTACTTTTTGGCCCTTGGGGTGAGTAAAGTCTTGCACCAGCAGTGTTTTATTTTTTTGGCCCTTGGGGTGAGTAGAGCCTTGCACCAGCAGTGTTTTATCTTTTTGACCCTTGGGGTGAGTAGAGCCTTGCACCAGCAGTGTTTTTGGCCCTTTGGGTGAGTTGAGCCTTTAAGCAGCAGTGTTTTAGTACTTGGCCCTTGGGGTGAGCCCTAAAAGAAGCCCAAAAATTATTTTTCAGGCCCTTGGGGTGAGCCCTAAAAAATAATTTTTCAGGCCTTTGGGGTGAGCCCTAAAACATTAATGTTTTTTTTAAAAACTATTTGTTAACGGTGAAGGTCGTGGTGTTGGAGGAGGAGGAGGACGAGGACGAGGAACTTGTGTGCTGGCACAGACACATGGAACTGTGTCTCGTCAGTACTGTGGATGGGACATACTGATTGCGGGTCCACAATATCTGATATCCACCCTAGCATAGGTTCCTGGTGCTTGGGCTCTGTCAGCGGGGTCCCCTGCACCCTGATTGATATTGTGCCACTGCTGACTGCCACTCTCTAGTAGATAATTGGATCCGCAGTCGAGCTACTGCGGCCTGGATTTCCAGCTAGATTTCCTCGTCCAAGTCCCCGTCCTCATCCCCTTGTGCTAATGACGAGGGGCACTGCTGGCAGCCCCTCTTCAGTAGTTGGACTGTGGACTTGATCCCCAGCTGGATTTCCATGTCCATGTCCCCCTCCCTTGATGCTACCCTGACACATCTTTGGCAGGTTCAGTGTATGTACACTGTTCCTGCAGTGTAGCTCTGAAAAGAGCTGTTGATTGTAATGTTTTCCTGCCTAGCAGTGTCTAAACTCTGAGAAGAATATGGCTGCCACTATTCTTATAAATCCGAGGTCACCTGATTTCAGCAGCCAATGACTTTTTCCTATTTTTTTTATGTCTACATTTTCCTGCTTCCTGTGCCAGCTTCCCTGCACAGTTATTGGTGCAAAAAAGCACCAGGGAAGGTGGAAGGGCATACAAATTTTTCCTGCTTTTACCGCGTGGCATTCGAATGGAATCGATTATCTTGAATACCTTAATATTCGATCGAATATCTACTGGATCGAACAGTATTCGCTCATCTCTAATAGACAGATAGATATCATTCAAATATTTTTGAAGTGTTAGTATTGTTCGCAAATAGTAATATATGTTTTTTTACACTATAATATTGATGTAATTAATATTACAAATACAGTAGTTTCCATAAAATGAGGTATAAGAGTAGTTGGCATCAATTTAATATGCAAAGTGTATACTTAATTTCAATCCATTTTACCCTCTAATTTTCCTGTATTGGAATTTTAGACATGTTATTGATTTGCATTGTTCACAATTTCTAAGTACAATATTCCAGGGCTTAAGATATTTTATATTGAAAAATATTTAAAATTTTATATTGATGGAAAAATATTATTAACATGTGGCTTGATATCACACATCTGCAGCTAGTAGAGTTCAAATTGGCAAACTGAATATCACATAGTGAGCCTCAAGAGACAAGGAGCCTGTGTAGAAAATATTTAACACACACCAAACTGTTTTGTGATACTCATTTTCCTTCCTTACACTACATTAGAAGCAGAAATCTCTGTTTTCAGTAATGCCTACAGGAACATCTTACAAAAAGTGTGCTCATTAATCTTTCTGATGAGTAAAAGAGATTGCTACAGCATAAGGCCTTGTTCAAACAGTGCAGTTTTATGTATAATGTGTAAACCAAAAGTAGAACAATATGTACTTTTACTGGTTTGGATTCTTCATTGGTTTTAATATTTTAAGATGTGTTGTGTGAACAAAGCCGTACAATAGGTACTTTACAGCTTAAACCTGCTACATAAATGTGTTTTTGATGCAGTTTTGTTACAGTTATAACTGCACCAATTCATTATTTCTCATCCCCAGTGGCTCCAAAACAGTATAATTCTTTCCATTGGTTCGCCACAAAGTATAATGCTCCCCAGTGGCCTAACATACAATATAATGTTCCCCAGTGTCCCCAAAACATAGTATAATGATCTTCAGTGGTCCACACAGTGTAACGCTCCTCAGTGCCCCCCCTCCCACACACACACACATGCAGTATAATGCTCCCCAGTGACCCTCACTCAGTATATTGTTCTTGAGTGGCTCCACACATGGTATAATGCTTCCAAGTGGCCCCACACAATTTAATTCTTACCAGACGCTAAAACGGCTGAACGGATTTGAATGAAATTTGGCACATAGATAGTTTGTAACCGTGATTAAAACATAGGCTACTTTTGATCCTGGTAAATGACATGGCTTCTCAACTGTTATGAATTTATGTTCACATACTATATTAAGCAGTTCTTGCAGCAGCTTACATCAGGTTCTGATAAAGGCTGGTCTGTTATCTCTCTATGTAAACACACAGCTAACCCTCAGTCCATTGTGTAGACCATTTGCATATCATCTGATCCAGGCACTGCTGACACACTGGATGGGAAAACACCTTTAATCCAAATTGTCAATTTGCTACTTTTAAATAATCCGGGAAAAAAGAAAATCTAATTTGTTGCAAAATTCTAACACAATGAGAGCTAAGAAGGTAGCCAGAAGTCACAGAGTTTTCCTCAAGCGGAGCTGAGGGGGATCATCAACGCCAATAATACACTCATTATATGGCATCCCAGCGAGCTGCTGAGATGCCGGAATAATCACATGCACGATGCGAGGAACAAGTTCAGCGGCAGGCCAGCTTGAGAGCTGCTGAAAAACCGGAGCATGTGGATCATCGACACCCACAACACGCTCATTATATGGCATCCCAGTGAGCTGCTGAGATGCTGGAACAATCACAGGGTCGGCATGAGGAACAAGTTCAGCAGCAGGACAGCTTAAGAGCTGCTGAAATGCTGGAGCAGGCAAACCATCAACGGGAGCAATTTGCTGAATATAGGCAGATCATCGATGTCAACAACACACAGGCGAAGGAAGTCGCGGGTAGAGGCTAGTAGTAAATAAATAAAATGGTAATACTTTCCAAGTCCTTTTGCCTCAGAGTTCTCCTCCACTCACCTTTGGCTTGATGCAGCAGGCCTGTGCTGAGCTGAGGATTATAGTAGTAGTAACCTGACTGGTGGAACATCCTGATAATACAGATAAAGTTTAAAACGTGGCCAACTTCCCACTGTAATATCACAGCATCTCAGCTGGGAATTTCTGGTTTAGGTGATAAGTCTAATAACAGGGAGTTTGACCAGCAGGACCCTCATTTACACTTTATAGGACTGACAAAAAAAGCCAAATGCATCCCTCAGCTTCTGTATGGTAGTTTCATAAAGATGAAGAGCCTACATCAGTGTGGACCCCATCAACTGGACCCCACCACTCAGACATTTATCACCTTTCCTGTGCATAAGTGAAAAGTTGAAAATAGTATGACCCAAACTGCATTGTATATAACCATATATTGCTATAGTCTATACCAGCGCCGCACCTCCCATGAGGCGACCTGAAGCGACCGCTTCAGGCGGCGCTATGCCAGGGCCCCAGGGGGGGGGCGGCACAAGCTGTCTTGGACTGGCATAGCATCACCGAGTGGTGGATTGGGGAGGCCGCTGGAGCAGCGCTGCTCCAGCAGCCTCCCCTCACGCTCAGGCAGAGAGCAGGTCCCTCTCCGTGCCTGCTCTCTGCCTGCTAACGCCGCTCCGCCCCCTTCGCTCTGGGGGGGGGGGGGGGCTTTCTGTCGTCCACCTCGGGCGGCGAAAAAGGCAGGTTCACCCCTGGTCTATACAATGACTGCCTGCCTTTATATAGCATGTGTCTGCCTGTCATGTGACTGAATGCCTTCAGGGTGTCAGTGCAGGACTAAGGGGTGGACTTGTATATATATTTCAAGCTAATGTGAAAGGCCAAGAAAGTGAAAATGATGAGTAGGAAAGAGATTGCTGCTTAAGTTTCTATATTTCTACAGTTCCTTGTCTCTATATATGTTTAGTCTTAGTGTAAAAAAAAATATATAGTTATTTCTTTATAAAATAAATCAATACGACATTGAACAAAGCATTGGAAGCAGGACCCAAACTGAAGAAAATAAACTAATATTAAGCAAGGGACAGGCCTTTATGGTATTGTTATATATTGTTACTATGACTGCTGTCAGCTTGGTGCTGCATGACTGCCCCCTACTGGCAGCCATTAATTAGATAAACATGAACAACCTCCCATCCTTCTATAGGTTGTTATTATCATGACTACTACAGCTGATAAAGAATGTCATAGAAGGCAAAAAAAAAAAAAATAGTAGTTTTTTTTGGTTACATTATGAGAGGTGGACCACTAAACAGAGAGTTACACAATTAAAACAATGGTTATATACAGAGTCTGACACGCTCTATTAACTATAATGGGGTCCGTCAGCTGTCCGCCATTTTAAAACTGAAACCAGCGGAAGAAAAAGTCCTCCATGCAGAACTTTTTCATCCGCTGATTTTCAGCAACTTCAGTGCAGAGGTGAAAGTAGCCTTACACTGAGTTCACACCAGTGCTTGTACTCCAAACGGGGATTCTGATCCCCTCTTTGCTTGAAAAATGTGGAGAGAAAAGTCCTACAAGCAGTGCTTTTCGCTCCGCATTTTTCGCGCATTTTGGGTGAAATCTGAACGGAAACCACTCGGACTCTACTATAGCTTTTTTAAGCACATTAGGTTTCCATTTGGGGGTCCTCAAGTGGACACCCCCCCCCCCCCCCCCCCCCGAACAGAAACCTGAACATATGAAACTAATCCTAATGTGTTCTTTGAGTTTTTGTTTGATGTTGTTTTTTGTGTTATACAAATCTAAATTAAAATATTTTTTCAATAAATTAGGATTTATATAAACTTACATTGAATTCTACTAAATAACCACCCAATTAAAACCATATGTGACACTATCAAAGTGATTATAAACATAGCACATAAAAATAATGTGAGACTATCCAAGTTAAGTGATCAAAAAATGTGTTATTTTATGTTAAAAATTATCCACAACTCAACTGCATTCAATAAAAAATTATAAAATTTGATATAATTTAATATTAATTATGAATTTCTTTGTTGTTGGTACACATTCAAATGTTATGCCATCTGAGTAAATTTTCCTATACTATGTATTATAGGGTATACATACATAAATATAGAAAAGTTTTCGGAAGATGTGGAAAAAATATTGCAAAATAAGAACGCTTTCAAAAATAGAAGTGTTAATAAGTTAGTTTTGTCAATTGACATTGATCAAAAGTGAAATCTATAGGAATTCAATATTTGGTGCGACAACCCTTTGGAAGAGGAGACCTTCAAATGATGAAATGGCCACAGAGCCTTGATCTCGTCATCATTAAATCTGTCTGTGATTACACGAAGTGACAGACGGATTTCACTTTAACTCTCGATGGTCAATTGTTTGATGAGATATTGGTAACCACTGCATACTTGGTACATACCATAAGACCTATTGTTTTGAAGTCATCTAGCCATCACAATTGGGTCCTTGCCCATGTTGCTTAGACCCTTATGCTAATCTACTGCTTCTGCTTCTACCACTTTAACTTTATGAGCTACTGATCACTTACTGGCTTATATATCCTACCACTTGACAGATACCATTGTAACATGACAGTTTTAAAGTGTATGTCTAATCAATGAACATACATCCAGAGATTTACACTGCACATACCAATAATACACCACAAATGTGAATTCAGGCCAACTCCCTTATATCCACTGTGAACATTTCTCATTTTATGTATAATGGTATATTCCACTTAGTAATAACTTATTCTCACAGATTTACTTGTCTGTACTTTGTCTTCTTTGATTTTAATTCAAATGTTAGCAAAAACTGTAAATGTATAACACAAGACCAATGTGCCGACATTATATAGATCCAGTGGCCACTATATTTTTGTATAATATGATGCATATAAAAAAAGTTTTAGTGTAATATTGTTTAACATAAAGAAACAATTTTCAGACGAAATACAGGATAGAGCACAAGGATTCTCATATTTCTTATACCTAATTCATTTATATGAAGCCTGTAGATGCCTCTAATCTTCCAGAACCTGGAGCTATACAAGATTTAGATCATAGGTTGTAGCTAGAACCATGAAAGAAATCCTGCGTAGCTTTAAGAGTATAGAAATATTTTCACACACAGAAAATTTGTTGCTGGAATTTTTGTAAGTGTCCAATTCTTCAGAAATGCAACAATGCACGCATATAGATATCACTCTTAATACACTTATGCAGCGCCATTTCCACATTAGAGACATGCCTTATGGTGAGACACGTCAGCTTGTAACCGTCAGCTTTAGACTAGGTTGTTCATATTCACTTCAATCTAAAACACAACTACTGTACAAATGTCGTCTTTAAGAAAAAGCCTGGTAAATTACTATAAGAAGGTTGATGCTGTGCAATGTATTCCATTGTATTCCTGCCTGCAGATCAGTCCTATAAAAGTGAGTTTTTTAATACCCGCATTAACATTTTGTGAAACATTAAGTTAATCTATTCTCTACACACTTTGATGACTACACGTAATCCAAACCAGGTCTGCTATTAGGGACCAGATTGTTCTGGTTTTTGTAAGAACTGATACTGCCAGCACTTGCTAATCCTGGTTTCCGAAATGAAGAAAAGTAGAAATGTCATAAATAAAATAGGAAATGTGAGCAATGGACGCATTCCTTTCACTTGGATGGATTCCAGTCACACCTTCTTCTATGATAAAAAGCTGCTGAGCAGAACTGCCGTCACTTCTATGTAAATCTAAATGTAACACATCCAAATGCAATAAACTGGAAACCTACATGGATGTTCACTTTTAGAACAGTGTTAATGATGCTGGAAAATTCCTTAAATGTTACACGTACTCATTAAACCCAAATTCACATATTTAGGAACTAAATGAACAAACAATATTTCCTTAATTGCTCTACAGCAACGTTTCCTGCATAGAATGGTTATACATTGTAAAAATGCTAGCCATATGTTTTTCAGTGAAATGTCTGTATTAGCTGCTTTCTGGGGCTATACTGCTCAAGTATAATCTCCGAAAAATCACATCTCATCTTTTGTAGATTTATCGCTATTAAACTTTCAGTTTTTAATAAATGAACCCCTTCACACTGCACATTTATTTCTATTTTTCAGATTTTTTTGTGAATATAACTATTTATATTATTAAAGTGATTTTTGTGTTTTTCTCTACTGGGCAAATACTCATAACAACAGGATAAGTATTTTTTTTCTCCAACCATTTTTACACATATTTAAATGCTTTTAAAATCTTACAGTATACCCCCAATTATACATAACTTCTCATGAATGAATAGTGCATTTGATTTTAAGAAACATTGGTGTCACGGGATGGTTAGAGTCTATACTATAGGCAATGTGTAATATATATTTCATGTGGAATGTATTCTCTAACCTGTTGTATACATCAATGTGTAGTTGGCTGATTAGGGTCTAGTGTGTTAGCACATTGTATGCAAATACCTCTAACTAGTGAGGACAATGGGTGGAGATAATCTGATCGGTGTCTCCAAGAAGATGTTGGACGGTGCATTGTCCATAGTAGACAGGGAGTCTGCTCTCCTTGGTATAGGTGAGGGGGGAAGGATCTGTGACTCAGCCCTTCCCACCCACAGATAGAGGAAGTAACAGTCTTAGTATATAGTTGTAGCTAGCAGTTAGTATGTGTTAGCCGGCCTGTGCACAGCTCTGCAGAGAGCCAGGATTTAGTTACAGGACCAAGGAGCCAAAGCTATCATTGGATTGTGACTTCTGTGGACTTATTGTTGTTACGGTTGATGTGACCGCCGCCGGCTACTAACTTTGTGGATTACAATAAATTGCTGTTGTCTCCCGACCTCTTGCGTCCGTGTTGATTTAAAAGACCATCCGGAGGAAGACGTATACCTTTGCTCCGTGACAACTGGTGGCAGCAGTGGGATCAACAGCGGACAGCGAGATGGACTACAGTAGCCCAGCGATTAATGGAGCCACAACCTCAGAATACAGGAACTGGACTATGGCAAGTCTACAAGTAAGGGCCCGGGAACTAAACCTGAGTTACCAGGGAAGAACGAAAGAGCAACTGATCGAGGCACTGGAGGAGATGACCCTGCAAAGCGACCATGAGGAGGGCTGCCCCCAGGAGACAGTAGAGATACGGGAGTGGCAGGTACAGACCCAAAAGAGCAGATGGGTTGTTTTGTATGAGGAGGAATTGGCAGTGCTGGGGCTAGAAGCAACTGCAGAGCAAAGGAGTAGAGCATTACAGAGGGCTCAGGAAACGGAGAAGGAGGAACAGAGAATGGCGCATGAAAAGGAAAGAATGGCGCATGAAATGCGAATGGCTGAGATAACTATGAGGAATTATAATCAAACGTCGACCCCCAGCCCAACAGTGAGAGAACCACCATATGTCTCCCATAAACACTTCAAGACCTTTGAGGAAGCGGCTGGGGATGTTGATGGATATTTTCAGGACTTCGAACACCAGTGCCGCCTGATGGAAGTCCCAGAGAAGGATTGGGTCCGGTATCTGGTGGGGCACCTACGGGATGGGGCTGCGGAAGCTCTCAGAGCCATGGACCCTAGTGATCAGCGGGACTATGAGGCCATTAAAAGAGCGGTGCAGAAGTATTATGCAGTCACTCCAGAGACCTACCGAGTTCAGTTCCGCTCTTTGTCTTACAATGGGGGAAGCTCCTTCCACATGTTCGCCCACAAGTTGAAGCAAGCATGCAAGCGCTGGCTAGAAGGAGAGGAGGCTGTCACAGTCGATAAGATCCTCCAAGTCATACTTAAGGAACAGTTCTTTTCCCAGTGCCCCGCTGAGATCCGTGAGTGGGTGCTGGAAAGGAACCCAGCCACAGTTGAGCAAGCTGCTTCCCTTGCAGATGAGGGCCTGACCATCAAGCCGCAGTGGAAGAGGTTGTTTGCAGAGGAGCGGAAAACTACCACAGTCCGCCAGACACCCTTCAGCCAGCCACCCACCTTTCGTGTCCGGCCTCAGGATTACAATTCCCCCTCTACCCCTGCCCCAGCCCATCGGCCTCCAGCTATGAACAACCCTGTCCCTAGACAACAACCTACTGGAAGAATGCTAGAGCGCAGATGTTTTGGGTGCGGGCGGCCTGGACATTTGCAAGCTAGTTGCCCTGCTAACATGGGGGCACGGGCCACCGTGGCATCCCGGCCTATTCACTACCTGGGAACCACCCCTAGGACAGAAAGTTTGGCCCCATTTCCAGATGACTCCATGAATGACCCATCTGTTCCACCTCCAGGGGTCTATGGGATTCAGCCTTCTGCCACACATCCTGCAAACCTTCAGCGGAAGCACTTGCAGGAGGTCCTCCTGGATGGCCGAACAGTTGTTGGATTCCGGGACTCGGGAGCTTTCCTAACGGTAGCGGACCCCCGAGTTGTGCGACCCGAGGCCCTAGAGGAGGGCCCTGGCATTTCTATCGAGTTGGCAGAGGGTACTCGGAGACGTATTCCTAAAGCTACCGTGGAACTTGACTATGGTTATGGACCAAAACGATGCACAATTGGTGTGATGAGCGGGCTGCCGGCCGATGTTCTGTTAGGCAACTATGTTGGAAATCTACAGTGCCACTTTGTGGGAGCAGTGACCCGAAGCCAAGCTCAGAGAGAAGCCAACATGGATCGACCGGATTTGCTGCCAGATTCCAGCCCAGCGGCCCCAACTTCCCAACTGGTGAGTGAATCTTCCCTCGGGGCTAATAATCCTGCAATTTGGGACAAGGCACAGTTTAGGAGGGAGGTAGAGACGGACCCTACATTGGATAGTTTCCGAGCACGGGCTGAGATTGGACAGATAGGAGAAAGTGGTGAGAAGATTATTAAGGAAGATGGACTCCTCTACCGGGTTACAGAGGCTTGCTCTCCAGATAAACCTTGGACTTATTGTAGACAGCTTGTTGTGCCCCAGCGATACCGGGCCTCCCTACTGCACCTTGCCCATGACATTCCCATGGCTGGCCATCAAGGGAAAACTCGCACAGAACGGAGGCTTACTCACTTGTTTTATTGGCCTGGGATCTCTCAGGCTGTTGCGCAGTTCTGTCAGACTTGTGATGTATGTCAGCGTAGAGGCCGACCAGGGGACCACCCAAGAGCCCCCTTACAGCCTTTGCCCGTCATCGATGAACCCTTCCAACGAGTGGCTGTTGATATCATCGGGCCTTTGGCTAGACCTAGTAAATCTGGGAAACAATATATATTGACAGTAGTCGACTATGCCACCCGATACCCGGAAGCTGTGGCACTATCCTGTATCTCTGCCACCAAAGTAGCCGAGGCCCTTGTGACTGTCTTCACCAGAGTTGGATTCCCAAGTGAGATCTTGTCAGACCAGGGTACCCAATTTATGTCCGAACTGGTACAGTGTCTATGGCGTACCTGCGGGGTGCGGGCGATCTGGACCACCCCATACCACCCCCAGACCAATGGACTATGTGAGCGTTTTAATGGTACTCTAAAGAACATGTTAAAAGCCTTTACTGAGACTGATCCAGACTGGGAAAGGTACCTACCACATCTCCTGTTTGCATATCGGGAAGTGCCCCAGGAATCTACTGGATTTTCCCCCTTTGAACTGCTGTATGGCCGGAAAGTTCGTGGTCCGTTAACCTTAGTCAAGGAGCACTGGGAGGGGCCAGTGGAGGATACCGGAATTCCTGTTGTCCCTTATGTTCTGAAGCTTCGAGACACGCTGGCCCAGTTGGCCCATTTTGCTAAAGAGCAGGTCCAGAGGGCGCAGACTCGACAAAAGACTTGGTACGACCGCAAAGCACGCTATCGGGAATTTACTGAGGGGCAACAAGTTCTTATGATTGTCCCACATCCCCAAAATAAGCTACAGACCACCTGGGAAGGGCCTTTTAGAGTCCTCCGAAAGCTCAATGACACCAACTACCTCTTAGCACTAGATGAGCAGGGGCTCCGACAAAAGACTGTCCATATTAATATGATTAAGGAGTATCACGATCGGGCTCCACCTATGATTGCCATGTGCCAACTTGCCTCTGAGGAGCGCTCAGAAGGAGACTCCCTCCCGGATCTCCTAGAAACGGCCCAACGCATCACCACTGTAGAAGATGTCCCTCTAAAGGACCACCTGCACCCAGCACAGCGAGAGGAAGTGTCCAATATACTTCATCAGCACAGGGCTGCATTCTCCTCCCGACCAGGGCAAACCAGGCTGACCCAACACAATGTGGACACCCCCGGTGTCCCACCAATGCAACAAGCACCTTACCGGGTCCCTGAATCTGTCAAAAACACCATGTGCAAAGAGCTGGAGGATATGCTAGCCCTAGGGGTTATCCAAGCCTCGCACAGTCCCTGGGCTTCTCCAATGGTGCTTGTACCCAAAAAGGATGGCAGTACGAGATTTTGTGTGGACTACAGGCGACTGAATGACCATACTATGAGTGACCCCTACCCTATGCCACGCATTGATGAGCTTCTGGACAAACTCGCTGCGGCTAAGTATGTCACCACCTTGGATCTCAGCAAGGGGTACTGGCAGATTCCCCTGACCGCTGCAGGGAGGGAAAGGTCAGCGTTCATAACCCCTTTCGGACTGTTTGAATTCCTAAGCATGCCTTTTGGAATGAAGAATGCCCCAGCAACCTTCCAGAGGATGGTGGACCAGCTACTTCAGGGATGCAGAGACTTTGCCTGTGCTTACTTGGATGATATCGCAATCTTTAGCCACACGTGGGAGGACCACTTGCATCATGTTGAGGCTGTTCTAGATCGGATACAGGAGGCCGGCCTGACAATTAGACCAGACAAATGCCAGATAGGTCTGGGCAAGGTGCAATACTTGGGACATAGAGTGGGAGGGGGAAAACTGCGACCAGAGCCCGCTAAGATACAGGCTATTAGAGACTAGCCCATACCACAGACCAAGAAACAGGTCATGGCGTTCTTAGGTACTGCTAGTTATTACCGAAAATTTGTCTCTAACTTCAGCTCCGTGGCCAAGCCCCTGACAGACCTGACGAAGAAGAACCTGCCCAGAGTGGTGAGCTGGACCCCGGCCTGCGACAGAGCTTTTAACCAACTGAAGGACGCCCTTGCCTGCTCACCTGTCCTTGCTGCCCCGGATTATAAACGAAGGTTTATTGTTCAGACAGACGCCTCCACATATGGACTGGGAGCCGTCCTCAGCCAAGTAAATGCCGCCGGGGAGGAGCACCCCATTGCCTACCTCAGCCGGAAGCTGCAGGACCGGGAAGTAGCATATGCCACTATAGAGAAGGAATGCTTGGCAGTAGTTTGGGCCCTCAAGAAGTTACAGCCGTACCTGTATGGTCGGGAGTTCACCGTAGTGACCGACCACAACCCCCTCACTTGGCTGCAGAGAGTCTCTGGGGACAATGGACGACTGTTGAGGTGGAGTCTGGCCCTTCAACCCTACAACTTTACCATTCAGTACCGCCGAGGGAGCCAACACCAGAACGCAGATGGGTTATCCCGGCAGGAGGACATATGACCTATAGAGACTGATGTGCATTCCCCAATTTACCTGTGTAGGCCAATTGTGTCATGCACATGTTTTGAGAGGGGGAGGGGTTGTCACGGGATGGTTAGAGTCTATACTATAGGCAATGTGTAATATATATTTCATGTGGAATGTATTCTCTAACCTGTTGTATACATCAATGTGTAGTTGGCTGATTAGGGTCTAGTGTGTTAGCACATTGTATGCAAATACCTCTAACTAGTGAGGACAATGGGTGGAGATAATCTGATCGGTGTCTCCAAGAAGATGTTGGACGGTGCATTGTCCATAGTAGACAGGGAGTCTGCTCTCCTTGGTATAGGTGAGGGGGGAAGGATCTGTGACTCAGCCCTTCCCACCCACAGATAGAGGAAGTAACAGTCTTAGTATATAGTTGTAGCTAGCAGTTAGTATGTGTTAGCCGGCCTGTGCACAGCTCTGCAGACAGCCAGGATTTAGTTACAGGACCAAGGAGCCAAAGCTATCATTGGATTGTGACTTCTGTGGACTTATTGTTGTTACGGTTGATGTGACCGCCGCCGGCTACTAACTTTGTGGATTACAATAAATTGCTGTTGTCTCCCGACCTCTTGCGTCCGTGTTGATTTAAAAGACCATCCGGAGGAAGACGTATACCTTTGCTCCGTGACAATTGGCATAAATCATATTAAGGAGATCTGTTTCCTTCACCAATTTTTAAGCTGTTCTCCTATTCCTTAACTTCAATCTGATTGCTTATATATATTATATCTGTCTCCCTATTCAGCCTCGCACATACAACTCTATGGAACAGGGAGGGGTTGAGGTGGATTCTCCTGCTGGCTAGTTAATTGATTTATTGCTTCATTTTGTGTACTAGTAGCCTCTTGCCTACAACCAAGCAGTATTAAAAGTGTTTAGAATAGCAGAGTGAAAAAGCAGAAATTATTTAAGTGTCTTTTCTATCCCCCTCACCTTTTCATAGAGTAATATGTATAAAGTAACTCTTAAGCTCCTTACGACCTCATGCATATGGCAAATCTGGACTGAAAAATATGGTCCTGTATCAGCCATATTTTCTGACCCAAACTCAATCTAGAGACCCAGACTCCCTGCACCATAGTGAACTTTGATGCTGGGAGTACCTGCTTTCTGGCAGCTTCACTGTTCCTCACTATATATGGTATGGACAGTGATGTTGTGAGGAGTCAGGGACTCCTGGCATCTGAGATCACTAGGTTTCTAGGCTGAGTTTGGGTAAGGAAAACTTTTCCAGTCCAGATTCTTCTGTATGCATGTGGCCTAACCTTTAAGAGGTTAAGGAACAATTATAGAGATGAGCGAACAGTAAAATGTTCGAGATTCGATATTCGTTTCGAGTAGCCCCTCAATATTTGACTACTCAAATCGAATATCGAACCCTATTATAGTTTATGGGGGGAAAATGCTCATTTCAGGGGTTTGATCAAATTATACTTACCAAGTCCACGAGTAAGGGTCAGGCTGGATCCTCCGAGAAGTCTTCTCTGTGCAGCGTCCCCGCGGCCTCTTCCGGCTCTGAATTCACTTTGCCAGGCATCGGGCCTGGGCAGAGCCGACTGCGCATGTCCGCACTACAAGCAGACATGCGCAGTCGGCTCTGCCGAGGCCCGATGCCTGGCAGAGTGAATTCAGAGCCGGAAGACGCCGTGGGGAAGCTGCACGGAGAAGACTTCTAAAGGTAGGAGAAGAACCAGCGTTGATTGGCCGACTGTATAGCATTCGGCCAATCAATGCTGGTTCTGCATCGAACTTTTCCATTCGAATAGCGAGTGGTACTCGATTGAGTACGAGTATTTCGAATACCGTAGTATTCGATCGAATACCTACTCTATCGAATACTACTCGCTCATCTCTAAACAATTATATTTAGTTATGTTATCATTTTATATATTTAGCTGCCAAAATGACATGTCACCAGCATTCTATGGGTCTGTATGAGACCTGGGATACCAAATTTATATTGTTTTATTTATCTCGTTTTAGAAATCTCGTGACAAAATGCGCTGTGTTTTACAGTATCTGCATTGCAGAAAAAAATCTGTATAGGTAAACTGCTTTTTCAAAAATGCTTTCATTTTTTAAAATCGCAGAATGTCAATTCTACCTGCGGAAGTGCTGGCGTTTCTGTATAGATATAATAGGAGCAGTAAGTCCACAAGGAAAACTCTGTGGACTTTGTGTGAAAAACGATGCACTTCCACAGCGTTTTTTCCTCAACGTTTTTTTTTTTCTGAGGCTCAGTACATTATGTTATGATTTTAAATATTTAGCAATGTTATAATGCACGTTATCATTTTACAGTGTTTAACATAATCACATTTCTTGTATGAAATAACATACAAAATAGACTATGTATTACATTACGAACTCAATGTTACACTGCCATTTTAAAAACAATGGGAGTAAATGAGTGCATTTACTTCAAGTTTTTTGACGATAAGAAAAAATTGTCAAAAACCCAAAAGAAACCAATAGATCTCTTTTTGTAATGGATGTAAAACAGTCTGAAGATACATCTATTAATAACGGTGGGTTGAATCAAAAAAGGAAAGTCAATGAAACTCATTCTTTTCAAAATGGTCCATTAAGGCCGGGGTCCCACATGGTGGTAAAAAACTAGCGAATCCCATCCAAACATTGCGGAAAAATGCGCGCAGTGGACATGCTGTGATTTCGAAAACAGTTTTGGAAATCGCATATCAACACTGGTGGTTTCCCCATAGGTATAATGGAAGCAGAAAGTCCAGACAGGAAACCTACACTATGTGATCAAAAGTATCCAGACACCTGGCTGAAAATGACTTTCAAGTTTGTGGCGCCCTCCATCTGTAATGCTGGAATTCAATATGGTGTTGGCTCACCCTTAGCTTTGATAACAGCTTCCACTCTTGCAGGCATACGTTCAATCAGGTGCTGGAAGGTTTCTTGGGGAATGGCAGCCCATTCTTCATGGAGTGCTGCACTGAGGAGAGGTATCCATGTAGGTCGGTGAGGCCTGGCATGAGGTCGGTGTTCCAAAACATCCCAAAGGTGTTCTATAGGATTCAAGTCAATGCAGGCCAGTCTATCACAGAGATGTTATTGTCGTGTAACCACTCCGCCACAGGCCGTGCAGTATGAACAGGTGCTCGATCGTGTTGAAAGATGCAATCGCCATCCCCGAATTGCTCTTCAACAGTGGGAAGCAAGAAGGTGTTTAAAACATCAATGTAGGCCTGTACTGTGATAGTGCCACGCAAAACAACAAGCGGTGCAAGCCACCTCCATTACCGATGGAGGGCGCCACCAACTTGTAAGTCATTTTCAGCCAGGTGTCTGGACACTTTTGATCACATAGTGTATGTGTGATGAGTTGCCGCTGCAATTTTTTGCTTTTGCTGCGGCCCTCTATGTGGAGCCTTAGCCTAAAATAAATGCAAAATGGAAGACACTCAGCCATCAAAAACTGAAGAACGAAAAGGAAATAGCTCTGATATAAGGATGTTCACGGTAATTTTTAACAGATGTTAGTTCAGTTAAAAATGGAACGGCTGTGTAAAGGCCTAACTCCTCCTTGTACTTCTAGTACAACAAGCACTAGCAGTAACATACAACAATGAAGCCGTCCTACCTATATTACACAAAAATACAGTTTTTTTCTTAATTTGTAGCGCACCTGGAATTTTAGATACAGTATCTTTGAGCTTTAACTCTTTCCTGTAACACTCATATTTGCAAAAATATGTCTGCAGGCCCAATTGGCAGAGACGAACTAGCTAAATAAAATCACTGGCATGACACAACACTGGAATAATAGTGTTTTGTAATCTCAATACTACCTTAGACAGAAAACATGGGAAGTCAGTTCCAAGTCATGCATGCATATAATCTAATAAACATGAGCTGCTTTGGCCGGGGTCCAGACCTTTCTCGTTAGCTCAGCAGGTGAAACTGCTTTTTCTTCTTATGGAAACAAAGTCAGCATGTGTTCTTTTCTCTATTCTGCCTACATCTGTCAGCACAATTGTTACAGCAGTGATGCTAGATTAGAAGGCTTGTTTTAAAACACTCCAACAAATAGTGAAAGCACTGCTAGATTGGAATATTTTCATTTGAAGGCCCAGTTTTGGATGTGGCATATTTTTTCATCCATAATATATGTACAAAGATAGAAAATTGTTTTGCTTTCTAGGAAATTCTGGACTTATTGCGAGGTATGGAAATATTGCAATTTGGATATAATGTTCATCAGCCATACAGGATTCTACTACATGTAGAATTCTACTACATGTAGTATGAACAGCGACTGGTACTGTAGACTGAGATGGGAAATGGCATGGCTTTAGCAATGTCAAGCTTCTTTTCTGCTTCCTAGTATTTAAGTAGCTCAGAAGCTGAGCAGGTGACATCGAGAGCAGGTGGTAGGCGTCACCCACCTGTAACACCCATGGCCAAAGTTCTGCTGGAATCATGGATGGTATTCTTTTAGGGAGCCTTCACACAGAGTTTACGCTCCGCTCATTCAGACACGTAAACACGTGTCAAAGTGACCGCTGTAAAACACAATCTCATAGATTTCAATGTGTGCCGCTCTTACGCGCGCTACACATTGAATTCAATGGAAGGCTTTTAAACCCATTGATTTCAATGTGTAGCACGTGTAAGACTGGCATACATTGAAGTCTATGGGATTGTCTTTTACAGTGGTCACTTTGACACGTGTTTACGTGTCTGAATGAGCGGAGGGTAAACTCCGTGTGAAGGCTCCCTTAGATCAATCATGACCCATCTAAGGGATTGCCCTATCAACTTCTTACCTGACCATTAGCTGCCTCTGGGAACGGAGGGGCATGATTCTCTTTCAGTAGTCTAGGGCCTGTTCCGTGCCCCTGGATCTGTGATCAGCGGACCATGTCTGCATTCTGGATTCAGAAGTGATTAACTTGGCCTGTCAGTTTATGCCACATTATTTTACAGGTTTTTATATATATATATATATATATATATATATATATATATATATTGCTCCTTTTCCCTCTTATAGCATAAAAACACAAAACACACTATAAAACACTACACATTTAGTATCATCCACAACAAACTGTACAATAAAACTAAACCATTGGGTAACCTGCACGTTGTAAAAGATGGCAGAGAAGAGATGGCAAAAGTAACAATCTCGCCTCAAAATATGGATAAGTGATGAAACAGTCATATATAGCCCAAAATGGCACCAATAAAAAGTACAGCTCATTCTGCAATAAAAATAAAATGATTAAAACTTTCATAAGATGGGGATGCATCAATAATATTTTTTCTACCAATGAATTTTTATTCTGCAAAGTAACAAAGTAACGCATAAAAAAAATGTATAAGGCTAAGGCCCCACGGGCCGTAATCGCAGCACTAAAGCGCTGCGGAAAGAACCGCGGCGTGAACGCACTGCGGTTCTTTCCGCAGCGCTTTCAACAGAAAGTTTGCGGAGTTTACCTTTGTGGACTTTCTGTTACAATTATATCTATGGGAAAGCCGCCGGCGTTTCTGTAGATATACAGTGTTGGCCAAAAGTATTGGCACCCCTGCAATTCTGTCAGCTAATACTCATTTTCTTCCAAGCACAAACTCTTTGGTATTAATATTTCATTTATTTTGCTTGCAATGAAAAAACACAAAAGAGAATGAAAAAAAAGTCAAATCATTGATCATTTTACATAAAACTCCAAAAATGGGCCGGACAATAGTATTGGCACCCTCAGCCTAATACTTCGTAGCACAACCTTTAAACAAAATAACTGTGAACAACCGCTTCCGGTAACCATCAATGAGTTTCTTACAATGCTCTGCTGGAATTTTAGACCATTCTTCTTTGGCAAACTGCTCCAGGTCACTGGGATGTGAAGGGTGCCTTCTCCAAACTGCCATCAAGAGATCTCTCTACAGGTGTTCTATGGGATTCAGGTCTGGACTCATTGCTGGCCACTTTAGAAGTCTCCAGTGCTTTCTCTCAAACCATTTTCTAGTGCTTTTTGAAGTGTGTTTTTGGTCATTGTCCTGCTGGAAGACCCATGACTTCTGAGGGAGACCCAGCTTTCTCACACTGGGTTCTACATTATGCTGCAAAATTTGTTGGTAGTCTTCAGACTTCATAATGCCATGCACACGGTCAAGCAGTCCAGTGCCAGAGGCAGCAAAGGAACCCCAAAACATCAGGGAACCTCTGCCATGTTTGACTGTAGGGACCGTGTTATGGTAATCTATAGCTATCATTTCCAACTTGGAGCAACAGTTGTATAGAAGATGTCTGTCCCATACATATAAATCATTTTAATTAGTATAAAAATCCTGCAAGCTTCACTTTAAGGGTTGACACATCTGTATTTTATGACCACTACACAATCGGAAATTCAGGGTATATTTACCATACTAAAATGTACTACTATGTAAACTAAACTATATGGGAATTACCGTATAGAATAGCTGCAAAGTATATGCACTGTGTATGCATTATGTAACATTTGTGTGAAAACAGGCTGTTATAAGCAGACAATATGTCCAGGATTTTTATTGTATTTCAATATCCAGAGATGATGAGAACAAAATAACATCTTGAGGTTATAAGTGAGGTTGGCTATTTCAGCACACTGGCTGAGACGACATCTGAAAGCGTATTAATGTGTGCGTCTAACTTTTTATGACTAAGGCTTTTGAATAACAACGAGCTATTACAGGGGTTGTAGGGTTGTAACATGATAGACATTTATGGTATTTTAACAGGGTATGCCATAAATGTCAGATAGGGGTACCAGCTATTTGTAAAACCGGCCCCACAAACCTCATTCTGCCTCTCTCTCAAATTCAGGCTGTCAGCAATGGTCAGTTTTACAGATGCTGTTTCTGTAACACACATGGAAGTGGATGGGAGTTAAGGAGGTTGTCCACGATTTTTGATTTTTTTTTTTTTTAATATTAGACCCGGGAAGGTGAAAAAACAAAAATAGAAAAATGATTTGATATTTGTAAGTTATGAGATATGGAAACAGTCTAGCTCACTGTGCTGGCCTGTTTCCTTAAAGGGGTCGTCCAGGATAACTTTTTTTAATTGTAGATCAGTGAGGGTGAAAAAAATAAAGGAAAAAATATGTGCCTGTCCCTAGTTCTCCAGATCCCTCGAATGCCCATCTTCTTAGACCATTGATTGACCTCAGCAGCCTCAGGTACATAAGGAAAGGATATAAGACATCACAGGTGAGTATGTGGTGACATGTGGCGGGGACTTCCGACTGAAGAAAACATGGGAACTGCAGTACTGGCCCTCACTGGGAGCCACCAAAGCACCAGGGACAGGTGGATCGCATACTCACCTGTGACATCCCGTGTCCTTTCCTTAGGCAGCTAAGGCTGCTGAGGTCAATCAGTGGCCTAAGAAGAGGGATATGGGACGTCACAGCCGGCGAGGAATTTGGGCAAAAGAAAACAGCTGAGCAACAGAAGCGGACCGCGCTGGGAGGACCACGGAGCAGTGGGGACAGGCAAGTATTTTTTCCTTTATTTTTTCACCTTCTCCAGCCTAAAATTAAAAAAAAGTTATCCTGGACAACACCTTTATGGAAACAGGTGAGCATAGTCAGCTACATTGTTTCCATATCTCATAACTTACAGATATCCAATTTTACCATTTGACTTATTTTTTTTAGATATTTCCGGGCTCTTAATCTGTTATTCATATTTTGATCTTTTCAACATCAGTGCACATATTATCAGTGCACATAAATAAAAATGTATATATGAACTTATGTATATATGAACGTACAAATTTGAACAAAAAATTTGATAAGGTATGTACTAAACGCCAGCAAAAGCCAATATTTTATAGTGAATGATGCTGTTAATACTATATTTTAAAGAGACATTTTTAATATACTGAACATGTTATTTTTGTATTATAATATAGTATACAATAGGGTTTTCATTTTTCTGTTTTCTGTGGATTTAATCTCATCTATCAATGGGTGATCCCTTATCTGTTTCCTCCTTCTTTCCTTAGTTTTGACATGCTTCCGTTTTACCTGCCATGTATTAAATGTCAGTGAACCATGAAACAGGGGTGGAAACTCTAAGACGTTTTTTTCCTGATGATACCTTTTCATTAGACTTATGTTGAAACAAAGAAAATGGTATTTTCTTATCATCTATCATAAACAGGAAGCTTATAGCAAAGTAGCCATCAATCATTGTGTTAAAGTTACCATGATATAGAGAAGTTTAGCAATACTTATCATATGACTGACTACTGTAAACTTATGTCTGGATAGCTTTTTTTTTTCCAGAGGATTGTTAGGAGCTTAATTTAACAAAATATGCACAGATAGCTGTATTAGGGAACAAAAGCAAAACTATTTCATTATTTCACCATTGTACAGATGTGTCAAAGTTTAACATGAAATTTATTGCAGTAAATACTTTGAGGCTAAGTTCCCATGTGGTGTCCCGAAGCGAAAAAGCACTGCAGAAAAACTGCAGTGGCAACACATCATGGTTCTTCCCACTGCACCGTGGGCGTTTCTGTAGATATCATTGACATGCTGTGATTTCCAAAATCACGCCGTTTTTAGAAATTGTCACATGTCGGCATCACAGTTTTTACCGCAAAGTGGGCATGGGATTCACTAGAATCTCATACACTTTGCTCTGACTGTAAAACACCACAATTTTTTCTGCATCATTTCCACCACATTGGGCCTTGACCTTACCAGTGCTTGTTGGGAGGGTAGCGTTTTGGCCTATTGTTTCACACCAATGTCTTGCATTGCTCTAGTCCTGGGTTTGACCCTGACTAAGGACATCTACATGTTTTCCGCATTTTTGCATGGGTTTCCTCCCCCAATCCAAAGATATATTGATAAGGAATTTAGATTGTGAGCCCAACTGAGGACAATGAGTGATGGCAATGTCTATAAAGCAATGCAAAATATGTTTGTACTAAATAAGCAGGGGGAACAAATACATTTTTTTTTTTTTGTTAAGATATCCGGCTGCAGCAAGTTATCAGCATCAAGTTAACTTTGTTATTTCTGTAGGTATCTAACATGTGTTTGCTATTTCCACTGGTATCATTAAAAAGTTACAATGTCAAACAAGTTCTTTTAAATATTTTGAAAGCTACGTTGTGAAATATAAATATAATATATATCGAATTAAATTTTCACAAACATTAAATTTTTTTAATAAAAAAAAACCTGGTTAAACTCAGGGTGGCAAAAGAAAGGGTAATGTAGGAAAAGGAAACATCACCGTACCATGTCATCTGCCTCCAGTGTCACCACTACCACACGTAATTGCTGTTAACATATTTTTTTATTATTTCTTTTGTAAATAAGTAAAACTTTACCAGATGGACAGACCCATGGGCAGTTGGATCCTCATGGCAGAAAAACTTTTTGATACTAATTAGAGATGAGCAAACATCATTCGATCAAGTAGCTATTCGATCAAATATCAGGCCGTTCGAGGTATTCGATTCCAATCGAATACCAGGCCGCAAACGCAGTAAAAATTCGTATCCCCTCCCACCTTCCCTGGTGCTTTTATTGCACCAATAACTGCGCAGGGGAAGTGGGAAAGGAACTACGACAACGTAGGAATTGAAAAAAAATTGGAAAAAACCATTGGCTGCCGAAAACATGTGACCTCTGATTCATAAGAATAGTGTCGGCCATCTTTGTCTCATTTTCGTTTTGGAGTGATAGGGAGAGCTTGTTCTCAGTGTGGGAAACAGATTGTAGTATTTTATAGGCAGGAAAAAACAGCTCTTTTCAAAGCTACACTGCAGAAATACCGTATACATACAGTGAAACTGCAAATCATGCAGCAGGGTAGCAGAAGGGGACGTGGGCGAGGACGTGGACGTGGATATCCAGCTGGGTATCCAGTCCACAGTCCAGGTACTGGAGAGGGGCTGCCAGCAGTGCCCCTCGACAGTAGCAGCAGGGGACGTGGGCAAGGATGTGGATATCCAGCTGGGTATCCAGTCCACAGTCCAGGTACTGGAGAGGGGCTGCCAGCATTGCCCCTCGACAGTAGCAGCAGGGGACATGGGCGCGAACGCGGATATCCAGCTGGGTATCCAGTCCACAGTCCAGGTACTGGAGAGGGACTGCCAGCACCCAATTCACTCATCCTCCTCCTCCTACAACCACAACCCCTTCACCGTTATGTAATTATTAAAAAAAACTATTTTCATTAATTTTTCATGGATACCCCCCCATGGGCCTGCAAATCAATTTTTTAGGGCTCCAGACCAAGGGCCTGCAAAATAATTTTTTAGGGCTCCCCCCAAGGGCCTGAAAATTAATGTTTTAGGGCTCACCCCCAAGGGCCTGAAATCTAATTTTTTTAGGGGTCACCCCAAGGGCCAAAAAATAAAACACTGCTGCTACAAGGCTCTAGTCACCCCAAGGGCCAAAAAAATAAAACACTGCTGCTGCATGGTTCTAGTCACCCCAACGGTCATAAAATAAAACACTGCTGATGCATGGCTCAACTCACCTGAAGGTCAAAAAACACTGCTGTTTAAAGGCTCAACTCACCCCAAGGGCCAAAAACACTGCTGGTGCAAAGCTGAACTAAGTTAAAGGGCCAAAAACTCTGCTGGTAAAATGCTGAAGTCACCTCAAGGGCCTCAATCTCTGCTGGAAGCTCAGCTTAAGGGCCTCTAACTTAATTTGGAAGAGCTCATGTTAAGGGCTAGAAAAGTGAATTTTGGAAGGTCTTACCACATCACACACATCCACAATGACAGTTAAGGGTGGGTACTGTTGGATTTACCATTGCCTATTCCATCTGTGGTTGTCATGGGCAACGTGATTTAAAGGTGTACTTGTTAATGTTTCTTTAGCTTAAATTTGGGTTTGTGTTATCCATTTGGGGAAGAAAGAAGGTTTCCAGGTATTTTCCCACTTTGATAGAGGTTTTTTTGAATGTAGAAAGTGTGTAGTTGATAGGCTGTGATGGTGGGGTAATACAGTGACTTGGGCTTGTTAGATGCCCCCAGGCATGCTCCCCCTGCTGTCCCAGTTGCATTCCAGAGGTGTTGGCATGTGTCATAGTGGACTTGGTGACCCTCCTGAGTCGAATGGTGGGATCCCCTGAAACGAAGCATTTTCCCCCATAGACTATAATGGGGTTCGATATTCAATCGAATAGTCGAATATTGAGCGTCTATTCGAAACGAATAATGAATATTTTACTGTTCACTCATCTCTAGTACTAATATTCCTCTAGAACTTGCATATAAGTTTCTGATTGTTGAAAAATACTCTTAGGGCTAGTTCGCATGGAGATTTTTGCCAATGGATTTTGACGCGGAATCCGCCTCAAAATCTGCTACCAAAAACGGCTCCCATTGGGGCGAGACAGTGGCTCAGTAGTTAGCCTTGCAGCACTGGAGTCCTGGGTTTGAACCCACCAGGTACAACATCTGCAAGGAGTTTGTATGTTCTCCCTGTGTTTGTGTGGATTTACTCCCATTCTACAAATACATACTGATAGGACCAAAAAAAAAGTACATTGTGATCCCTACATGGGGCTCACAATCTATATTTAAAAAAAAAAAAAAAAAAACTGCTCCCATTGAATTCTCTAGCTAGTAGCAAAAAAAAGAAGCAGCATGCCCCTTCTTCTCGCAGATTCCGTAGCGCGAGATTCCCTCCGGATTAGACCCATTCATTCGGGCCTAATCCGGAGTGGAATGCCACGATGGGATGCCGGTGCTCTTGCGCAGTATGATCACACGCAGAATCCATTTTTCCACCATGTGAACATAGCCTATTACTATTACAGTGCATGTTGTCTAAGGGTTATTGATATAATGTGTATGGAAAATTTGGCCTCCAACACACAGGATAACCATGACAGGTTCACTGTAAACTTTGCTATATCTGTAAGAAAAGATGATCCATGTTTTGTATAAAATTGGAAAAAATTGTATTTAGTAAAGAAAAGAAAAATACAATACTGTGTAAGTGGCCATTTTCTTGTGGCCTGTGGGCATGCACAGTCTGCTCTGCCCAAGGCCTAAAAGTCTGAAACCTGCACCGAAGAAGAGGATGAAGAGGATGTTGCTGATGAAGATGGAGGCAGCGCCGAAGAGAGTTCTCTCACAGCATTGGGGACGCCCCCAATGCTGTTTGAATGCTGGGGCCCGCCCCCAGTGCTGCGAGAAAACTCATTTGCATATTGTTAAATGAGAAGACAATGAAAGATAGGAGAATAGATTTTCTTAAATTCAACAGTTAAATGTATCCTGAATCTTGTGGTTCTCCAGACTTGGCTGGTAATATTAGTGAATTATTTGTGAAAGGCTTTGTGATGACTTCCATTGTATCCAGATCCACAACAGAAAACACATGAAAAGATCTTTTCAAGCCAACATGAAGCCAAATGGTTCATTTTAGTTCCAGTCAAGAATTCACCAAACAATTCACTGACAGTTTAACTAAAGCAAAAATTTGTATTTTTGATCTTAAAATTCTATCTATTTAGCAGACTAGAAATATGCTAATATTCCAGCAAGTAAAATGTGGTGGTGGTTGTTCTTAAGCTAAAAGGCCACCTAAAGTAGCCCCAGGCATTACACTCAATATTTCCTTTCATTCACTTTTATGGAACAGGCCAACTTGTTTTAAAGTGATACAGGATCACTGAAATGGAACATGATAGTAAGTGACACATCAATGTGGGCATGTAGTATAGTCCTAAATAAATGTGTGCATGCTGCTCAAATGACCCACATATGCTCCATCCTGCAAATAATGCTATAAATAGGTCATACTTAATATGGTAGAAACATCTGTCTCTGGAAATAACAGAAAAAAACTAAAATCAGTGCAAATATATCTATATATACCATTATATATTGTATATATGCTGTACCAGGTGGAAGTCACTACAAACTCACACATGCTTTTCTGGTTAATATGCAGATTTTACAGCACACAGCTCTGGTATTACTGTAGTAACAGAGGGTCATGGGAATGCAAATGTTATAGTCCTAGAGTTGACTTAATAGGTTATGTGCCCTGTTAACACTTTGCTTTGGCACAACATAGTGTATACACCAAATATTGCTACCAACCAGTGAATATGTTATTAGCTTTTAATCTAGATATGTGACAAAAGAGTGGATAATAATAAAAATACATTTATTTATATAGTGCCAACATATCCCACAGCATTTTACAAATCAGAAGACATATGAATAGACAATATAAGGCATTACAATGTGACAAAGAAATTAATATATCAAACAATAGGAGTGAGGGACCTGCTCACAAGAGCTTACACTCTATGAGGAGATAGGGGGACACAAGAGATAAGAGGACTTGCTTAGTATAATGGTCCAGCCATCTTTTAATAAATAAGGTCATATAACGAAAGCTGTACTGTATGAGCCATCACCAGTTGGTATCTGTGAATATACAGATGCTATTGTAAGTGCCTGGAGAGACAGCAGGTTCTCAAGGAGTTACCGAGGCAGTCAGAAAGCAGTCAGGACCTCCTAAATACCATTTGCAAATTTGGAATAAGCCTTGGCCTAAAATACATAAACAGTAATGTACAAGATACTGCAGTACACAAGTATTGGAGTATATAGCACAGGAGGTCAAGCAATCTCACATTCAGATCCACTTGTGGGACTGTATATACAATTTTTTAGAAAGTGAAAAAAAGCTATTGTAGGAAAATACATTGCCGAAATTTCCACAACGCCGAGAATGGTGGTGATTTACTCCAATTCAGAATGTAGTGTTAGAAGCAGAATAATAGGATATACACAATTTTTGTGGTATAACACCATCAATAACCAAAATCTTGACTGTTGTAAAGATAAAGACAAAGTTGTAAATGATATTTGGTTCAGAACATTTGTTTTTATTAATATTTTGAGGAGATGCTGTAAAAGTCTCATTGTAGATAGCACTGTTCCATGCATATTTGTAGGAAGAATTTATAGTGATGAGCCCAGCTTTGATGGTGTATGATCAGTCTGCTGAAGGAGTCCTCCTGGTTTCCATGGCATGTCATCAATAGAGATGGAGAGCATTTGACTCATTCTTGCTTCTGGAAAGGTGTGACTAGGCAGGAAACCCAGCGAGTGGATACCTTATGCATGCAAAGATGGTCTTGGATTATTTTTCCATGGACTCCCCCACTAATCTTGACATTTTGGGCTAGATGGCAAATGGTTATATGGTGATTTTCTACAATGGGAAGCTCCACTTGCAGGATGGTGTGTTCATCAATAGCATAGTGGGGTCGCCCTGGATTTGTAGCTGTTTCCACCAAAATCTGACCTCATTTTAATTGGCAATGTCAGTTCTTGACTACATAATATAATGGTGAATCATCACCATAAACCTCTTTCATCTCATCGAACGTCTCCTTTGGTGTGCGGCCTTTCAAGTAAAGGAACTTGATGACCGGTCTGTATTACACTGGGTCCACTATCAAACCTCACACCACTTCAGCACCTATAAAATCAAGACCGTTATCAGTTCTGAGTTGCAAATTGGCACGTAACCTATAGAGACTTATATCATTACAAATGTGAAGTTTCAGTGTCCTGTGATAAATAGAAGTACGTCAGGGGAAATCTTTAATAAACACCCCTTGAAGAAGCCATTATTATGATGGCTGCAGCTGGCTGCTACCTCCATAAATAGAATATATATATATATATATATATATATATATATATATATATATATGTATATATATATATATGTATATATTATAAATATGATGTAAAGCAAAGAAGGGCAGTTATCAAAAGGACAGTGGATTCATGTCTGACAACCAGGCCCCTCAGTGTTCTGGAGAACAGAGGACCAAAAATCCTGTCCTGTGCTTAAGGGGTAAGTGTCCTTAATGGCACAACTGCATTTGGCCACAAAGCAAATGACAAATAATTGTAATCTAAA
This sequence comes from Leptodactylus fuscus, assembly GCF_031893055.1. NCBI lineage: Eukaryota > Metazoa > Chordata > Amphibia > Anura > Leptodactylidae > Leptodactylus > Leptodactylus fuscus. The sequence goes on along the minus strand of NC_134268.1, from coordinate 91,643,655 downwards.
GTGATTTATCTCTGTTTACTGCTCTTATTTGTTTATTTTACATTAATCTTCTAGATCAAAATAGTAATAATAATAACAATAATAATAATAAAAAAATTGACCTTTTAACGGCTGACATTTGTGCTGAAAATCTGGCTGAGATTTGGAACAGATCTGAACATAAATATGACCGCACAGTAATTGATACTGTATTTGAATATTCTGTGAAATACTTGCATAAATATTATATACTACACTCTAGACCTCTGACCATGAAGTAACTTTTAGAAACTTTTTTTTTTGCCTCGGTAGAACCGAGTCATTTCTCTTGTAAATTTGATATGTAATTGGACATTGACATACTGAACATGCCATGCCTTATCATGTAATGTGTTACACAAAGAATGTTTTCATTGCCAGCAGTGGAATTTGGAACAAGTTGCCAGGCAAAATATATTTTACTTAGCAAATTAACAAACTGCCTTGGGATTTATATGTATGAAATACCACTAAGGAAATCCTGTGCCATTTTTTCCTCTTGAGTTGGAAACTCTTTGTTTGCATTGTGGAGTTGTCAAGGTTCTTCTCTTTTCTTCATGACTGGCTGCACCCAGCATAAACAAATGTCACTGTGCACTGTAGCAGTCATGAGATCTAAAGGAAAAGTGACAGTGTGCATGTGTGTCTAGTGTCAGGCACTTGAAAAGAGCATAAGACATTTTCTAGCTTTTTCAAGACGTTCTACAAGAAATATATGGTACTTTTTTTTTTTACAATATCAGACGATACATTATTCTGAGAAGTATCTTTTTCTGAATTGAAGCATACACTATGTTGAACACAAACCCATTTAGTGACATTATAAAAAATGATGTATACAGCCAGGAGTCTGGGTTTGGATGATAACGAAAAAGACAAAGACAGAGAAAATAAAAAGTAATCCATTCATAAAGTAAAGGTAAAGATAACAACAATTCTGTACTATTGCAATCTCATGTTATTGGGCACCATTGCTTTAACATTAAAACACAAAGGCTCTATAACTTCCAAAAATAAATAACACCAAAAAGAGACATAATTTGAAGCTTCTGGGCCCAATACATAATATGTAACAGGGACCCAACTTACCATGTGCTATCTATAACACTGGTATGTCAGGAATCTTAGTTTAGCTGCTGTTCTTTTAAGGATACCTGCCAACCTATGAAACTTCAGCAGTTTTCAGGGCTCTCCTATGCTGATCCAATTAACAGCTGAGGGGGGATATTTAAACCCCATTCCTTCTCATTCAGGTGTCTGCTACTTCGCTGCACTTTAGTGTGGCTACTATACATTGATCCTTTGTGCTGGGCTGCTCTACTATTGACCTTTGGCTTGTTACTGGAAATCTGCTTGGTTTCTGATTTTAGCTCTGATGTTACCTCTCAGACTGACTTTTGGTCATAACATGGTATCTTTTTGTTATAGAATGACCTTTGGGACCCCTGGTCATGATTGCTACCTTTTTGCTCCCTATAGTTCCGCCCCTGGCACTGCATACTTCATTTATGCTTTTTATCACTACAGTTTTACTTCAAGTGTCTTTACTTCGGGAGAAATAGTACAATCCAGGTAGCCCACATACAGAGTTAAGATGCTTGAATAATAATGCTTGCAACATCCTTCATTTGGCTAAAAAACATAAATGGAAGGTCTGTGGCTATGTACAGAAGCTATAGGAATAATCATATAAAAATTACACCTACATAGAGGTGTATAATTTTTTTGTATAATGCATAACATATACATAACACATGGGATAAGACAAACAAATGATGTAAAAACTAGAGATGAGCGAGTAGTGTTCGATCGAGTAGGTGTTCGATCGAATACTACGGTATTCGAAATACTCGTACTCGAGCATTTCCCCCCATAGACTATAATGGGGTTTGAAATCCGTTCAAACAGTCGAACAGTGTGCGGCTGTTCGAATCGGATTTCGAACCTCGGACATTTTAGTGTTCGCTCATCTCTAGTAAAAACTGGAAACAGCAGACTTATATACCTCTATTGTAAGAATTTTATATGATTATTCCTGCAGCTTCAGTACCTAGAAGAAATTGGGAAACCTCTGAAGGTTTGTTTCATTTCAGGTTTGGACTTCTTGATTGTTTTGGTACAAACTTATTCAGATAGAGCCAGAAGTGAAATTATTATACTTTGGGGTATAAAATATTTATAATCGCCTTACCTGACTTCTTTTGGGCCTCCTTGCAGTGTCCAAAGCTCTCTCTCGATACTCTTCTAGCATTTTTCAGCCTCCTGGGTGATGTAATGCGCCCAGGTTCACCACTAAGGCCTGAGATTGGGTCTCAGAAGTCACATGGATTACAACAAGCATCATGAGGTCACCCAGATGGCTGGAAGAGGCCAGAAGAGGACTTAAGAGAAAGAGTTCCAGATGCCACAAACAGGCCTAGATGAACACAAAATCTTTGGAAAAATCAGGTCAAATATAGTTTGATTCGAACCAGTTCACTTATCTCTAGTACCTAGCAACTGATGTTTCCTCTTTTACATGTTTTTCTAGCCAGATGAAGGATCTTAGGATTCAAAACTTCAGTGAAAATATACATTAAAGGGATCCTATCACTGAATACCCTTTTTTTCTCGATAATACATCAGAATAGCCTTAAGAAAGGTTATTTGTCTCCTACCTTTAGATGTCTTCTCTGCGCCGCCGTTCTCTCGCAGCACTGGGGGCGGACCTCAGTGCTCAAACAGCACTGGAGGCGCCCCCAGTGCTGCAAGAGAACTCATTTGCATACCGAAGAAAACCCAGTTTTCTACTGAACGGTGGCGCGGAGAAGACATATAAAGGTAGAACACAAATAGCTTTTCTTAAGGCTATTCCGACGTGTTATCGAGAAAAAAAGGGTATCCAATGATAGGATCCCTTTAATTCTGTATATTGTATCTCTTTTCCTGTAGTATATTCATCAACACCCTTTCATTGCCAGACAATAATCTATATCATCTAACAGTATCTGTACTAGAACAATTTACTCTCTTTTCTATAAACATAACACATTCTTTCACTGAGCAGAATATTTTAAGCGTTTTTATTGTATGTGCAAGTGCACTGCCTGAGCATTTGTAATTCTAGATATACGTCATCTCTGCTATTTTAGCATTTCTTTTGGAGTGTTTCATCCAATACAGTCTTAGCCTAGAAAAAGAAAATATCCAGCTCATCCCTTGATTGAAAAACCTGATCCTGGGCTGCCCAGATGTAGATGGACTCCACTCCACGTATAGAATATGGACAAAACAGGAAAATCCAGCATCACCAGGCGGTTAAAATATAACTTTTATTCATCCATTAAAAAGGCATTAATAGCATACCAGAGATGATGGCAAGTATCTGCGTATAAAGATTTCTGCCACGCGTTTCGGAACTTTAGTTGTTCCTTTGTCATGCCATGACGAAGGAACAACTAAAGTTCCGAAACGCGTAGCAGAAATCTTTATACGCAGATACTTGCCATCATCTTTGGTATGCTGTTAATGCGTTTTTAATGGACGAATAAAAGTTATATTTTAGCCGCCTGGGAACGCTGGATTTTCCTGTTTTTTTCGACAGTCTTAGCCTGCTCTAATCTAAAAAAAACCCAAAACATTTAGCCATGGGAGGAGCAAGCTTAGTTTACCATGGGAGTTTTATCTTTTTATCGTGTCCGGCCCCAAGTATTATGGCCGAAAGGTTGTTCAGTGCTGCCGGTGGTTTTGTAATACCTAAAAGAATGAACTATCCACATGTAGAGTGGAAAAAAATACTTTTATTAAAATGAATTAGGCATGTATTTGTGAGGATTCTCAAACACCTCCAGCTGATGTCTCTGAATAGTGGTGTCACCATTTCCCTTTATCATCATCTTCCATTTACTGTACTGCTGTTGATGCTGCTGCTGCTCCTAAATAGCTACCACCACTGTCACCACTCAGTCGTAAATGTCCTGCGGCCTAGGTCATCCTATTATGACCTGCCACACATGTTGTCACAGCTTTCTAGTGCCTACATCCACTGCTACCTCTCAGGCAGACATGTCTTGTGGCCTGGTCCATCATATTATGTGCTGCTGCATTTCTGCGCATGATCCCACAGCTGTCTAGTGCCTGCCATTACTGCCACCAGTCAGGCAGATAAGGCCTGTGGACTTGTCCACCATTTTAGCTCCTGCTGCACTGCCACACATGTCACACCACCATTTAGGCACTACTCTAGTGTTGGTATAAAAAAAAATTCTCATCTGCTCCTATCACGGGATAATTTTTTGTGACTTTTATTTTTAAAAAGTCAATTCTTCATCACTTTTTAAGTTTTTCACTGCCACAGCCACTCTACTAAATAACGATAAGCCCCTGTAGCACTTACAAGCCTTCAAAATGGGTTAATTTTTCTAGAAAACCATTGCTTTTGCCATATAACAGCCATATACAGTATGTCTAAATAGACATGGGCACATAAATTTCCCTAATAAATGGATAATTTTTGGAGCGTTTTAAATGTTACATGCGTAAAAGTGGGAGTCAGGGCAGTGTTTGTTAAACTGTGAGTTTTTACCATTTGTTTTTCCATAGACATGTAACATGCATGTTACATTCAATTTGAAATAACCTTGGCTGTGTTTGCCTTACAGAGCTAGAAATTGAATAGATAGGTTTCCAGGAGCCATAAGAGTGTTCTGCACTATGCTATAAGCTAATTTAAAGTGTGCTTCATTCCAAACTAGGTTGTTGCAAAATGAATCAGGGACCTGAGCCTCTGAACACGAAACAACTCTTGAGAGGTTCGCTCAGTTCTACTTGTAATCCGTGGGCTGGTACAATTATGGTAATACCAAATTTATACTGTTGGGAAAGGGTTAATCTCTGGCAGTGGAGATAAAAAGTTCAACTTGTAAGATTTGCAAATTGCACACTTGACACATATTTTACTACAAGATACATGGCAGAAATCCTAGTTAATTCTGCAATGGATATTATAGAAAAATACATAATTGGTTATGGAATTCTTCATATGTGAACATATCCTTACATTGCTGTCACCATTCACTAGAGCCTTTGTGTGCTAATGTAAAGCAATGCCACCTGATAACATGGAGATGCAAAGTGAAATGATGCAAATCTGATGATTAGCCCTAGTTAAAAGAGCTAAACCATGTGAGGCCAGCTTTCATGTGAAGAATGAAAGAATTCATTCTAGAAATCCATCAATGTGCAATCTCTAATTTTTTCATTTGGAAATTATCCACAGCATGTGAACAGGGTTGCAGAAACCCCATTGATATGCACGGGATGCAGTTTGTCAATGACTTTGACATGGCTATGGCCGCATTGTACATAGAACCCAACAAAATCCTAAATAAAGTATTGTATATTTTTGATAGAGGATTAAGGTGGTATTATGATGAGATACATTTATCCATAGTTCATGTCACGGACATCTGATAGGTGGGGTTCCTGTAAGTTCTGTTTACTGTAGATGTAGAAACAAGTATGTGAAGGCCACAAAGCAAAGCAGATGTTACAAGACGGGACGGGCACTTCTTTCTGTTCTAACAAGAAAAAACAGCATTGGTCAGAGCCTCCTATTGATAAAAATTGGAGGCAAATTTGAAGAGTATTTTAAGGCTGGTTCAGAAGCGTTTCTATTATTGGAATCAGCATAGCAAAAACTATATACTCTTAGGCAAAAGCCCCATGTAGTGAACCGCTGTGTTTTCATTTCATTTTTGCTGTATTTTCCACTACAGTTTTCCATCCCTATTAAATCTATATTTTTGAAAAGTTACTTTTCCTCTGCTCTTTTTTTCAACAATGTGTGGATGAGATTAACTAGAATCCCATTCACCTATTTTTGCAAGAAACTAAACACAGCAATCTGAAGTTACGCTAGGTTCACACCTGCGTTCAGGGTCTCCGTTCTATGATTTCCGTCCTCTGCATGCCAGAAGATGGAAAGCACAGACCGGGTCCGGCCGTGAGCGGCGGTGAGCATTTTATGCTCTCCGCCGCGAAACCGGTTTTTTTAATCCGGACACAGAGTACTGCATGTACGACTCTGTGTCCGGATTATAAAACCCGGTTTCGCGGTGGAGAGCATAAAACGCTCACCGCCGCTCACGGCCGGACATCTTTCTCACCCATTCAAATGAATGGGTGAGAAAGACTCCTGCAGGTTTCCGTCTCCTGCTCTGTTTTATGCAGGAAACGGAAACCTGCAGAACGGACTCCTCGGCGCAGATGTGAACGAGCCCTTAGTTGGGGAAACAGGCGAGAATAAGATCAGATACAGAAAAGTTTCTTTTTTGAAAGAGTTGATATTTGGAATAAGCTTCCAACCGATGTGGTTGAAAAATCATCAATTCCATTTACTAAAACACACCTGGAATCCTGGAATATTCATATATCTATCTTAAATGAAAAATAATAAAGAAATATAAGGCAAATTAAAAAGACTATATATAGGGCCTGGGAAATCCTGGAAAAACTCTTAAATTGGCCATGTATTAGTTAAAAGTTCATCAAAATGGTTGACTTTAGACATTTTGGCCATCAATTGCTTAAAGAGGACCTTTCATCAGATTGGGCACAGGCAGTTCTATATACTGCTGGAAAGCTGACAGTGCGCCGAATTCAGCGCACTGTCGGCTTTCCCGATCTGTGCCCCAGGTAAACCGCTATCGGTCCCGGTACCGTAGCACTTTATAGTCAAAAGGGCGTTTCTGACAGTTAGCCAGGGACGCCCTTCTGCCCAGCAGCGCCTATCGCGCTGTACTGTGGACCAGGGAGGAACTCCCCCCTCCCGCTCCTGATAATACTCATCTATGGACGAGCTGTGTGAGCGCAATAGGTGCTGCTGGGCAGAAGGGCGTCCCTGGCTAAGTGTCAGAAACGTCCTTCTGACTGTAAAGCGCTACGGTACCAGGACCGATAGCGATTTACCCGGGGCACAGATCGGGAAAGCCGACAGTGCGCTGAATTCAGCGCACTGTCAGCTTCCCAGCAGTATATAGAACTGCCTGTGCCCAATCTAATGAAAGGTCCTCTTTAAGAAATTAACACAATGACTAATAACAAACTTATTTCTAAAAACACCACCGATCTATCCTGCTGAAGAATCACTGCCATTAGTTGGGTAAGGGAAAATATATCTTTGTACCATATTAGCCAGTGGATATGAAATATAAAGATTGAGTCCTCAGTAGTTGATACCTTTTCAATGGCTAACAAAAATGATGACAGATTGCAAGCTTTCGAGACTACTCAGCCTCTTCATCAGGCTGGTATAACACAATATCTGAAGGCAAGCATATTTATACACAAAAAAGGCACAGGAATCAAGTGACAGGTGATGGAAAGCAGTACACACACAAATAAATAAGTTAAAAAACAAATTATCATTTCAAAGGATGGCTCTCTGAGTTTATAGTCCCTTTGATTGGTGATGTGATGCCTAGCTCTTGTAGAAGGACATAAATCTATGTAACAGATTTAACCCCCTCTCGAATGTGTAAAGGTGGTCATGAGTTTATACTCCCATATTCTTCTGTCTCTCTTCGATTTGAAATTCCCCCTTAGAATCAGGATCTTCATGTCATAGATGATATTATGATTTTGATTGCAGACGCGTTTTGGCAAAGGGAGGTCCATTCTCTCTTCTGTAATCGTGTGGTGGTGTGTGTTCATCCACATTCTGAGTGTCTGTCCTGTCTCCCCTACATAGAGGCCCCCAGTACATTTGGTACATATTATTAAATACACCACATTAGGTGTGCTGCAGGTGAAGGTACCTGGGATCTTGTAGTCCTGATTAGAGTTGGGGATCTTTTTTTTGTCGGTAGTCACTATGTGCTGGCATGTTTTGCACTTCTTATGTCTGCACAGAAATGTTCCTGTTGTAGATGACAGTGAGCTCCTAATGATCATGTTTCTGGATTAGGTGGTTGTCTATAGCACAGGAGAGGGAGGTCTGGAAATATGGATTTTAGGCGGTCGTCTTTTTGCTATAGTGGATGTAGTTTGCATGTGAATCCTCTCAGCATCTCCAGGTGTGGGTTGTATGTGATGACCAGGGGCACACAATTGTTTCCCTGTTTGGTATTGTATTTTAAGAAATCCAGTCTTTGTATTCTGGTGGCCTTGGCTATTTGGTTTAACTGTTAGTTAAACGCTGCAGATTATTTTCTGTGATACGTGGACGGAATTAGCCAGAATCCCATCCATGTTGCAGGAACTGTAAAACGCTGCAGATTTTGCAGCGGTGTTTCCTCCACGACAAAATCACGTTTGCTTTTCGTGGGTCCTCGGACTTAAATAGGGCTAATCTTTTTGGAGATTTGCGTCGCTTCACATTGCTTCTCTATGTTATCAGGTTGCATTGCTTTACAACACACACAGGCTTCAGTGAATGGTGACAGCACTGTTAGGGTAAGTTCACATATGTAAGAATTCCATATTGCAAACCAGATCATTATTTTTCTACAATATCCATTGCAGAACTAACAAATCTATAGGATTTATATTGGTCATTTAATTAACCATGAAGCAGAACCCAGAGCTTAGTAAAGGTCAAGCACTTCATATGGGGAATCAATCTGTATCTGGTAGCTTCTTCTTAGTTTGATCAGCATCTGCCCACCTAAAAATATGTATGAATATAATTCGCATCTGATTCTGTTTCATGTACAATATACCATTGTGCTCTTTGTTACCAGTAATTTCTTAAAATTTCACACGTGTCTCAATAGTAATATTAACGCACAAATTACAGATTGTCATTTTCATTGTTAAACTTAGCAAAATGAATCTATTATTTCATATAGTATGTTCTGGGATTTATAAATCCAAATGTTAGGAATGAATTACTGATATTGATGTTGATTTTGTTTATACCACATGGCAAGCGGAAATGAGCAGATGTGTTGGACGCATCAAAATATTGGAGGACACATAAAGATAACAGCACCACATGGCAGCCACATGAATGTGCATGGAAACAATTATTGCCATTTGTGGTATATCCCAGTGCCAGTTCCCCTGCCCGGAAATGAATGAAATCATAAAGTTTAACAGCATTCATGTATTCTTTAACCCTTCAATAATCAAGCGAACATATTTCATACACATTTTTACATTTTCTCTTCCTATGCTATTTTATTCAATAAATTGTTTGTTTTTTTCATTATGTCACCATACACTTTCTGGAATATCTGCTATTAGGCTAAGGCCCCATGTAGTGAAACACAACTAAAAATGGATGCAAAAGAAAACGCAAAATTCTGCAGAATTTTTCATTGCATTTTTTTCTGCACTTTTATCTGGTTTTTATTCCCCTAGTAAATAAATAGGGATAAAAAAAAGTTGCAATTCCACAGCAAAATTAATAGGCTGAGGCTTTTGAAAACACAGCTTTTCCACTGTTTTATTCTGCAATGTGTGGTTGAGACTAATGAAATCCCATTCACTTTGTTGGTACTGTAAAACGTAGTGTTTTTGGAGCGCATTTCCACATAGCCGAAACAGCCATGTTCCCACAATGTGGTCTTAGCCTTAAAGAAACACTCAAGAAAAAAAGATGCTTTGGGCACATATTTGCTTGATTTTTTTTATCTTTGAAAAACAAATGTGAACATTGGAAGAACTCATAGGCTTCAAGGGAAAAGTTTTACGTGAAAAATATAAAATAACACCATAAAAATAGAACACACATACACAAATCTGTTAAAAAACTGAAGTGTAAATTGGCTCATACTCTTGAATGAGTCGGTGTTATATCACAGCAGTGTCTCCAGCATGGCAGAGGTGCTGGATCTTAACAAACATATATCAGACTATGGCTGAGGCCCCATATTGCGGAAACGCAGCTTTTTTTGTTGCAGATTTTGTTGCAGCTTTTTGAGTCAAAGCCAAGAGTGGCTACAAAAGAAATGGGAAATTTATAGAAAGCTCCTATATTTCTCTCTTCTGCTCAATCCAATCCTGGCTTTGGCTCAGAAAACCGCAACAGAATCTGCAACAAATAAAGCTGTGTTTCCACAACATGGTGCTTTAGCCTATATCAGTTTTTCCTATGGGCTGTTTTCCTTTTTCCTTTGCAACTAGGATCCCATTGATTCTTCAATAAGGCTGGGTTCACACAATGTATTTTGGCTCGTAATTTGGCACGTAGACATTGCGGGAGCTTTTGCGGCCCGTATACGCTCCCATTGATTTCAATTGGAGCGTGGAGCGTATACGTGGCGCTATTTTGCGCCATAGTATACGACCATTGACCCATAGTTATTTTGGTAACCAAAGCAATCAAAAAATAGTTAGGGGCGTTAAATTCAAGGTTGAAACCCTCTGGATGGTAAGGAGTTAATAACTAGCATACACCCTGGACATGATACAGGCTGACCATTTGTTACTTTTGCATTGGTTTCATTCAGATGACTTTAATTAGAAAGCAAGTATAGAAATGATGGTAAGAAAACAATGGCCATTCCTATCTGCTCCTTATCTGTCTACTTCCTCTTTATCTGCCAGATTAATGTTTGTGAGACAATCCTGCAGAGCTAGTTTTACGGCCACCTGTGGTAATGTGAGATGAACCTCTTTAATATCATGTTTTTAACATTGTAGAAAGAGAAGTAAATCATTTTGGAATGCTCTCGTGAGTCACCAGACCTGTCCCTACTGTAAGGTAGCTCCTCTGTTACAGAATGGTATGCCTTTAATGTACGACTTTCCACTTCAGCTTTGATTTATAACTCTTCATCTAGACAAATTCAATTCTTATTCTTATGTGTTTTGTTTTTAAGGGAAACTGAACTGAATTAAACTTGCAAGATAATATCTTTAGTTTTTTTTACAGCTGACAATAAACCTAAAGCTGTCAATCAAGTCAGTATCGAATACAGTCAATATAAGGAGCTTTATAGTTTACATGAATTAAAGGGATTCTTCACGATATGAAAAAGGGCTCTGCAGAAAAAGGACCACTTACCTACCGTATGTACCTACCAGCCATTCCTAAAATGTCATTGGAATTGGTATGAATTGTAATACCAGACACAGCCCATAGATGAAAGTCACGCTGTTACTGGGGAAAATGCAGTTATTTTTTTCTTATTGTGGACAATCCCTTAAAGAGCTCTTGATCATTTCTATGTTTAGTTCAAGCTTGTACATCCATTATATCATGGATTCTTAAGGTATTTAAACCACCCTGACTAAGTTTATGAAGGCATATGTTCAACAGTATGGATTGTGAATAGAGATGAGCGAGTAGTATTCGATCGAGTAAGTATTCGCTAGAATACTACAGTATTTGAAATACTCGTACACATTCGAATACTACTCCTATTCGCAGTAAAGATTCGATTCAGAGCCAGCATTGATTGGCTGAATTCTATACAGTGTATAGCATCCAGCCAATCAACACTGGTTCTGCAGCAGGCTCTTCTTTACTGGTCGGGAGAGCTGGCAGCTTTCGGTTATGCGGGAGCTGACTTTTTCTCATAGGAATGCATTGACCAGCGTTGATGGGCTGAATACTATACAGTGTACACTATTCGGCTAATCAACACTGGTTCTGCCGGAGGCTCGTCTGTGAGGAGGCAGAGTCTAAGATCGGACCACATCAGTCTCCATTGTGGTCCGATCTTAAATTCCGCCTCATCACGGACGAGCCTCTGGCAGAACTAGCGTTGATTGGCCGAATGCTGTACATTTTATAGCATTCAGCCAATCAATGCTGGTCAATGCATTCCTATGAGAAAAAGTCAGCTCCTGCATAACTGCAAGCTGCCAGCTCTCCCGACTAGAAAAGAAGAGCCTGCTGCAGAACCAGCGTTGATTGGCCAAATGCTATACACTGTATAGCATTCGGCCAATCAATGCTGGTTCTGCAGGACGAGTAAGTTCACATTAGCGCTTCCCTCCCGTCCGGAAGGAGTCCACAGGAGGACCCCCCCTCCGAACGGAATATCAGCGCAACTGCAAGCACTGTGCAGTTAAAGTGCACGAACACGTTATAGTCTATGGGGTTCGTGCACTTTAACTGCACAGCGCTCCTCCTAAACACTCTCCTCCTGCTACTCATGGACTTGGTAACTCTCCTTTAGTCAAATAGTGGTTTCCCCTGAAATTAGCATTTTTTCCCATAGACTGTAATGGGATTCGATATTCGATCGAGTAGTCAAATATTGAGGCTCTACTCGAAACGAATATCGAATCTCGAATATTTCACTACTCGCTCATCTCTAATTGTGAAATATGGTGACAAATTCTCTTTCTCTTTTTTATTTTTCTCCAGCAAGTTAGTGACATTACAGTTTATTTTTTGCAATGTAAGTTGTATTCAGGTGTTTCTATAGTACATTGCAGTCATTTGAATAACACTGAAAACTGACAAGTATCCTGCTAGGGCCTAGCTTTGGCAGGGCCTTGTAGAAGTACAATGAATGCAGAGCTGGTGTCTTCATTAGGCCCATGATTTACACAAAAACCCAACATTTTGTGGGACTACTGATAGAATGACAGATAGCATATGCTGCAGTTACTAATGAAAGGGGCATCTAAGGGCATAAATAGAAGGAATCGGAGCAGGTTGCAATCCCAACTGTTTCATTAGGGTGTCAGATGTATATTACAATTGAGTCCAACTGTTCATGGGACTGGTTTAGTTCCTTTAGTTGCATTTAAAATGATATATTTAAATTTCCTGGGCATTTATGGGTTCTTACTAGAGATGAGCGAACACTGTTCGGATCAGCTGATCCGAACAGCACGCACCCATAGAAATGAATGGAAGCACCTGTGACGCCGGCCGGACGCCGGAAAAGTCAGCATCACAGGTGCTTCCATTCATTTCTATGGGAGCGTGCTGTTCGGATCGGCTGATCCGAACAGTGTTCGCTCATTTCTAGTTCTTACTATTGACAGATTCTTATTATCAGCTATTCTTGGCTGCTTCTAGGGTAAGAAATATTTCATGCATTACATAGAGTCAAAAGCAAAAGGTTCCATACAATGTATATTGAAACTGGAATGAGAGCGGACATACACTGCTCTACCATCCCTACTGCTCAGTTTACAAAGCCTTCCGCTTCCTGCTCTGTACACTGCATAGATCCAGTGTTGGATGCTGAAAACAGGAGAGGTCATTAATTATCAATGAACAACTGAAGTCTGGGAAACCTTTTTATCCCCGAGTTACCAGCACCATAGATAGGGCTGGAACAGCATAATATTATTTTATTATAATACAGTAAATTCATTTTCTGCTATTTAAAAAGTTAGTTTGGACTATAAAGCAACAATGTAATGTTGTTTGTAACTTTACATTTCAGTTCTATCTAGGTTTAATATGTATTTACAACATTAAAAAATATATAAAGTTTGAAAACTGAAATTAGAAGTAAATCCAGGAAAACCTATAAAATATATATCTGGTACACTGTCGTCCTAACATCTCAGTTTTTAAGTCTCCAGTAACATTTCAAGGTTGTCTTCTGTCTCAGTGGAAACAATTAAGTCAACATTAGCTGAGTGACAAGCGAGAGATTTATATGCGTCATACACATTCTTGAAAACTTTGCAGTGTACTTCATGTTCCAAGAGTCTGAAAATAAAATAAAAACATTGTAACACAAAACAGAAAAACACATCTTGATTATAATGTTTCTCATACTTTCACCCTTAATAACCTACTCAAGACCTTTGAAAGTTGCACATCCTACTTTGATTGTGACACACCAAATTTTACATACAATTTGTAGGTAGAAAGCCAAGCAAATTATGTCATGCTTTGGTTTCTACAACCCAAATCCAAAATTCTTTCCAATAAATCAGATACTTTTTGCATTCACGTGGTGATACATCCCTTTCTCTCTATACTCATGCTGCACACAATAGGGCTGATGTATATTCTGTTTGTACCATTATCCTAGTACAAGTTTCCTATTTTGCATCAGTGCACCTATTGTGTCCTTTAAAAAGTGGCAAGATTTTTGCATAAGCAAAAATGCTTTAAAAATGTAACAAAAATCCTTTGTGAAATCTGATGCTCTCAATCTAAAAAATGCAACAAATTTATGAACCAGTGTGAGACATCAGTAAAAAATATGCCAAGTCAGAAAAGTATCCTAAAAAAATATCACAAAAGCTATAAAGCCCTTATCAGATAATTTGAATATGAGTAAAGTCCTGAAAATGGTGCTGCAATGCAGAATAAGGAAGGAATCTTTGGAAAGTGTTGAAGCTTCCCTAAAAGATACTGTCATTAGTTTGATATTGATTTCCCTACTGACTGACAGCATTTAGATCGGTCATCAATAATAGCTCGGTGAAAGTCCAACATCAAAATCAACCAATATGAGCAGCCACTAGCACAGAACTGCACAATGAATGGAGGATATATCAGACAGCTCTATATATTGTGTTGTGGTTTTGCTTGGCTCCTGCAGGTCAGGTTCCTCACCAATCTAATATTGATGGCAAGGATGAGTCATCAGTATCTAAAAGCTAAAGAACCCTATAAATCTTTTAATATTATTAGATGTATATAGTCTGAATCCACTGATTTTGGCTTATCCATCTAATGCATATAGGGATGTTCCAATGTTTCCCAGTGGCTGAGATAAGATCCTACTAGAAGTGTGTGCAAAAGCTCCTGGCCTTCTCCAGGGTCAACTCAACTGCATTGCTAGACTGAGCCAAGAGTGCATGTGTGTGGGGATGGCAGATGACATATCTGGAGGACCTGTCCTGTCAGGCATTACACAGAAAACCCATTGATTTGAAAAGGCATTATTGTATGTGATGCCTAACTTTCGCAGTGTTGGCACTGCAAGGAAATGAAATATTTACTGTCAGGTTGACGGCTGCAGGGTTACCTAACAAAAAAGATAGCTTATTGTGAAAAAACTCTTCAAACAAATTGGAATTTTCCAAAGTAGAGAACCCTTTCAAGATGAAATTTAGTCTTCACCTGTAATATTACTAGATACATATTGATATACCACACACCGCTCTTTAGATTAACCAAACATGTTAGTTCTTTGTGTTTTTGTATTATTGTATTATTAAATATATTTCCATGGAATTAGTCACTATATTTTTGTTGAAACAGATATTTTATTGTGTAAGATATTTCTATTTACAGACAATGGTTATGCTTTCTATATCAGTTGCATGTTTTATCAATGGTATGACAATGGCATTAGTCCCGCTGGTGCATACAGTCCATCTGTTCATGTCTTTCATTGTGTACTTATGTCTTTATTTCTGGAACATCTTTGATTACTTTGATGTTTTATTGTTAAACTGGATTAATATGAATTATAATATACCATTATTGCAAATTTCAATCCATTAGGATGTGTTTGTGGATGTCCTTATTAGATATTTTGCTTGTAACAATTGACATCATGAAGCCAGAGCGAAGGATAAAAAGATGAACCGCATACAGGATAGCATGGAAGACCAATTTTAACATTATGACACAAAATTAAAGAGGAAGGAAATAAAAAGAGATCAGTGGATGTAATTATTTTAATTGGAGAGCACTGCAGTCTGTCTCGTCTACTTTCTGCAGTCTTCCATTTGATATAAAATGGTTTTTGTAAATCAAGCCCGTATGAAAGCAATCATAGGCAAGAGAGCTAAGTGAAACCAACAATAATCAGGACAGGAAGCCTAGTTTCCTTTAATGATTCCAGTGGAAAAACTCAAGTGTTCATACTGATAATGAATATCTGCATCTCCGACAATGTCTAATGGTTATCCATGTTTGGTGATTTGATTTGATGAAAGTTAAATACCATGTGGAAATGGGAAATATCATATTATTCTACCTGTTCATCTTTTCAAAATAGGCAAGATATATACGTACATAACTAGACGTAATACATAATATACTCCTTCTTCCCAAATTTGTCTGTTTCTACCAGTATTTATGTAAACTGATGTCATCTTTTAGTAAAGGTTAGGTTCCTACTTTTCATAAAAGCAGCAGAAAAAAATCACTGTGTTCTACAGTACCAGCAAAGTCAATGAGATTTTAGTAAAAATTTAAATTTAGTTGTTTTTTTTTTTTTTAAAAAAAGGTAAAAATCCATAAGGGTGACACCAGGTCAGAAATACAAAATGTATGGATGAGAAGACTTACAGAGACATGTTGGTAGTGAATAGCACAAGACGAGACACACAAAGGGAAAGACCTACGCGTTTCAAAGCTTTAGCTTCTTAATCATTTCAGAAAAAAGAGCTGCGGAAAAGTGGCAATTTCAAAAAACATGTGAGTTATTGAAAAAGCACAGTATGTTCATTTTAGCTGCGGAGCAATGGCACAGATGACATTACATTCATCCATCTATGCCTACAGCTCCCCAATATAACTTGATAAAGGCTATTGAGAGTCAAAATGTTGTTTGTTGGAATCTGCATGAGGGCAACAGAAATAGCAGTTTTTATCTCCATTATCAGGCCGTATATATTATATATGCGGTGTATCATATCATTAATACACTTTGTGAATACTCATACATTCAATTGGAGTGCCAAAGTTTCTCTACTCTGTCCTTAATGTACCATGTCACACTGCAAAATATGTTTGTGAATGGTGTGATTAACATACAAATGAGATTAAGGCTAAGGCTCCACATTGCAGAAACGCAGCTTTTTTTGTTGCAGATTTTGTATTTTTGACCCAAAGCCATGACTGGATTGATCAGAAGGTAGAAATGTAAGATCTTCTTGTATATTTCCCATGTCTATAGTAGTCATTCTTGGCTTTGGCTCAAAAAACTGCAACAAAATCCGCAACAAAAGGCCTGAAATGTGGGGCCTCAGCCTAAGGCTTCAACTTGGATTCTATATTCCCCAATTCTCAGGTATGAGGTACTTAAAAAAAAAAAAAAAAAAGACATGGCTAGTCCATGGAGACACCACATTGCAACTTACTGGACTTAACGGATCTGCTGCTAACCTCTTGATGACAATATATTGTCGAATCTCTTTGGAGGTCTTGTGGAGTCTACCGCTAAGCTGTTTTATTGGCACAAAGAGGACGTACGCAATTTCAGTGGTTTTATTGTTATGGATTTCAGTGCATGGACAATCATTAGCTGTGTGCTGTATCTTATATTATTATTATTATTATTATTATTATTATTATTATTATTATTATTATTTAAAGTTGTGTTTCCATTGAAAAATCTAACTTTTAGTATGAGAGTACATGCTGAAAATATTTATTTAGCTAACCTTACACTAGAAAACAATATTTTTCCTAACAATTCATTTGTACATGTACTTTCTGGATTTGCACCATTAATCTCCCATTTGTTATTGTCAGTTCAACTACTTGGTCTGGTTGAATATTAAAATTGATGATGAAATAGTTTGTTGTATTTCCACTTTGTCTTGTGTTGAATGCATTTGTTGCATTGTCTTCTGCCTGCTTGTACTACAGTATATTGATTTTAACACAATACTTGTAAACTACTCATGACATGTAAAGCTGGGTGCTACGTGTTTAAGTGACTTTTATCCAAATCTAATTTTTTCAGATATTGACAAAGATAAAAAAAGAACAAAAACAATGATTACAAAAAAAAAATCTACGGTTTTAATAATTGTAATGTGAATGAAAAGGAACAGAAAAACAGAAGAGCATTTCATACTTTTTGTTCATAATATCAAGTGACAAATAAGAGAAATAATCAGGAAATCAACAAGTTTCAACCATGGGCAAATATGCCGTATATACTCGAGTATAAGCCGACCCGAATACAAGCCAAGGCTCCTAATTTTACCGCAAAACAATGGGAAAACTTATTGACTCGAGTATAAGCCGAGGGGGAGGGGGGGTATGCAGCAGCTACTGGAAAATTTCAAAAATTAAAATGGTTGAAGTTTTTGGGTGCAGTAGTTGCTGGGTGATGGGAAAGGGGAGGGGGTGTTTTGGTTGTCTGTCCCCTTCCCTGACATTCCCAGAATTCAGTCTGGCTGAATATAGGGTATCTGCAGTGTTCCTATTAACCCATTCCCGACGGAACAGGAACACGACAGATACCCTATATTCAGTAGACCGGGCACTTTCAGACACAGGGATACCTAATGTGTATGTGTTTCCTAGTCATTTTCTACTTTTGTGTTTATTCTAGGGAAAGGAGTGATTTAGAAGTTAGATTTTTTTTTTTAATCTTTATTTATTTATTTATTTTTTGCACAATGTTATGGGAGAGACTATACATTAATATTGTGGCTGGTCATAGACCCCCCCCCCCCCTCCTAAAAAAAAAATAAAAAAAATTGCTGACTCGAGTATAAGCCGAGGGGGGCTTTTTTAGCACAAAAACTGGGCTGAAAAATTCAGCTTATACTCGAGTATATACGGGTAATAGATTTTTAGATATTTTTACAGGAATTCTTCACTTCTTAATCTGGCACCAATGTGACCAGATAGGTGCTGGATTCACAAGCATCATGGATTATCAAACAGCTATAGAAATGTATATTAAAATAATGGGGAAAAAATCATTAGAAGATATCAAGATTTTGATAATATTAATAACAATGAAATAACTGCTCAATGTTCTCCTTCATATCATGTGAAAGTTAACGTTATGCAGAACAGGTAGTTCAGGAAACAAGTGCTGGAATATAATTTTTTTGCATTATTGGATGGTGAATAAGGCCAGAGACACACTAAGCAAAATCACTGTGGATGGTGATTTATATTGGCAGCATAGTCAATCTAGCCACATGTCAATCATTTCTGTAGGTTTCACATATGGATTTCATCCATTGCAATAAAAAGATTGAAATCTACAGTAGGAGTTGCAGAAAAATCTGCAGATGAGCCACAACATATCCGACTGACTTCAGCTGAGGCCCGCATGGCGCAAACATCGCAGTTTGGTTGTAGCAAAAACCAGAGTGTTTTACAGTCACTGCAAATTGGATGAGATTCCAGTGAATCCCATCCATGCGTTGCAGAAAAATACATGCAGGGGAAATGCTGCAATTTCCAAAACCATCGCAGTTTTGGGATTCCAGAATCCCATTCACTTTACAGGTACAGAGACTCTACAGCAGCAAAAATGCAGCATTTTCATGAAGTTCAGCCTAAGCCTAAGGCCCCATGTAGCAGGCCACAGCAAAAAAGCGTTGTGGGAAAAACTGTAGCAGCAACGCATTGCAGTATTTCCTGCATCGCTTTTCAAAGTCTGCAGAGTTTTCCTCTGTGAATATTCTGCTTTTATTATGCCTATAGAGAAACTGCCAGCATTTCCATAGATATAATTGACATGCTGCGATATCCAAAACCGCAAAGGTTTTAGAAATCACAGAATTTCCGCTGCACATATTTTTCTGCAATGTGTGGATGGGTTTCGCTAAATTACTCAGCTAAAATGAACATGCTGCGTTTTTCAAGAACAAATGCATTTTTGAGCGAGGTTTTTTCACAGCTTTTTTTCTGCAATGTGTGGATAATATTAAATAAAATCTCATTAGCTTTGACATCAACTGTAAAATTAACTTTTTTTGTTCTTCGTTTCTGCGATGTCCAGACATTTAGCTGCATTTTTGTTGCGTGCATAGATAGCCTAAGGCTGAGGCCCCACTTGGCAAAAATGCCGTGTTTTACAGTCAGGGCAAAGTAGATGGGATTCTAGCCAATTCCATGCCCATTTTGTGGTAAAAACCAAGGTGCACACACGCTGCAAATTCCAAAACTGGTGTGGTTTTGGAAATCGGAGCATGTCCGTTATACGAGGGGCGCCTGAAAAGTTTGCAGCCCACCTAAGAAATCTTTTTCACATGGTTTTGCAATGCAATATGTTATTTAGTTATTTGAAAGGTCTCATGAGCAATCTGGATGTATTTTGATTTTTTTTGTTTCATGTACAGCATTTTAAAGTTAGGTAGTGAAGCTGAAATTTGGAAATGGAGATGTTGGCAAAGCTAGCAGTCATTTTGCAGTCAAAGGCTGCAATTCACTCCTGTGGTTTCCAACTGCTTCAGCACCCACCCTATTCCCCTGATATGGCTCCCTCAAACTACTACCTATTCCCACAGATGAAAAGGCACCTTGGTGGAAGTTGTTTTCCTGATGAAGCCGTCATGGCCGTCATAAAGGACTTTTTGGAGTAGCAGGACAGAATGTTCTACCACAGTGGAATAATGAACTCCAAGAGCGATGGCTTACATGTGTGACCCTCAAAGGAGACTATGTAGAGAACTGCAAAATTTCAACCAAGAGTCACTATTTCTGGGTTGGGCCATGAACTTGGAAATGCCAGCGGTTTTCCTGAAACAGAAAGACTGCAGAGGAATTTTTTTTTTTTTCTTCTTTTTTTTTTTTAAATGTAGATTGTGAGCCCCACATAGAGCTCACAATGTACATTTTTCCCTATCAGTATGTCTTTTTTTGGAATATGGGATGGAAATCCATGCAAACACGGGGAGAACATACAAACTCCTTGCAGATGGTTTTTTGCCCTTGGCGGGATTTGAACACCAGGACTCCAGCGCTGCAAGGCTGCAGTGCTAACCACTGAGCCACCGTGTGGCCCCAGGAAATTTTATGACTTTCTGTCTATAGTGCTGCGGGAAGAATCGTGATGTGTTGCAGCCGCGGTTTTTCCTGCAGCGCTTTTTTGTGGTGGGACGCCACATAGGGCCTTAGCCAAAAAGTAATTTTACTATAGAAAAATTATGGCTAAAACAGCATACCATGTTATTAAAATAACAGTAACTTCAGTGGCGTAACTAGGAATGGCGGGGCCCCGTGGCGAACTTTTGACATGCCCCCCCCCCCCCCCCCCCGACTGACATCGACGCCGAAGACCTCGACCGATCCCCTCCTACGCATTTCTGCGCGTTTTATTATGCCCAATAGTGGCCCCTTAGCACAGTATTATCCCCCATAGTGGCCCCTGCACACAGTATTATGTCCCTTAGTGGCCCCTACACACAGTATTATCCCCAATAGTGGCCCCTCCATACAGTATTATGTCCCTTAGTGGCCCCTGAAAACAGTATTATCCCCCATAGTTGCCCCTGCACACAGTACTATGTCCCACTGTGGACACCCATAAACAATTATTATACTCTATATATCTTTTCAGACCCCAGAGTATAATAATCGGAGACCCGGGGGAATAAAAACATAAAAAACTACTGTTACTTACCTGTCCCCTGGCTCCTACGCGGTCTTCTCCGCTGCCTTCTGCACTGCTGTCCTTGTTCAATGACGTCGGACGTCACATGACCCGGGACGCAGGTCGGGTTCATGTGACGTCAGAGACGTCAGGAAGGAGGCCTGGCAGGATCGTGGAGAGGTAAGTAACATTTTTTTTATGTTTCTTACCTCTACTGGTCTGCCAATCATTATATTCGAGGGTCCGAAAAGACCCCCGAGTATAATGATAGCAGTGTTAGTGGCTGTCACCGGGCCCCCAATGTCCCGGGCCCTGTGGCAGCTCCCTCCGCTGCTATGGCGGTACTTACACCACTGAGTACCTTACTAATGTAATGTCCCTCCCTTTCTAACAGTTCCTGGTTCCCTGACAATCTCTGTGCTTCCTGCACAGACAGGTAACCATTGCAATGACTGGCCACAACATTCACATGTCTGTACCAGAACATCATGGTTGGAGCAGAAAGTATAGAAGCCAGCAGGGGACCAAGAAACACTGCAATGGGAGTGTCCGGGGTCCATAAGGTGAAAATGACTTCTTTTCTTATTTTATAACAACCAAAACTGGTTTGCACTTTAGGGCTCGTTCACATCTGCGCCCGGTCTCCGTTCATATAGGTTTCCGTTTCCTGCACAAAACAGAGAAGGAGACAGAAAGCTGCAGGAGTCTCTCACCCATTCATTTGAATGGGTTTGAAAGATGTCCGGCCGTGAGCACCGGTGAGCGTTTTATGCTTTCCGCTGCGAAACCGATTTTTTAAAATCGGACACAGAGTCGGACATGCAGTATTCTGTGTCCGATTTAAAAAAAACGGTTTTGCGGCAGAGCGCATAAAACGCTCACCGGCGTACATGGCCGGACCCGGTCTGACAGCTTTCCGTCTTCTGCATGCACAAGACGGAAAGCTGAGAACGGAACACTGAGCGGTAGTATGAACCTAGCGTCATCTATCCAGGCTGGACACCTCCATTAGCACACCAGGTGTAAAGCATTTATAAAAGGTGCGCCTAATCTCTGCTCCCGAATAATCCTATGTGCTATCTGCCATGTATCCAGCCAACCATGTCACATCATATAGTGAGAGGAAACTATGGGAGAGATTTTATGTGGCAAATGGGAGATGTAAAATGTAATGCAGCATTATCTCATTATGAATGACTCATTCTTCTTAATACAGATCTATTACCTCAAAAGAATGAGATAAAGCAATGTTGTAATCCATTACAGTACCACATATAAACACCATAGAAATACAGCAGTTAAACAATGACAAAGGTGTGGGTTTTGCTCATGACTGAGGCTGAAATAGGAGTACAAAGTAATAAAAACACGTCATAATTCAAGCTGTACCTATTAAATAATATATTATCAAAGCAAAGTCTATAATATCTCCTGACACAATAGAGGAAGGCTCTGCCGGCAGTATACAGCACCTAACACTGCTTAATGCCAGAGCAATATACTGACAAGATACCTCAAGCTTGTCTGGACAGGGGCAATCTCGTGTATTATTCCAATAGTTTATAAAGGAGACAAGCCTCCTCATGGGCTTATCGCATGTAGCAGCTAGTACCTGCTTGGGGATGGTGTCATTTCATGAATCTGATTTAACAGGGTGTGGACCAAAGCAGATTGTTTAAGGTGAAAGATTTTGTAAGGGAACAACTTTGCGGTTGTTTGGGTGAGACATTCTTCATTATAGAACACAGGACAAGTAGTGAGTAATTCCAGTGTCTGGAGGAGCCGGTATTATCTTATATAGCATGCCTCTTCATAACCTCACTTACCTTTTATGTGCCTAGTAAGTACAATGGAATGAAGGTGAGGAAAGGCAGACAAAGACCCTGTGTACAGGGAGAATTGCTCTATAGTATACACCATATAGAAGTCTGGATTTAGGGTTCATTTATATGTGATTTCAGTTTAGTGGGTTGCAATAATATGTATCTTTTTAGATATTATTGAATAGATTATGGGTATGATTCTGTTGGATGTTCTATGCAGTCAAATCACTTCCCTTACTAATATTTGTATAGGGGCATCACCCTTACTCCCCATTCACATCTGCATTTGTATTACATCCGGGGAAGTCCGCATGGAGACCCCCCGAATGGAATACCAAACGCAATTGCAAGCGCTGTGCAGTAAAAGCACACAGATCCCCATAGACTATAATGGGGTCCATGTTCTTGCTGCCAGATCATTATAGTCTATGGGGTCCATGTGCTTTTACTGCACAGTGCTTGCAATTGCGTTTGGTATTCCGTTCGGGAGGTCCCCATGCGGACTCTCCCGGATGGAATACAAACGTAGATATGAACAAGGGGTTAGAATATCAGAATATCAGTATAACCGCAGCAGTCTGACGTGGACAGGAGTATGGATGCAGCTGAGCAGTCTACGTTGTTTCCATAAATCTCCTAGAAGTAAACAGTTATAAAGGAAATAGTGAGTACAGTGATGTGTAGCACACTGTTTCTGAATAGGACTTACAGAAACTATGCTACACGGTTTCTTTAAGTACGATACACTTCTATGGGTTTTACGGGAACAACGTAGAACAGGCTGTTGAGCTGAATCCTTATTCCCAGCCACCTCTGGCTCCAGCAGACAGACAGGTATT
This sequence comes from Leptodactylus fuscus, assembly GCF_031893055.1. Taxonomy (NCBI): domain Eukaryota; kingdom Metazoa; phylum Chordata; class Amphibia; order Anura; family Leptodactylidae; genus Leptodactylus; species Leptodactylus fuscus. The sequence continues at coordinate 91,619,817 of NC_134268.1, read as the reverse complement.
CCAGTTTCAGCCACGAAAGGCTTACATGGGAACTAGAAAAAATGATTCTTCTTTTAAATACTGCACCTTTCTCCCATTCACCCTTTTGCCACTGTTGAATTCGCCTTTACGCAATTTGCGACATAGAAAATACAGCGCAATCTGCAGCAACATGTCAGAGAGCAGGAGGAGGTGAACAGGTTAACAAACAGTTCTGTGGGAAAGATTCATTCTAAGGCCTTATTCACACATCAGTTTTATCAATGTTTTCCACAATGTTAGATGAATGTTTTGATTTTATTGTTATGTTATGTCAGTGGTTCATCCATTTTTTTGTGAAGATTTTTTTTTGTAGTTTTTGTAGTTTGATGGTGCTTTGTATGCTCTCCACTTATTTCACTGACCCATAGATTTTAATGGGCACTAGTGATTCTTAAAATGGACCAAAGAGAACATTTTTATTTTTATAGTGTGTCCGAATTATGTCTGCAAATTCTGTCATGTATGTGAAAAACAGATGTGTGCATAAGGAATAACTTGTATTTTATTCAATAAATGCCCACTCATTTTGAGCTTAGTGGTCAATTGGGCAGTCCTACTCATGACAGACAGCAAACTCCAGGGAAGGCCAGTCAGTCACAAAGGGGGGATGTCCACAAAACTACTAAACTCACAATGGACACGGTTCTGCTCAGCTACTCCTGTTCTATAACATGATGCAGATGGCACTGCTTTTGTAGCGGGTCTTTAATCATTTCTACATAGTATCAGTGCCTGTCCTTATCCATATTCGCACTATCTGCATTGGATCAATAGGATGAGAAAAAGTCGTAGACACAGGGAAAGTAGAGTATCAGAGATTTCTATTCTATGCGGACCCTAAATATACAGTACCTCTACTAGATCCCTTCATTCCATTACCCTCGTAATATAAGTGCTACGCGTTTCTACTGAGTATGTTCATGCCTGGTCTCTTCTGCTTGTATAAATATAGAAAAGTTTTAATCATAAAAAAATTAAATATTTTAACCATCATTTTAGGCGGATTTCTATATAGTAAATTACTCTTATTTCAGAATAATCTATAATCATATTCCAGAGTTATTATTATGTTTAGAGTCATTTCTACCATCTGGATCTATTAGAAAAGATATTAATTATCTCAACAATCTATGAATACCAGAGATTTGCTACATTTCCAACTTTCACTGGTGTTTCCACTATATAGTTTTGTTTTGATGTTTTAATTGGATTTTTATAGCAGTTATAGATTTTTTTTTTTTGTAATTTAAATCAACCTTGGTCTCTTTGTGATTTCCCAATCATGCAGTGCCAGCATGGGACCCTTTTAGATACCGCTAGCAGCACTCCTATCTAATTAATATATCTAATTAAAAATAACCTTTTGTTAATCAACATATAGCAGTTAAAGAGTGTGCCGCTATACACAATACACAATAATGCCAAACCACTGCTCTAGTTAAATGAGTCACTAGGACAAGGAACCTACCTGCAGCTGCATCATGCAATATATCTATTAGGAAGCTCATGCATGCTCCGGAATATCATATACCTTCTATTAGAAGTGATATTTCTCATATATTAACACTATACTGTGCCTCAGTATGTGGTGTCAATGAAAGAACTTCTGTACCTGTGTGATACAAATGCCAAATACTGCCCTTTTGTGCACATTGGCCATTAATGCAGGCTAAGGGGCCATTCACCCTTACGTCCCTGTGTCCCCTTTGTCAGTCCGCCGGGTTTCCGTCCTATTCCCCAGAGAAACTACATAGGCGACGGCTATGTAGACCACTGTCAGGGTGGTCTCAATGAGACCATTTAAGTATATTGGATGGTAGTTAGATTTAAAGATTGACTACCATCCAATATACTTAAATGGTCCCAATGAGACCACCCTGACACGGCGGTCAGTTTTAAATCCCATTCATTTGAATGGGATTATGTATACAGGTTGTTCCAAAGAGGATATCTACTATTTTATCTATCAAAAAAATTGTATAAACCTATATTAAGTCAATGGGAGCTATTACAAAATGAATTCTAATGGATCTATCATGTCCATTTAAGATACTGAGGTATCTTAACAACTAAACTGATACCAAAGTGAGCAAAGCTATAAAGCGATTGAGTATCTTCTAATATGTTCTCATATGCCTCTCCTGGCACACTGAGCTAATACATTAGTAATTCTGCATTAATTGTTTATACAACTGAAAGGTAGAAAGCAGCCTATACACATTAATGGGACAGACCAACCATCTAATAAGGACCCATTTGGAGGTAAGGATTGGCCTTGTGGATTTTAACTGACCAATCTTTTTGTTCATAGTGATATAAGTCACCATACGAGTAGCCTGCGAGTGTTTTATTCTCCTTCTTATTCAGTATAAATGCACTGCCTGATCAAAGCTTAGAGTTCCTAGATAGCGGCAACATAGTTAAAAACTTACCCAGTCAACAGATACAGTCCTATGAAAAAGTTTGGGCACCCCTATTAATCTTAATCATTTTTAGTTCTAAATATTTTGGTGTTTGCAACAGCCATTTCAGTTTGATATATCTAATAACTGATGGACACAGTAATATTTCAGGATTGAAATGAGGTTTATTGTACTAACAGAAAATGCGCAATATGCATTAAACCAAAATTTGACCGGTGCAAAAGTATGGGCACCTCAACAGAAAAGTGACATTAATATTTAGTACATCCTCCTTTTGCAAAGATAACAGCCTCTAGTCGCTTCCTGTAGCTTTTAATCAGTTCCTGGATCCTGGATGAAGGTATTTTGGACCATTTCTTTCTACAAAACAATTCAAGTTCAGTTAAGTTTGATGGTCGCCGAGCATGGACAGCCCGCTCTCAAATGATCTGAAAACAAAGATTGTTCAACATAGTTGTTCAGGGGAAGGATACAAAACGTTGTCTCAGAGATTTAACCTGTCAGTTTCCACTGTGAGGAACATAGTAAGGAAATGGAAGAGCACAGGGACAGTTCTTGTTAAGCCCAGAAGTGGCAGGCCAAGAAAAATATCAGAAAGGCAGAGAAGAAGAATGGTGAGAACAGTCAAGGACAATCCACAGACCACCTCCAAAGAGCTGCAGCATCATCTTGCTGCAGATGGTGTCACTGTGCATCGGTCAACAATACAGCGCACTTTGCACAAGGAGAAGCTGTATGAGAGAGTGATGAGAAAGAAGCCGTTTCTGCACGTACGCCACAAATAGAGTTGCCTGAGGTATGCAAAAACACATTTGGACAAGGCAGCTTCATTTTGGAAACAAAAATTGAGTTGTTTGGTTATAAAAAAAGGCGTTATGCATGGCGTCCAAAAAGAAACAGCATTCCAAGAAAAACACATGCTACCCACTGTAAAATTTGGTGGAGGTTCCATCATGCTTTGGGGCTGTGTGGCCAATGCCGGCATCGGGAATCTTGTTAAAGTTGAGGGTCGCATGGATTCCACTCAGTATCAGCAGATTCTTGAGAATAATGTTCAAGAATCAGTGACGAAGTTGAAGTTACGCCGGGGATGGATATTTCAGCAAGACAATGATCCAAAACACCGCTCCAAATCCTCAGGCATTCATGCAGAGGAACAATTACAATGTTCTGGAATGGCCATCCCAGTCCCCAGACCTGAATATCATTGAACATCTGTGGGATGATTTGAAGCGGGCTGTCCATGCTCGGCGACCATCTAACTTAACTGAACTTGAATTGTTTGTCCAAAATACCTTTATCCAGGATCCAGGAACTGATTAAAAGCTACAGGAAGCGACTAGAGGCTGTTATCTTTGCAAAAGGAGGATCTACTAAATATTAATGTCACTTTTCTGTTGAGGTGCCCATACTTTTGCACCGGTCAAATTTTGGTTTAATGCATATTGCACATTTTCTGTTAGTACAATAAACCTCATTTCAATCCTGAAATATTACTGTGTCCATCAGTTATTAGATATATCAAACTGAAATGGCTGTTGCAAATACCAAAATATTTAGAACTAAAAATGATTAAGATTAATAGGGGTGCCCAAACTTTTTCATAGGACTGTATTTCTCCTAACAGTCCCCCATACACAGCATGTTTAGACTGTATGTTGCAATCCATCTGATTGATAACTCTCTCTCCAAAAATCTTCTGTCAGGGTCTTCTTGGACAGTAGATGGTTGCCCAATCCTGCAGACATCAGTAGAGTCAGCTGGGATTAATATAATTTGTATGAGCAGTTTTAGCCATGTCGGTCAAAGGTACAGACATCATTGTTTGTCAAAATAGAACTCTTACTTTAAGAAAAATAACAGGTTATTGCACTCATTGCATATATTTCTAAATTTGGTAGTGGTCGCTGATAAATACAGAACATCCAATCTCATAAAAAAGATAAAACATTTTTGCTACCTATACATAAAAAAAATTCCATCCCTGATATCTGAGTTTATAAAAGCTAGCACACGGACTAGAGGTGAGCACACCAACTTCTCATGAGCCAGGTTTGACCCAAACATTACAATTTTTCAGGTTTTTAACAAAACCAAAGAAATGGCGATTTGTCTCAGATTAACTAAAATGGACACCACCATTTGTAAAAGACAGACATGTCTGTGAGTCACTGTGACATTCTAGTGTCACCTAATATCAGCTGACAGCCTCTCATCCAATAGTCAGTGGTAGGGTGGTAGGTGGACACAATACAGGACTGATGTCATTTACAGTCCAATTAGTGAAAAATATTTTAAGGTTTTTTTGAGCAAGCATTTATTTTTTTTGAGGGGGGGGGGCAGTTAACAATAAGTAAAATGTGCTGACTTTGACCATGAGATTAACAGTATTGGCTTTGTCTTAATATACATATCTTTGGGATGGTGGTTTGTCACATTGCTGTACTGGCGGCATAGTATGTGCTATCGGACCCTATGCTGTTACTATAATTGTACATGTTATTCCTTCATCTATCAGGATTATGTTGCCTACTGGTTTTTCAGTTGTTTTACTTATTGTTGACTGGCTTCCCAATAGTCTCCGTTTGTATCTTTTGTATTTCCTGCTCTGTGGGGCTGTCTTTCTTCAGTTACTTGGTAACAAGATGCTTTAATCCTTTGACACGCCCAACTGATGATGATAGAGGCGTGCGATCGCACTGCTTGGCGCCCCGTTGAGAGGTGTGATCGAGGGGAGCAGTTTGACCCCACTATAGTCCTATTTAAGAGCGGGCAGCAGCAGACATGGCGTTGGCCTCTATGAAGTACCAGGACCTACCATCAGGGTCCTGGGAATTGCAGCTTTGACTGCAATCTATACTATTCTAGGGTGTATTAAGTCTCCTGATGAACTAGGGCACACTAGTGAAATGCATAGAGACACTGTTAGACTCATTTGCACATGCCTTTGTGTAGGAATCATCATCATTAGGTTCGTGAGCCTCAAGTGCAGGCTGGCCGGTTGTATTTTATCAGCTGAGTGACTCTGTTAGCTCCGCCGAGACTAAAAATCTTATTGTGTTGGTCTGCCATATGTTACTAACTGGGCGACCACTGCATCTTACCGGAACTTTATTATTAAGTCACGTGAAATTACTGACCCGCAGTTATCATACACTGGAGCCCCAATCATGGGCAGTTTTAGTGCATGCTGCTGAGTATTGCGGTTTATGTACTTTGAGTCAGCTCATGTTCATGTTTTCTAGTCCACCCCTACCCTTGTCTCACACCCCTCACTACAGTGCAGTCCGCATTATATAAGCAATTTGTGGTCATGCCTGTTCTATTATAACACCCACTTATCACATGTTAGGTAAAAGGGTTACATGAGGTAGAGGGCTGTTTTGGAGGGGGGGTTTGTAACTCATGGTGTGTGCTGCACTATACAAATCTAACTTCAGCAGTCACCTATGTGGATTAACGTGGATTAATCAAACTTTTTTCCCCCATCCACTCCCCCTCTCCCTTCTCCGCAGCACTTGCTCCTAGATTTGTTGATAGTAAGTCAGCAGTATTTGATGTAAGCTGGTGAGTATATGACCTTAGGGGGCTGCTTTATCGTCCACTCTTGTTTTAAAATAATTAATAAAATATTTTACCCTTCTAGTTGTTTTGAGGGCACCTATTGTGTATATTTCTGTATTTTTGGTAGCCCTTTATCCAATATAAATATATTTCTAGTTTAATACTCGGCACTTCGGCCTATGCTTCATGGCCACTCATTAGTGCCAGGGACCATGTGGGGGTGGGATGCAAAACTTAATAAAAGTTACCTTTTTCTTCAACAATATTATCACTTCTGAAGAAACTCAGTTTAGTGGAAATGCGTCAGCTGTAGCTATATGGGCAGTAATACAGATGCCTAGAGCCTTAGCTATGCCTTAAACAATGGCAAGGTGGACCCATTACAAAGATAATGAGCATTAACTGGCTTTCCTGTTAGGGCTCTATGATCTATGTGATATCGGTTTATTTGGAAACCATTTTTGACCCAGTTTGTGTTATGATAGCTCCCATGTGCAAATCAACACAGAGTGCATTTGATATACCACTGACCAGACATATGGGCTTATTGGTTACCTGCGCATAGTGATATAGGTCTCAATATTTATGAGCATATGTATTTTTAGACTGGGTGTGTATTAAGAGGGAAACCTACACAATATTAAGGGATTTATTCCCAAAGATTTGGTTAACTTACTTTTTCCCACTTTCTTGTGAAGGTTTTTAAAAAATATTTATTGGCAGCAAAATTCCTGTTTTACTGATGCTTATTAAAAGTGAATTTTAGAGTTCTCGGTTTTTTGTTGTTATAAGTTCCAAATGAGGGAAAGCACTTTAAGATTTATTTTGATATATTGAGTTGACCAATCTTGAGCACCAAGTGCAGTTAGCTTTGGACCCTGATATGCTATTTAAGCCCTGTCATGTCAGGCAAGGGGTGTGATTCAGAGCTCCAATCAGAGGCAGACAGTGTCAGAGCTCAGAATCACACCCCTTTGTCTGCTCCTGCCTGACACCGCCCTCCTGACAGTATAGAGGTACTAAATCTAACAGCCCTGATTGCTTGGGAACGGTGGAGGCTAGAGGAGCAGCAGCTATTAATTCTTGTAACCAGTTGGACTGGTTGGAAGTGATGAAAGGTCCTCTTCTAGTGAACACAAATGTGCTTCTTTTAAGTGTGTAATATCCATGTCAGGTCCCTTCCTGTAATAATATATATCAACGTGTGTCATGAATGAAGACGAGTTCTGTAGCCCTGTTCTATGGTATGATGTGTTAACTTTAACTACAGAGTTCCAAACTTTCCTCCAAAAGAGGGTAATAATTATATTAAGAAATCAATCAAACAGAATAAAAAAATATATAATTAATAAAACTTTTCTAATCATTCAGTACATATCATTAAAATATGATTGACTCAGAGGATTTGTAGAATATCCTCAATTCATGGACTCTGTAAGACACACGGGGATTCCATCATTGTCCTCTGTGTCTAGTGAAATGTGCAGTACAGTACTGTTTACAAAGAGCTCTAAATGAAAATGAAATGCAAGTCATTCAAGGAACACCCTGAAGCTGATCTGAATCACTTACAATTATATGTGCTGACTTAGTTCAAAACATGATTTTTAATTACATTGCAATCTTAATCTAAATAAAGAGAGCCATTTTCCCAGATAAGCCCAGTGGCAAACATTAAATGTCTTATGACTTCAGCTTGACCATACTTGGACTTTGATTAACTGACTGACTTGATGAAAAAATGGCTTGAAATGTAAGATTCTGAACAGATTAAGAGCCTACCAAGTTATGGCCTGGAGATACAGATTTGTCCACTAAATGTCTGCCTAATTACTAAAATGCAGATGTATTGTATATACCAGGGTAGTGTTGAAATCTTAAATATACATTTGTTTTCAATTATCTCCTGCCCAAATTGCAGCATTTAAATAGATTAAAAGGATAATGTTTTCCTAATGGGCCGACAAAAAATCTGTTAGAAAAATTCTTTGATTTAATACATTGCCAAGCAAGCAAAGTTTGAAGTCAATGGATACTGTACATTTTACATAGCCAGCTTCCCTATAAAGCATTGAAATGTTTTGAGGTTTTGTATGTATGGTTCTAGTTACACAGTAAATGGATTAGTGTCCACTCCTTTAGATCATCTGCCTGTCAATCATGTTTATGGATAATATGAGTAAGTATTAGTTTCTTATTAGATACAAAGTATAACTTTCAAGTTCCATTATTTAATGTTTTTACATTGTAACTGATCATTCTCCATAACTAATTTCATATGTGAGGGAGCTGAAAGACAAAGACTAGTTTGATTTGTAAGCAGGTTGTGATGATGGAAATAAAGCTAAACCTAGCATTACATTATATGGCCAAGGCACAGTGTAGGATTAGAGAATGCAGAGGTAGCAGCTGTAAAGGTAAGATGTGAAGTTCTTGGGTCCCAATGTGAATATTCTATCAAAGCCACTATCTACCATGTGTCATTTACAATACTGAAATAGCCTTTGGACCCTTTCTGTTTTAATATGTCGGAGAAGATGTGGTCATATAATTTTTGCTGATATTTCTAAGGGTCATAATTCTCCTCTATATTAATAGCTCTGATGTCTCAAACCTCTACAATATTCACTAGGAGAAATATAGTTGATGTTATTGTCATAGGGCAGTGATTCCCAACTTTATCACCATAGCATAACCCCAGAATGAATAATGAACAACTAATGCCTTTCCTGCTAAAAAAAAAAAAAAAAAAAAAAAAAAACTTGTAGTGTAGGGTAAAGCTTTCTATATTTTTTTCCAAATCCAGGTGCCTGTAGGCATGTATGGAGAAGTATTGTATTGTGAACTTGTTATGATCAGACAAACAATTTAAAGACCAAGTACAATATACAAAATGACATACAATATTTGATTCTTGTTGTGCCCCTGATTAGAGATGAGCGAATGGCGTTTGATCAAATTGATATTTGATCGAATATCAGGCCAAGGTATTCGATTCCAATAGATGGAGGGATGGTTGGGTGTAGTGCAGAGCTGTGTGTGACAGGAGGAGTAGATGGAGGTATGGTTGGGTGTAGTTCAGAGCTGTGTGTGACAGGAGGAGTAGATGGAGGGATGGTTGGGTGTAGTACAGAGCTGTGTGTGTGTGACAGGAGGAGTAGATGGAGAGATGGTCGGGTGTAATGCAGAGCTGTGTGTGTGATAGGAGGTGTAGATGGACGGATGGTTGGGTGTAGTGCAAAGCTGTGTGTGAAAGGAGGAGTAGATAGAGGGATGGTTGGGTGTAGTGCAGAGCTGTGTGTGTGACAGGAGGAGTAGATGGAGGGATTGTTGGGTGTAGCATAGCTCAGCTCATGGCCAGCTCTGCTACATCTGAGATCGGACCACAATGGAGACTGCTGTGGACCGATCTTAGACTCCGCCTCCTCACAGACGAGTCTCCAGCCGTTGATAGGCCAAATGCTGTACTCTGTATGGCATTCGGCCAATCAACGCTGGTCAATGCATTCCTATGGGAAAAAGTCAGCTCCCGCATATCGCAAGCTGACAGGGATCCCAACGAGATAGTGGCGTAATACAGGTACTTGGGCATCTTAGATGCCCCCAGCCATGCTTCCCCTGCTGTCCCAGTTGCATTCCAGAGTGTTGGCATCATTTCCTGGGGTGTCATAGTGGACTTGGTGACTCTCCTGATTCGAAGTGTGGTTTCCCCTGAAACTAAGCATTTTTCCCCATAGACTATAATGGGGGTTCGATATTCATTCGAATAGTCGAATATTGAGGGCCTATTCAATACGAATATCGAATCTCGAATATTTCACTGTTTGCTAATCTCTACCCCTGATCAATTTAGAAATGTTATTTTTAGAATCTGTGCATCCATTCGATAGATGTGACCCCTGGAAGATTATATGTAAATTAGCTATTATTCCCCAAGTGGGCAGTAACCCTTTATTCTATGAGAAAAAAACAAAATAAAAACACAGAATTGATCAGAAGCACTCCGGCAACAAGATGACATAAAATGAGTGAAAGGAGCGATCAGGTAACAACGTGTAGCAGAGTTGAGAAGCTGCAGTATATGAGCCTCTTTTTCTGCCCTTCCCTCTCCATAAACCATTATATCACAAGTCACTTAGACTAATAAAGATATAAGCCTTTTTTTCTTTAATAAGATATATTACAAAATTTACTATAGTCATGTGCAGTATTGATTTATGAAAAGATGGAGGGAATATTTAAGGATAGGAAATTCCCATTGTTGATGACTGAGAAGGAAACAGGAATATAACAGTGACGGGAGGAATAGGACTTCAGAATAAAATAGCTTGCTGACTTTACATTCTAGCAAACAGTACAAGGAGAAACATTGCATAATGGACATTGCTGTACTTGCCCTAGAAACAATCTGAGGTTTCACAACGTGACATGTCTATAGATTTGGTTCATTCTCACCAACCCATAATAAAATATTTAATTAAAATTTGTGAGTCACAAGTATGCTTTTGAAGTTTATTAATAAAGTTTTCTATCTGGTTGGACTGGTTGTGGTGACATCATCTTTAGTTGAATGCAACAGACATGTTAGGGTATTTGCACGGCACAATAATATACTGTAGGGCATGTCTGAAGACTGTTACATGAATACAATCATAATTAATAATTATTACACTGTATTGCAGCAGTTGATGCTGTATCTAAAATCACAAATTATGTTTTTAATTAATGATACCTCAGATTATGTTGTTGAATCTTTCTTATAAAACCAGAACTATTTTTGTAAGTGGTATAGAATCAGAGATACAGCCATTTGAAGTTACCATTCCCTTATCGGTAAATGCGTCAGCTCTGCATATTCACAATATAACTGTGTACGGACTTTCCTTAGTAACAGCTCAGTTAGAGGGTTACTAAGGAGAATGTTACAACCTGTTTTAGAATATAAAGGAACTTAGGGTAAAAAATATATTACAAAAATGGCCACCAAACAATCCCCGGGAAAAAATGGGAGTTACACTTTAGCTTTCCTACTGATTTGACTTATCCAGAGATGTGTGATGTAAGATGACCAACTTCTATCAATAAAGCAGGATTTGAGATATTCCTACAAGAGTTGTTATGTCTATATGCCATGCAGGGCTTGTTATGATTCAAGGGTTTTAAGGGAATTAGTATGTATATTACAATAAGGAAATATAAACTTTGTTGAAATTGTAAATATTAAAACATACTTAAAAAGAGGCAACACAGGTCACACAATATAAACTTAAGGTATTCCCCTGAAATCAACCCAACATAAATATGCAGCTCTAAAATAACATCAAAGTAGAATGTGCCAAGAATACATGATGTAAATAGCACACAACAAGAACAAAAGAGAACAGCTGGATAGGCATATAGGTGAATATTTCCACCTATATACCTTCCCAGTGCTATTCCCAGTGCTGATGGAAGAGCTGTCACATCTATAACAAGGTGCACATACAGTAGCATAACTAGGAATGACGGGGCCCCGTGGTGAACTTTTGATGTGCCTTCACACCCCAACCAACCACGCTGAAAACCCCCAGCCCCGCGCATTCCTGCGCGTACTGCTATGCCCCATAGTGGCCCATGCACACGGTATTATGACCCATAGTGGCCCCTGCACATGGTATGATGCCCCATAGTGGCTCTGGACACGGTATGATGCCCCATAGTGGCCCTTGAACACAGTAATATGCCCCATAGTGGACACCCATGAACAATTATAATATAATAAGTATAATTATCACAGACCCAGGAGAGGATCCAAACTTAAAAAACACTGTTACTTACCTCTCCCTGGCTCCGGTGCAGTCCCTGCTCATGTCAGCCATCTTCAATGACATACGGGACATCACTTGATCTGGGGCTTGCATCGTGACAAATAAGGACAAAAGTCTTAGCCCATGTGATGTCACACAAGTAGGCCTGAAGCCTGCCTGGAGCCAGGAAAGATAAGTAACACTATCTTTTATGTTCCCTCACCTCCCCTGGGCCTCCAGTCTGAAAAGACCGCCGAGTATAATAATAATAGTGTTTGTGGGGCCCACAGCTTCACTTACCAATCCCGGCTCCTACTCACAGTGACCTCCGCAGAAGGAGAAGCAACGGCGGCCATGAGCAGGAGCCAGGATTGGTAAGTAAATAGGACCCATTACAACAGTAGCAACTGTCACCAAGCCCCCTAATATCCCAGGCTCTGTGGCAGCCACTGCTACCCCAATTGTTACGTCCCTGTGCATATATCTTCATAAAAGCTCCTCTGCAGGGCCATGCACCTATGCTGAAATCTACAATAGCTTGATCTCAGTGATCATTTGTGCCAGTATACTGGAGAAATATTAAGTGTAGCACAACTTCAACGGTAGTTTTATTTTCATGAATGTGCCGTTGGAGGCACAAAAACAGTAGTTGTGAGAATTATTGTCATAAAAAGTTGGAAAACTGTGCTTTGTAACCATTTTCCCACTAGAAATAGCCTAGACTCCATAATAAATAGGTTATTCATACACAGTACAAATACATGAAAACATGTACAATAGTGACCAAAGAAAGGCCAATTTAGCTATAAATATTGATCAATCTTTAAAAATCACCTCGGCTTTCCAATTTGTCAATAAATAATTGTGTTAATTTGGCTGGACAGGATGACCATCCAGAGTGTGTGGGGCCTCTAGACTCTACCCATCATAGAAGATCTTGGCGGAAAGGCAGCTTTTTTGTTGCAGATTTTGCTGCGCTTTTTTGAGCCAAAGCCTGGACTAGATTGAGCAGAAGTTAGAAGTATAAGAGCTTTTTATATATGTACAATTCCATTTGTAGGCATTCTTAGCTTTGGCCCAATAAAACGCAACAAAATCTTCCGCAACATCGGGCCTCAGGTGTGGCCAGGCCTCGGTGTGGCCGTGGTGTGGCCATGGTGTAAACAATGCAGAAAAAATGCAGCGTTTTACAATTCCTACAAAATGGATGGGATTTTAGCGAACTCCATCCACACATTGCAGAAAAATCCATGCAGTGGACATGCTGCGACTTCCAAAAGCATTGCGGTTTTGTAAATCGCAGCATGTCAGTTATACCTGTGGAAATGCTGGCGATTTCCATATAGGTGTATTGGAAGCAGAAAGTCCACAGAGGAAACCTCTGTGGACTTTCTGTGAAAACTGCTGCAGGAAAAACCATGTTTCGTTTCCACTGCAGTTTTTCCTGCAGCATTTTTTGCTGCAGCCTGCTACGTGAGACCATTGCCTTAATAAAGTCCAAGTGCCACCTCAAATTAATTGCACCCTTATATTATTCCCCGATTCCAACAACATAAATACTGTGCTCCTAATGACCCCTTATATAAATGACTTTCCTCTTTTAATGCTCACTAATAGCTCTTATATTTATTTATTATTATTATATTATTTATTTATTTTATTTCCTCCTCCTAACAACCCCTTATACTATTAAAACACCAACAACTGTGCTAAAAAAAAAAAAAAAAGTTATACTCACCTACCTTCGATCCCTTGCTGAATGGAGCCTCCGCTGCCTCCTCTTCTCTTCTCCTCTGTTCTATGCGCAAGGTCCATGCATAGGACGTTTGCATCCCGACGCAGGAGGCACAATGACATCATCGTGCTGGCCTGAGCCGAGAGCAGGTGTGTTTTGTCCGATCTCCGTGTTTTGTAAAAGTAAAGTATTAATGGCAGCTCCAAGGTGGGCCCCACAAAGTCAGTGGGCTCAGGGCAGCCCCCGATAGATACGATTCTACTTTAAGGATTCACCCTAAATTCACATTTTTAGATCTTATGCACATACCAATGTCATGTGTACTAAATATGTGTAGCAGAACAGGGAATGTCATGTATGTACTATTGACTTTCCATCTGAAGCTGTATAATATCTATATAGGGCACTCCCCTCAAAGAAAAATAGTTGAAAGAGCAAATGTGGCGTAGTTTATCTTCTTTTTTAATAGAATATGAAATACTTGTCTATAGTCTCGTATGTTCCATGTTCATGTAAGCTCTATCTCTCTATATTATAAAAATGATTTTCAGTCTGTCTGTCTGTCTGTCCGTCTGTCTGTCTGTTCTCTAATGCGAACCAAACGACTGGACCGATCTTCACCAAATTTGGTACCGAGATACTTCAGGTATCCGGGAAGGTTTAAGATCAAACTCCAACTCGCTTGGACGTAACGTTGCTGAGATACAGCATTCCAAACACAATGCACCCCCTTAGCCAATACAAACCTGCAAGTCTTTCACTCATATTCCAACTGCAATACACACAGTCACTCCACATGCACAATA